>NC_066864.1:24170645-24770645 GCF_025177605.1 Cucumis melo | reverse complement strand
TGCAGGGTGCACCTTAATAGGAAGCTAACCGTTAATATCCCCTAATGAGACTATTAGTGGGTCTCTTACTGAGTATATCTTATACTCGTCCTTTTATGTTTAACTTTTTCAGGCAAAGGTAAGACGAAAGGTAGACTAGTGAAGGGTAAGAAGGATTTGTGAAAGCCACATGCGGACGTCTCTCTTTCAAATGATTCTGCTTAATGTTTCTATTTCTTTCATTCTGTGGATAGAAAATGAGTCACATTTAGGACACTTATTTGTTTTGTTTTTTCGTTTTTGATGATTTTATAAACGATGTTGTGGACTTTTGAATTTGTTTGAAATAGGGCCAGAAGACAAGGTTTCCATATTTTTTTATGTTTACTAATTTTAAACAGGTTTTATGAAATTAGTTTATATTTTGATGAGGTGTCTTAGTAGTAAAGTAATGACCTCAGCTTAGTCTAAAAAGTTGGATCGTTACAGTTGGTATCAGAGCCTAAGTTTTAGGTTTTGTAGACTGACTTATAATGTAAATCTATGTTTTGTGTCCCTATGGCTAGAACGATCCTTTTCC
This sequence comes from Cucumis melo, assembly GCF_025177605.1. Classification (NCBI taxonomy): domain Eukaryota; kingdom Viridiplantae; phylum Streptophyta; class Magnoliopsida; order Cucurbitales; family Cucurbitaceae; genus Cucumis; species Cucumis melo. Next base: position 24,770,086 of record NC_066864.1, on the reverse strand, counting down.
ACTCGTCAGGTATGCTTTCATGAATTATATGTATAACTTTATATGTATGACCTTGCCTAAGTTAAATTGCAAAGTGACTTATTGTTTAAGACTAAAGAAGTTACTGGTGGTTATTAGAAAAATATAATGCTCCCAAGAAGAGGTGCTCGTAGGGGTGGTAGAGGAGGTCGAGAAAGAGAAGCAGGACGTGTCCAACCTGAAAGTCAGCCTACAGTACAAGTTGTCAACCTTGCTGCATTAGTCACTCATGCTGACCTCGCTGCAATGGAGCAGAGGTTCAAAAACTTGCTGATGCAGACGTGAGCACCGTAGTAGCCTGTCTCGCTAATTCCTGTTCAGGATCCAGTTGAACTCCAGAGCGTGTCGGACCAACTGTCGAAAGAGGCTAAACATTTAAGGGATTTCAGGAAGTACAACCCTAAGACATTCGATGGGTCTTTGGAAGACCCCACCAAGGCTCAAATGTGGTTGAATTTTGTGGAGACTATCCTTTGGTATATGAAGTGTCCTAACAACCAGAAGGTTCAGTGCATTGTAATCAGGTTGATAGATAGAGGCACCACCTGGTAGGAGACGCCAGAGAGGATGCTAGGAGGTGACATGAATCAGATCACCTGGGAGCAATTCAAGGACAATTTCTATGCAAAATTCTTCTCTGCCAGTCTGAGAAATGCCAAGCGGCAAAAATTTCTAAACTTGCAGCAAGACAATAGGACTGTGGAGCAATATGATGCAGAATTTAACATGTTGTCCCGCTTTGCTCCTGAGATGGTAGCGACTGAGGCTATCAGGACCGACAAGTTTGTTAGAGGTCTCAGGTTAGATCTCTAGTGTCTCATTCGAGCCTTTAGGCCAGCCACCACGCTGATGCACTGCGCCTGGCAGTGGATATCAGTTTGCATGAGAGGGTTAATCCACCCAAGACTGTAGGGAAAGGGTCGACCTCAGGACAGAAAAGGAAGGCTGAGCAATAGCCTACTATAATGTCGCAAAGGAACTTAAGATCAGGTGGCGACCTTCGCCATTTTTAGCAGAAATCTTTTGAGGCAAGTGAAGTTGGCAGAGAGAAACCATTATGTAACACTTGTGGGAGACACCATCTGGGTCGTTGTTTGTTTGGGACCAGGACTTGCTTCAAGTGTAAAAAGAGGAGCATACAGCTGACAGATACCCTATGAGACTTGCTGGAATTGCACAGAATTAGGGAGTAGGTACCCCACATAGGGTAAAATATTTGCTACTAACAGACCTGAGGCTGAGAGAGCATGCACGATAATGACAGGTACACTTCTAGTGTTGGGGCATTATGCTTTAGTTCTATTTGATTCTGGTTCATCTCATTCTTTTATCTCTTCTGTATTTATAACACATGCATGTTTAGAAGTAGAGCCCCTAGGTTATGTTTTATCAATGTCTACTCCATCTGGGGAGGTAATTATGTTGTCAAAAGAAAAGATAAAAGCATGCCAGATTGAGATAGCGAGTCAAGTAATAGATGTAACTTTTAGTTTTGGATATGTGTGATTTTGATGTAATTCTAGGTATGGATTGGCTAGCTGCTAATCATGCTAGTATAGATTGTTCTCGTAAGAATGTAGTATTTAATCCTCTTAAAGGGACTAGTTTTAAGTTTAAAGGGGTAGGAACAGTAGTATTACCTAAAATGATCTCAACTATGAAAGCTAGCAAGTTACTTAACAAGGGTACTTTGAGTATCTTGGCCAGTGTGGTGGATACTAGAGAGGTTGATGTTTCCTTGTCATCAGAACTTGTGGTAAGAGATTATCCAGATGTTTTTCCTAAATAACTTCCAGGATTACTTCCTCATATGGAGATTGATTTTGTTATCGAGCTGGAACCTGGTACTGTTTCTATATCTAGAGCTGCATACAGAATAACCCCAGCAGAATTGAAAGAGCTGAAGGTTCAGTTGTAGGAGTTGCTTGACAAAGGCTTCATTCGACCGAGTGTGTCACCTTGGGGTGCACAAGTTTTGTTTGTTAAGGAGAAAGATGGTTGATGCACTTGTGTATTGACTATAGAGAGTTGAATAAGGTAACTGTTAAGAACAAGTATCCTTTGCTCAGGATTGATGGTCTATTTGACCAGTTGCAAGGAGCCATAATGTTCTTTAAGATTGACCTTTGGTCAGGATACCATTAGTCTGACCAGTTCATAAATTACATAAAAAATAAAAAATAAAAACTAATTCTCCTAAGCGTCGTGAACACCAATTTTTCCAAGCCTCTCAACCTACAATGACATGAAATTAAATTTAGGTATCATCGATAAGAAATTAAAGAACTTAAAAGTTGAAAATACGTATTGTAATGGAATTAAGGTCCTCTCTCTGTGACCGACTCAATTCTTCAATCATCTTCCTCATTTCTTCCATCTGTTGAGCACTTTCTTCAAACAAATTCAATACAAATGTAAAACATACATTTATTTAACTTATAAATAAAAAAAGACAAAAAAAACGTATTTTTACTGGAATGTAGGGCAGAGATAACGGTGGAATGCGATGACGAGGGAAGGACGGTGGGTGGCAGAACAAGACAGCGGACAACGACGGAGACGAAAACGACAACGACAAGGATCTCTCTCTCTCTTTTCTCTTTCGTTTGTTTTTATGTTCTGTGAACACAGAACACTTATTAACAAGGGATCTCTAAACGCAGCTCAAAGACGTCACAAGAATCCACTAATTCGACGTTTCACTTATGGTGTCAGAAAAGATTTTAAATACTTATTTAAATGTTACATTTTGTCCGACGTGGTCAACGTTGATGTCGGCCATAGTAAGACCAATTCCGACGTCTAACTTATTGTGTCTGAGAAAGTTTGAAATAATAATTTAAACGTTATATTTTCCCGGCGTGGTTAACGCTAACGTCAGCCATAGTAAGACAATTTTCGACGTCATGCAGGTATACGTCAGGGAACCTGAAATTTAAATAAAAATTTTCATTTTTCCCGACGCTGGAGAATTCCACGTCGAACGTAGCTAGGAAAACTCCGACATATACTTTCATTGCATTGGAGAAAAGATATATTAATATTTAAATTTCAAGTTTCCCCGACATGTACCTGCATGGCATCAGGGAAGTTGTATGTTGTTCCGACGTCTTGAACACTATGTCGGAATAGAAGACAAGTCAACACAGAGTTCACAGCGTCAGCAAAGTATCTATTTCCCCACCTGGTCTATCCCGATGCACAAAACTGTGTCGGGAAAGCTCCGTTTTCTTGTAGTGATATTGTATTTAAAAGATATTTTTTTTAATTCAAGGCCCTAAACACAAAATTTAATATGTTTCAAAACATACCGTGTATTTTTTAAATTTTGAGGACCATAAAGACACAAACCTAAAAATTTGGAGACTAAATTTATAATTTAACCATATAATTAATGTGGATCGATACTGTAACACCCCAAAAATTTGGGATGTTTTAGTTTCAATTATCTTAAGTGTAATTATTGAAATTTTGGATGTTTTGAATTATTTGACTTATGAATATTTGATTTTTATTAGACGTTAAGAAAATATCTAATGGTGGTGGTGCTTGGGAGTTGTGTTAATTGGATGTATTTGAGGAAACTTGATTAATTATATTTTGGTTGTGTAATTAATTAAGTTTTGAGGATAATATAATTATTTTATTTGGATAATAAAATTGGTAGAGATATTTGTTGAAGATAAAGATAATTGGGTTGAGGAGAGAGAAAATTGAATTATTTAGTTAAAGATAATGGTGATATTTTATTTGGAAAAAAGATTGATGTGATTGGTTGATTTTGAATTTAAAAGGGAGATTTGGTGGGTTTTAATTGAACAAAAAGAAGATTGGTTTTGTTGGTTTAAAATAAGAAAAAGGAAAGAGAAAAATAATATTGGTTATTTATTTGTGTTTAAAAAAAAGGTCATTCGAATCTGTGAACCATTAAACCATCATCTTCTTCATTTAGAAAGAAAAAAAAACCCTAATTTTCTTGAACCCAAACCATAGCCTCCTTGCAATCGCCGCCGCCGCCGTGCTCGTTTGATCGTCGCCGGAAGTGGATCGCAAGTCGCGCGTCGTCCTTCACAATCCGAGCCATCTCCGTCTGATCTCCTCCGCCTGGAAGCCGTCGTCGATCGGCTGCTTTTCGTCACAGCCCGTCGCTCACCGCCACAAGACAAGCCGTGGGTCGCGTAGGTCGCCGTCAAGCCCCAGCCGCTTCAACCGTCGCTCATACCCAAACCCAGAAAGCCGAGTCGCACCCATCGCCAACAACCCACGCGTCCGCGCCTCCATAGCCGCGTAAAGCCGACCCGACCCGCACGCCCGCGCCTGCATCCTAGCCGAGCCGTCCTGCACGCGTGAGCCGCCTGCCTGATCCATCCTGCATGCGCGAGCCGCCTGTCCGAGCCGCCTTCTGCTTTCTAGCCGAGCCGCTTCACCTGTCTTTGAGCCGCCAGTCTGTTTTCGGTTCTTTTCACCTGTTTTGGTAAGTTTGATTTGGTTTTGGAATACCCAACTAAGATTTAAAATTTTTGGATCTTAAATAATTTAATTTCGGGGTTAAATTAAATTATTTCTCTTAAGGAACATCTTGGACCAGTTGATTTTTTTAGCGTGAGATTTCTTCAGTTAAGGGCTTATTCGTGGCAACCTCGACCTAGGGTAAGTTATTTCGACTGAATTCTTGGGTCCTTGGTCGTTTGATGGTTAAGTTATGTAAAATGATGTTTTCTAACTATTTAGGACTTTGCTGCTTGGAAAGCGTGCTTTATTGTTAGAACTCGTTTGAGTAAATCTCTAGGCAAGAGATTATACTACTAGACCTACGAGTGGAAATAAGAGATCGCATTTATTCTTGAGTTGTGCATATTGATAACTGGATTGCATAACGGCATGGTAATTAATGAGGATATGATATGACATGATGATATGACATGATGGTATGATATGATGTTGTGATATGACACGATGACATGATATGACTTGTTGACGTGATGATGATATGTTACGTGCATGCTATGGTTAGGGTGTATGTTAACTTGTCCTATTAGAGTCGTACCTGCATAGGTGTCCTTCGAGATCACCACCTTTTTAGGACTGTGCAGTCTGACGGGACCGCCAGTCTGGCATTGACATAGACATGATTCGAGTGGTTTGACGAGATCGTTCGCAGCCCGATTGTCTTAGTGTTTCCTCCGGGTACACTACAGACCAGATTGTCTTAGGCGTTCCTTTGGGATCACCGAAGACCAGTTATGTTCCTCCGGGATCACATGTTGCACGTGTTCGGAAACGTGCCAGTTCTTGGGTACCACTTTCAGGACTCTAATAGAAAGTTAACAGGCACCTAGCGGGACTAGTAGTGGTCCCTTACTGAGTATTTTATACTCACTCTTTCTATTTCTATTTTCCAGGCAGGGGCAGAGGTAAGGGCAAAGGCAAGCTGGCGAGCGACCAGAAGTGACCGTGGCGAGCCGTAGGGATCTTTTGCTTCCGCTTTATGTCATAGTTCAGAATTTAATGTTTGCATTTTAGTTTATTCTTTAATTGTTATTTTATTTTTTTAAAATTAGATAGGGCCCGAGTTAGGATTTTATTTTTTTATTTATCTCTAATCACATTTGTTTATGCTTTTAAATGAAAATTTTGAGGTTTTCTTTTTCCAAACTTTACAAATTTTATTTATCTTTTCAATTAGTAATGACTTCGACTTAGTACAAGAAGTTGGGTCATTACAGATACGAATGTATGTGGATAATATCACTTTGCTCTAATGTATCTTTGGATTCGCTATTCTTAGTTTTTTTTACCAAAATACGTGTTTTCATTTATATTATATTAGATAAATACAAGATTTTATCTCAAAACTAACCATAAAAGTAATCTATATATTTTATAAAAATTATTTTCTATATCTTTTCATCATGGGATACTCAAACACTAATATGTTAACTAGGGAGGGAGGAGGGAGGTGGAGTTTTTAGAAGCTTTGTTTTTGTTTTTAAAATGTTGGCTAAAAATCCAATGTTTTTATATGAGAAATATGCACAATATGTAAGCAATAGTTATTTGGCTTTCAAATTTTGGCTACATAAGTTGAATTTAATTTTAAATAAAGAACAAAACAAAAACAAACAAAAAAAAAACCAAATAATTACTAAAAACAAAAAAAAAAAAAAAAAAACCAAATAATTTTTAACTTTTAATATATATTTCTTTATACTAAATTAATCGGTGATAGAGATAGATTTTAATATAGTATGGATATGAAACACTCAAACAACTTTAACCCTCGAGAACTAAAAATGAAATGAATGGAATATTAAAAAAAAAAACCGTCATATTTGTAATTGTTTTGAAAATTAGTTAGATGATTAATTAAAAAAGTCAACCATTGTGATTTCTCTTTTTACAAGGTTGAATGTGAATATTTTGACAATAAATTGTGTGTTTGTAGGGCATTAATTTTACACCTTATTGGAATTAATTAAATTAAAATTTAAAAATTAAGGTCATGTTTGGGATTAAGAATATATTGAAATAGACTATAATAGTCTAACTTAATTTTAGTTGAGCATTAGGATTATGATTTAAAATAACACACACCCCTACTATTCTTCAACTTTAAGAGTTGTGAACTTTTGCCAACCAACTTTTGAACACCACCTCCGATGAACTTTGCCAGCCAAACTCTGGTCATCACTTCCAGTAACTCCACTGTTGACCTTTCGACAACTAACTTCACCAACCAATCTTAAGAGATTTTAATAAAAATATTTTTAATATATATGAAACTTCAATCTACAAATACTTTAGAAAAAAGTTCTAAATCGTATTTATATTTTTATTTTAAAAAGCTTTTATTAAAAGTGTTTGAATAAAAATGAATTTTTGAAAAGGTTTTTTTATGTCATTCCAAAGAGGTTGTTAATTTTATTATAATAATAGTTTTTAAAATACCCTTTCTCAATTATTTTTCCTTTTTTGAGGTTTTTTTTAATTATTATTATTATTAGGTTATCTTTTTAAAACGATCGATCCTCTCTTCTTTGTTTAAAATTAATATTTCTTTCACTTTAGGAGATAATACTGCATATACACACACACACATATATATATATGGGTGTCTATGCAATTAAGTATATTTATTTAGACTATACGTAGAAATCTTTAAATTAGTTTAACAATATTTTTCGTTTTTTCATTGGCCAATTTTTAATTAGCTCAAGACTTAGAATTATCTTTTAAACTTAAAAAATTATAATGTTAAAATAAACTTAGCAACTAAATAAAAATTAAAAATCAAAATCTTATGATTTTTTATTCATCAAATATAATTTAATAAAAAAATTATAAGTTTCCAATAATTGAATTCAAGATTAAAATGCTAGTTTATTTCAATTTGAAGTTAATATATTAGGATTACAAAAAGTTAATTAAAGTGACAAAAGCCTATAAAATTTTATTTCGAAACCTAACAAAATCTAAATACCATATATATATAGATAATATTGAATTTATAAAATAAACAACATATAGTGAACAAGATTTAATAAAATCACATATCAATTTCAATGAAATAGGTTATATTATAAAATTTTATAATACGTACATCTCACGTGGTAATAAACTAGTTGGTATAAATGGGTAGAATGTATAGTTTAAATAATGTTTTTCAAAAATGATATTTTATGTACCTCGATATATGTATGACGAAAAATTGACATGATCTAAGATAACAAATATGTATTTTATAGACTATTGTAATTAAGACTTTAATAATTTGTATTCCAAACACAGCCTATAATATTATCTACCATAGACACCCTACAATAACACTCATTTTATTAACCCACAAACTATAATAACCACCAATAATAATAATAATAACTCGATAGCCTCCTAAAAACTAGAACGGACCCACCCAAGCAATATGGTAAGCAAGCTGAGCCACAAGACAACCCATAATAATCCTAAACAAATAAAGAATAAGAGTATAAGATAAATAATAATTGGATTTTCTCTACAATTCCATAATAAATCTTACAAATACAAAATTCTGATCAGCCAAACACCCTTATAGTTTAGTTAAAGAATATGAATATTAAAAAAAAAAAAAAAAGATACAGATAATAATAATAATAGTAGTAGTAGTAGAGCAAAATCCTGAAGAAAAAATAACCTGACGAAATAGAATGAAAAGAAACTCATTACAAATAGAAGCAGCCAAGCCAACTGAGTTTCTTGAAGCCAAAGTTTTAAGATTAGGCAACAACAGGGGATTCCTACATGTTTCAAAAGAAAAAATAATAATGGATCTTCTTCTACACTTTCAACTAAAAAGAATTCCACACAAGAACCTTTGGAGGTTAACCTCCATGATTACAATAAACTCTTAGTTTTTTCTAATGCTGGTTTGATAATCATTTGGCTTTGAAAATTTAAGTTAATAAATACTATTACCACTCATAAGTTTCTAAACTTCGTTAGCACTACCTTCACATGTTCAGGAAAACTAAGCTAATAATTATGATAGAAAAAGTACGAGAAAACAAACATAAATTTTAGAAACTAAAAACAAAATAGTTACCTAACAGAATATTAGCTAGTTACTTTTTTTTAATCGGCTATTTCTTTTACTCTTGCAAGTCTTTGAAGATCTGTTTGAACAAATTTTCAAAGAGCTTAAAAACACTTTTTTTTTCACTTACAATGCTTCTTTAAGCCCTTAGAAACCAAAATTTGTTGTTTGGTTTTGTTGTATTGTCTTTATCCTTAGAGGAGAAAAAAAAATCAATTCAAAACAGGTAAAGGCAAACATTGATTGTTTGAAAAAAGCTTTTAAACACTAATGAAACAAGGTTGTAAAGGGATTTCTCTCTATTAGGAACCATTCTTTTTTTTTTTTCCATGGATTTGGCTAAACCTTTCATCAAGCTGTTGATTTTAAATAGAGTAATTATAAAGAATAGCAATTTTAGGGATAATAATCGAGTATTATAATAACATTTTAAAAAGTAACAAATATAGCATAGTTTATCAACGGTAGACTTCTATCATCATTGATAGACTCTGATAGATTTTGATACATTTGCATTTTATTAAATATTGTTATATATGCTAATACTTTGAATTTAACTGTCATATCAGTCTCTTTCAATTAATACTTCTGGTTATTAATTACTTGTACTTTTCTTTAAGACTCCAAAAAACCTAAATTCTTTTGGTTTAAGTTTGTAATTCTTAAAAATTAAGTACACCCATTCCAACCACCTCTAAATTTCAAGTGTTTTAAAAAATTAAAAAAAATAGTTTTTTTAAAAACTTGTTTTTTAAAAAACAATTGACTATAAATTCGAGAAGATACAAATCATCGTAAAAAATTGAGAAAAAATAGACATACATTTAGAAAGCGGAAAACGAAATGGTTATCAAACGGTTATCAAACGAAACCTAATTTATAAAATCTATTGTTTCTAATACTGTTACACCAAAGTAGTTTACGAAGAATCCTAACTTTTATGTCACCATTCATAAACGCACCTTTGAAGTTAAGTTTGACATGGCCAAATGGAATTTCTCTCTAGTTTTCGTTCCTGCTGCCTGCCCTGCTTTTGCGACCTTGCCAAATGCACCATTTAACCAAGCAGCACTTGCTGTCACATACCTGTTCAACGCCAAGATAGAATGAAACAATCAAATTCACTTCGGTCTATTGTCACAAAGGATGATAGAACCATTGTAATTTATTTGGATAATAATCTAAAGTTCAATAAGTTACGCTTTAGGAGTTGCTTAGGAGCTACTATAGAAAACTAAGGGAGTGTTTGGCCCCAACTTCAAGTGGGTGAACTGGATTATAATAGTTCACTCCATGTTTAGGATTCCAATTATAATAATTGGTGTTTCCACATTATAATAATTGGTGTTTCCAATTATTATAACCTACAACTAATTATAGTGTTACTATTTCGAATCTTACATTGTGCTACTCATCCTCTATTTCCATATTTTCCATAGTGTGTTTACTATTTTCTACACATACTAAAACAGTCTATCCCCTAGACATAGACTATTATAATCTAGACTAAAACAGTATCTATTCCAAATATAGACTATTATAATCGTAAATATAATAACCAACTCAACATCTCAAACACCACCAATTTTCTGCTTTCTAGGCGTGGAGAATATTCGGATTCTAAAATTTGAAGATAGCAAGTGGAAGAGATGTAAAAGTTGCTTAATTAGGGGATAAGCTAACAGAATAGAGTAGTGTGAATGACAATGCAAACAAAAGTTCCCTCATGAATGATGATTCGTACTTGCTTGTTTTAACAGCAGATCCTGTATCACTGAGTTTCCTCTCAGCTGCGAAGATTGCAGCCCTTGTTTTATCAGAAACGTGAAGATTTTGATCGACAGACTTGACTTTCTCGTTAACCACTGATATCCCAACCGTCAATTTCTCTGTCAGCCCAACCCTTCTGTCAAAGGATAATACCTTTGCAGATGCACTAGCTGTTAGCCGATGCTTTTCGTCAAATGCCTTCGCTTTGTTCATGGCATCTTGTCCAATTACTGAACCTTTAGCAAGCACATTTGCAACTACTTCTTGTGCTCTATTAACATACATTTTTCCACTGCTAGGCTGGCTTCCAGAATCCTGTAAGCACCAAAAGATTTAAGGTTGGAAAAAACATAAGGTGCCTCACCATCCACTTGTATAGTTAAATAAAGCAAGGAACTGTTTCACCATCCACATCAAAACTAAAAGTGTGAAACTGTTTCACCCGTTCTTCACCCTAGTTTTAGATGTGTAATGAGGTTCATGACAGAGGCACTAAATGGAGGTTTTACTTTTCATCCATCTACATCACTTTAAGAAAATCAAAAGACAAGAAACAAGAAACAAGTCCTAAACTTTTCCATTTGATGAAACTCCCCAGCCTCTTGGTTTTTCTTTAATAGTATTGTTATGCAATTGGCAAATAAAGATAATCAAGAAAATGTAAATAGAAGAGAATTGCCTTAGAGATTTACGTGGTTCACAAACAATGTGTTGGCTACGTCAAAGAAGAGAGGGAGGCAATTTATTATTTTATACAATAGTTCAAATTACAGATAAAGAGGTGCCTCTATAATTGGTCATTGGAAGTATCAAATAAAATTTCAATGCATTCCAACAAGTATGTCAACATGGACGAAAATGCTACTCAAATAATACTTGATATTCATAGAGTGGGGTCAACACATTTACCTCAGTGTTAGGAAAATTATTTTCTGTAGGAGTGAGACATGCAGCATTGTCCACAACCCGTACTTCCAGCAAACATAGTTAACTTAAAATATTGAATATAGAATAAACAACTAGGCAAGCCTTGAAATATATTCAAATATAAGAATAATACCTGCATTTCTCTTCTTGGTACATGATTTTCAACAGGAGATATGCTCACAGTCTGATCTACGATTGTCGCTCCCTAAATGGCAAATAAATAAATGATTGAAATTATCTATAGTAGCTTTTGGCATAGACAAGGTAAGAAGAAAAAAAGGTATATTTCCACTGTTGCATGCTGAAAAATGAAAAGATTAAATAATTCCATTATTGCGTAAAGAAATGATCATGCAAAGAAAAGGTATCGGTTCCCTTCTTTTTCTAGAAACATGTAAGATAAACTTCTAGTTGTGTCGATGTCTATCTGTATCACGATAGATATAGATAGTAGTCTATCACGTATAGATCTTCTATTTTGCTATAATTGTAAGTATTTTTAGAAGTTTTATTTCCATTAAGAAAATCTTCGAGGTTACAAGTAGAAAATCTTTTTCTGAAAAAAATGTATTTCCATTAAGAAAAGGAAAGGGGAAAAAATCAAGATGACACTCATCCACCACCTTTCAATTCAATCAAAATTAATGGCAGAAAAATGAAGGGGAAAAAACTAAAGATGATATAGAACTAACTGGACACTTAAAAACAACACATCTTAAATAAGAAGGTAAACACAGCCAAATGTAGACCAACATGAACCAAACTTCTGACATTCATTGTAAAACCACAAGTTCAACAAACACACATGATAATGACTTCGTGGATATGAAAGAGAATTGAGATAATGAAATACCGATAATAGCAAGGCAATTTCAAGAGCTTTGGGATCTCTAAATGTGACGAACGCAGTCCTGGATTCCCCTTGTTCACTGCACCAACAAGAATAAATTAGAATAACACTCCAGAAATTGCTTACTCAACACTGCATCACAGTGGTAAAGTAAAGATAATAACAAGTTACAATCCATTAGACCCTTCTTATCTTCCCAAGTGTGACGTTGGCTCAAAAATTATGTTGTTAGGAAAAACTTCCCACGACTACCGCATGAAAAAGCAAGAAAAACAAATAATAGAGAAACTAAAAGAAAGCAATAAAACTGGAAATACAAGAATTAACGTAAGAAAACGTCCTCCAAACCAGAGAAAAACCATAATTTCAAAAAGAAATTCACAATACAAAAACTTCTTACAATCACGTTGAATAATTCTCTATCCGACCCCAATTACAAGTGCACTCTTTCAAATTTTTCATACTACTCAGTACTCACACTCTTTAAGTTCACTCTCAAACTAAAAAAGAGAATACAACAGAGAATTTAATAAGAGCTAGCATACTCAGAATTAAAAGTGTTTCTTTTTAACTGTCACAATTTCAAACTAAAGGCATAACCTCCTTTTACAGTGGAGGAAACCATCACTTCCACAATTACATTTCTACTATTTGTCAAAACTCAGCAAGGGATTCCTTAGTTACTAGTAAGCTATAACAATATTACAAGTTTACAACCCTTATGCTTATTAAATGCTAACTACATTTGATAAGAAACCTACGATAACGAAATCAACCGCAAAGAAAAGTGAATCATAATCAACCAATCATGCACAACTTCTTTGCAATTTAGTTCAGAGTAACACAGAGCTAAGGACCTACCATTGAATCTCAATGTGTTCGATTTCTCCAGAGAAGGAGAAGAACTCGTTTATCTCCCTCTCAGTAGCTAGATTCGAAACGTGCTTGACTTGAACCGTCCGAGTCTGAGACTGAAGAGAAGAAATCAATTGAAGTTGATTATTGATGGTAGTTTGTCTAGAATATTGGTATTTCATTCATAATAATCAAGGATTACAATCCTATATATATCCAAATTAAAGTAAATATATAATATATAAGGATTGAAAATAATATTTTCTAAAAATACTCCAAATACGTCAATAACTGAAATCAGAGAAGCAAAAGTTGAAGAAAGTAATGGAAATTGAATGATCTGTTACCTGCATAGCTAAGGATTGAAGAAATTCTTGAAGAGAGGGAGAGAGAGGGAGAGAGAGGAAGTTGTAGAGGTTGGAAGCAATTTGAAAGAAAGAATCACTCTTCAAAGCGAGGGAGAGATAAAAAGCAAGAAATTAAGTATGGCATCAAACTGTGCTTTCCTTCTTAAAAAAAAGGCCAAAATTTAATATTATGGCAAAGTGAATTTTACACCTTTAGATTAACGGCTTGAATGAAGTTTCAAAAATGCACTTTATCTTGTAGGACTAACTTTTCACATATGAGTTTAAAAATATACTTACCATAAATTATGTAAAACTCTTTAACATTCAACAAAATTTTAAAAATTACTCTTAAACCTAAAAAAAAAATATTTATATAAATAGAAACCCTTAATACCGTTTTCTCTTTATTGTCTATTTTTTCTCCCCAAATAAAGCACCAAATGAGTTTAAGACTTCATATTTTAACAAAATTTAGGTTAGTAGTTAAAGTCCGTGTTAATAGTCAAATACCTTTTTTATTCAACTATTTTATCATTTTGGAATTTTTTGAAATTTTATGGAATTTTGGTTTTTATTTTAGTTGTTGAGAAAATTGGTGCAAGCTAAAAATTGAAATTTTTATCAAGTCAAAAGGGTATTGTTAAACTTTTGGAAGTTCAAGTGTACTTTTGAAACGAAATTTCATTCAACACTAATACGATAGTATCTTTTCAACTTTTTGAAAGTTTAGAACTATTTTTTAAACTTGTAAGATTTGGGAACATCTTTTACACAAAGTGTAAAGCTCATTAGCTTTTTTATGATCTGATCACAATAAAAATGTTGAAGGCTCCATTTTATGGAAATTTAGGTGAAACATAGATAAAACATAGTTGTCGATAGATATTTCTTTAAAAAAGAATTATAAAAACAATACTAAGATACTATTTTAGTTATTGTTCCTTTATACTTTCAAATGTCTCAATTTAGTTTTTACACTTTTAATAAATATTTAATTTAGTCTTTTCAAAGGTTTTTAATCAAATTATATTAATTTTCACGAAAGAAAATATAATATATGAATATGCTAATAAATTTTATATTAATTATAGACAAAGAGAGACTAAATTTAAGATTTATACAAAATATAAAATTAAAAATTTAATATTTGACATTTGAAAGTATAGTGCATTTAATAAAAATATGTTTTGCTTCTATTATTCATTTTTATATGTCATGACAGCTATCTAAACATCTAAAAACATGACATCTAAATCTTTCTTCTATCTATTATTCTTGTCCACTCCATTTTGCTCCAGAGGCTTAAAGTGAAACTTTACAACCTACAAGTTTAGATTATTGACGACAAATAATTATAAAAGCTAAGATTTAGGTTATTATTGACAAGACATAAGTCCATAAAGATAGGAGTTGGGAAATGGAGGATACATATTTCAATAATTAATATAACAACCTAACTCTTTATACTAAGCTGAGGTCATTACTACTAAAAGAAATTAAAAACTTTCTTAATAAAATAAGAAAACAACACTAATTTTGAATGAAAACCCCAAATGCTCAATAAATTATAAATAAATAAATGTAGGTAAGAATAATCTAAAATAAACTCCTAATTCGAGCCCTATCTACCTCTAAAGAAAGATAATAAAAAGATACAAAAATATTGAAATCATAAATGTAAGTAAAAACGAAAGCAAAAAGTTTCCCTATGGCACTTTACGATCACTTATTGTCATTCGTCAACTTTCCTTTACCCTTACCTCTACCTCTACCTAAAAGATTAAACATAGAAATAGTGAGTATAAACATATACTCAGTAAGTAAGGGACCTACTACTAGTCCCACTAGGTGTCTGTTAACTTTCTATTAGACTTCTCTGTTAACTTTCTATTAGACTTCTGTAAAGAAGTACCCCTAAATTGTCGTGTTCTCGAACACACAATCTAATGATCCCGTAGGAACATCTCTAGTCTTCAGTGAACCCAAAGGAACACCTAGGAAAAAATTGATCTTTGGTGAACTCGAAAGCATACCTAGGACAAACTAGTCTTTAGTGAACCCGAAGGAACACTTAAGACAATCGGGTTGTAAGTGACCTCGTCGGACCACTCATATACATAACATCTCATGAGTCTGGTAATCTCGTTGGACCACACAATCATAAAAAGATAGTGATCCCAAGGGACACCTATGTGGGTATGACTCTAATAGATAAAGTTAACAAAACACCCTATCCATAGCATGTAGCACATTATAACATCATAAACACGACATGATAATTAATCATAATGTTACTAATCATGAGATTAATATTTCATGCATCAACATTAACATAATCAGTCATCATCATCAACACAACTCAGTCATAACTATCAGTCATCAACATACGTCATCAATACATTATGCATTTTAGCTACATTAATGCATAATAGGAAAATCACATGCAAACTCTTAACTTCATTACGAGGGTCAAGTAGGAGAATCTCTTACATAGAGATTAGCTTAACCAAATTATTCCTAACAATAACAATCAAGCTTTTCAAGAATAAATCTTAAACAGTAAGGGAAAAAACAACTAAGTTTAATAACTTAACAGTTGCTTAAAGATCCAAAAATCCATTTAATTCAGCTTACTCAAAGTTGAGGTTGAATTCCAATTCAACCTTAATTGGAAAAAATCAAGCTTTCAGTTCCTCCAATAAACTTTAACCAAGTCTTGATAGAAAATATAATCCAACTTAAATGAGATTCCATCTTAAAATCCAAAATTAAGTATTTAAAGTCTAAAAATTACTATCTCGTGGGTTTTATCCAAAATCCATTAAAAACTTACCAAAATAAGGGGAAAAAAACAAAAAATAAGCTTGGTGGCTCAGCTAGGAAGAGGGGTGGTGGCTCGTAAGGGATGAAGCCCCGTGCGACTTGGCTTACATAAGGATGTAGCTCGGATTATTGATGGGGCTTGGACGCGACGAAGAATTGACTCGACGTTTGGTTGCATGACGAAGAATCAGCTCAGGTTCATGCAAACAATCAACGACTTGAGTGAACAACTCATCGACGGCGCAGCGCGTTGACGAAAACTAAGGGGCGAACAGAGATGTTTCGGTTGAAAAAGCTTGGCTCTACGACTAACGATGGAGGAGACACAAAACAAAGGAGAATGAAGGAGGAAGACGACAGAAGCGACGGTGAGTGACGGAGGCGATCGAAACACAACGGCAGACGACAACCTTGAATGGCGGCGGCGACGACTAGTATTTTGTAGAGGTAAAATTAGGATTTTTGTCTTGGGCAAGAAGAAGATAAATAGTAATGGGCACACTCCTCGAGGTCTATTTAAGGAAAATAATAATAATATAATAATTATTATTTTCCTTTCTTTTTCCTTATTCTTTTTCCAAAACAAATCTCAAATCTTCTCTATCTTCATTTAATACAAATCTAATCTTCTTTTTCTCTTTTCTCCAAAATAAAAATAAAATATTTCTCTCTCCTCAATCACATCCACTTTTATCTTCTCAAAATAATATATATCCTTAAAAAATTATATTATCTTCGTAATATAATTATCCTTAACTTCATAATTTAATTAATTAATTAATTAATTAATTATATATATATATATATATATATAATTAATCATAATTCCCTCAACTTCACCAAATATAAATCAATTAATCACAATTCATTTAAAACAAATCTTTCATAATACCAAAAATTCCAAATCTCCGAACTAACCAAATATTCTCCCAAAATATTTAATTAATCCTACTTCCCACAAGATCAAACAATTTCAACAATTAACTCAAATAACACCAAAAATAATTTCAACAGGGTTAAAATTAAATTTAAGATAATTAAAATTAAAAATTACCTTATTTTAGGGCGTTACATTCTTCCCTCGTTTGAGAAACTTTCGTTCTCGAAAGTTCTAATCCTCAAACAGCTCGGATACTAGGCTCTCATGTCATCCTCTCTTTTTCAAGTGGACTCCTCAGCTTCGTGGTTTCACCAAAGAACTTTAACCAGTGCAATTCCTTTATTACAGAGCATCTTGACCTCTCTTGCTGAAATTTCAATGGGTTGCTCCTCATAACTCAAGTTCTCATTAATTTAAAATGGTTCAAAGTCAACTACATGCGTCGGATCTGCTACATACTTTCTCGACATATAGAGACATGGAATACATCATGAACAACAAAAAATGATGGAGGCAACGCCAAACGATAAGCTATAAGGCCAATCCACTCAAGTATCTCAAATGGCCCTACAAAACGTGGGCTTAGCTTTCCCTTCTTTTTAAATCTCAAAATACCCTTCATAGGTGCTACCTTAAAAAAAAAAACCATGTCTCCCACATCAAACTCAAGATCCTTACATTCATCAACATAACTCTTCTGTCTGTTCTGCGCTGTCAACATATGAGCTCTAATTTTCTGTATGATTGCATGGGTGGTCTGAACTAGCTTAGGGCCTAACATTCTCTGCTCACCCCAAGACATAGGAAATCTACAACACCTACTATACAGAGCTTCAAACGGTGCCATGTCAATGGTAGCCTGATAGCTGTTATTATAGGTGAACTCCATCAAATGCAAATAAGAGTCCCAACTTCCTGAAATCTCCAACATATAAGCTTGCAACATATCCTCAAAGATCTGGTTCAACCGCTCTATTTGATCATCGGTCTAAGGGTGAAATGCTATGTTAAAATCTAATCTCGTGTCCAAGGTAATCTGAAGTCCTCTCCAAAACTTTTAAGTGAAACGAGCATCTCTGTCATAAACGATCGATATAGGCACTTCATGCTGTCTTACTATTTCAGTCATATATAACTGTCTCCACTTACTGGTAGTATAAGTGGATCTCCCTACGATAAAATGGGCTGACTTCGTGAGCCTGTCAACAACAACTCAAATCACCGTATAACCCTTCAAGGTCCTAGGCAGTCTTGTGATGAAGTTCATAGACACATTATCTACTTCCACTCAGGCAAACTCAAGGGCTGCAACAATCTTGCTAGCCTTTGTCTTGGTGACTTCACCTGTTGGCACACTAAACATCTACCAACGAAGTCTGCCACTTCTCTCTTCATATTTCGCCACCAGTAAACTCGCTTCAAATCCTGATACATCTTTGTACTGCAAGGATGCATAGAAAATGGAGAATTATGAGCCTCAATAAAAAACTCTATCTTAATTGTACTACTTGCTTGCACGCACAACCGTCTCTTGAACATAAGTCCATCATCAAAGGATATGGAGAACTCCTCATCTTGCCCTGCTTTTGCTAGGTGGTACTTCTCAACTAAAAATGGATCATTTAACTGAGCAACAATAATCAAAGTTAAAAAATGAATTGTTTAATATAAAGAGTTGAGTCGTTATAATTAATTGGTATCAAAGTTAAAGAGATTTGAAAAAAAAAACACCTAGAAAGACTAGGGAAGGAATTTTAAAAAATGGCATCAACGAAAAATAAAATAGAAAAGTTTAATGATATAATAATTTTGATGTGTGGTGTGAAAAGATTGAAGCAATATCTTGCATGTTTAAGCAAAAGACACTCAAGGTCTTGAACGACAGCTAAAATTTTACGCTTGACACTCTCTAAAGAAGAAAAACAAATATGGAAATAAATAACCTATAGTGCTCTTTCTAAAAGAATGTATCAATACCACATTTAATTTTCAGGCTAATCATTCATAAAACTACAAAATATAAAAACATTATTACGAGTAAAACTGCCAAACTCTATTGTATAACAAGATGTGTTTAGAAAAAAATAGAGAAAAAATGTTTGAAGCAAATATAGTAATTAGATTTAAAATATAAGTATTTATAATAACATTTTAAAAAAATTTATAAGTATAAAATCTATTAATAATAAAAATATTTCCGAAGAAATTTGATTCGTGGAGTTGAACTTGTGTTGATGTTGTATTTACGTTGATTTGATGCGATGTGGTTCGATCTCTAAAATTTGATCCTCTGATTCTCTCTCGGCTAGATGCTTATGCTTGATTTGAGGAAGCGAAGCACGTGATGTTCTTGAAGTTGGAGTCTTGGAAGAAATCTTGTATCTTCAAAGGAGTTTCAACCTTCGAGGGTGTTCTTGAAGTTGGAGACTTGGAAGAAAGCTTGGAGCTTCAATCTACGAAGGTGTTCTTGAAGTTGGAGACTTGGAAGAAAGCTTGTATCTTCAAAGGAGCTTCAATCTTCGAGGGTGTTCTTGAAGTTGGAGACTTGGAAGAAAGCTTGGATCTTCAAAGGAGCTTCAATCTTCGAAGATGTTTTTGAAATTGGAGTCTTGGAAGAAAGCTTGTATCTTCAAGAGCTTCAATCTTCGAAGGTGAGAAATTTTTGACTCCATAAGGTCTAGAGAGAATTCTAATGCCCCCTTTCAAGATTTATGCACATGTATGGGTGGGTGAATCTCGAAAAGATAAATTTAAAGTCCAAATACGAGCATTTCTTTTGCTCAATTTGACATATCCAATTAATCAAACTATTAATTTAGTACATAAGTTTGATTTTAATTTGAAATAAGGGTTGAGATATGACCAATCCTTAATTTGAGAAAAGTTTAAGCCTTTGTCCATAACTTATTTTGTTTTGAGGATAAAAATTTGATGATATTTTTTTTTATAAAATTTGGAACCATATTTTAATTTGAGACAAATATGAGATTTCTAACATACTTTAATTTGACCTTAGATGCTGACCAATTTTAATATTGGGATAAAATGACCAAATTAATTTTGAGATAAATATGAAATCTCAATCTTGGGGTAAAGTTGGATTTATGGTTTCAATTTAAATTTAAGATAAGATAAAATCTAAATTTTAATTTTAATTTGGAGGTAAAATCTAAACTTTGAGGTATTCAAATATGTTTAATTATCTCAAAAAGTGGAACTCGAGATTTTATTCCAAGATAAAATAACATAAGATAATTCACTTTTAATTTTATTTTATTATTTAATAATTTCAAATCCTTTTAGGAATTGGACTTGTTAGCCTTATAAATAGACCCATGCCTTGATCATTCTTTACTCATCAAGCAGAACAAAGGTACGAGAAAAACTTCTCTTTCCCCCCTTTTTCTTCTTCTTCTTCTTGTTTTTTTTTTTCAAACCTTTGAAGGTCCAATACAAGTATATATGACTCATCAATGTCCTACTTCTTTAACCGTCAACTTCTTAGGGTTTATCCATGATAGATACGCAACTCTATCATGACACTCTTGCTTCTTAGGGTTTGTTCATGATAGACACGCAACTCTATCATGACGCCCTCGTGCTTCTTAGGGTTTGTCCATGATAGACACGCAACTCTATCATGACGCCATTGTGCTTCTTAGGGTTTGTCCATGATAGACACGCAACTCTATCATGACGCCATCGTGCTTCTTAGGGTTTGTCCATGATAGACACGCAACTCTATCATGACGCCATCGTGCTTCTTAGGGTTTATCCATGATAGATACGCAACTCTATCATGACACTCTTGCTTCTTAGGGTTTGTTCATGATAGACACGCAACTCTATCATGACGCCCTCGTGCTTCTTAGGGTTTGTCCATGATAGACACGCAACTCTATCATGACGCCATCGTGCTTCTTAGGGTTTGTCCATGATAGACACGCAACTCTATCATGACGCCCTCCTGCTTCTTAGGGTTTGTTCATGATAGACATGTCACTCTATCATGATGCCCTCTTACTTCTTAGGGTTTGTCCATGATAGACACGCAACTCTACCATGACACTCTCTTGCTTCTTAGGGTTTGTCCATGATAGACACGCAACTCTATCATGACACCCTCTTGCTTCTTAGGGTTTGTTCATGATAGACATGCCACTCTATCATGACGCCCTCTTACTTCTTAGGGTTTGTCCATGATAGACACGCAACTCTATCATGACACTCTCTTGCTTCTTAGGGTTTGTTCATGATAGACATGTCACTCTATCATGACGCCCTCCTCCGTCTACTTTGCTTCATATATTCTTTGCTTCAAGATCATGTCATCAGCACTAACTTGCTTCCGGTGAACTTTATTGGCAGAACGATGCTTGTCCGGAGTCCGACACCTCGTAGTACTTTCAGATAGAAATCAACTAAGAGAGAGATGGACTTGACTGTGCCGCATTGAAGATGAAGATCGACTGCGCCGCATTGAAGATGATCCATCGTGTGTGCTGCATTGAAGAGGATGATCGTCTACGTCGTGTTGCATTGAAGATGATGATCGTATATGTCGCATTGAAGTGACGATCGTCTGCACTGCGTTATTGAAGATGAGTATCGCCTGCGTCGCGTTGCATTGAAGATGATGATTGCCTGCATCCTTCTACATTGAAGATGATGATCGCATGCACCACACTAAAGATGATGATCGCCTGTGTCGCATTGAAGATGATGATTGCTTGCGTCGCATAAAGATGAAGATGTTGATCGCCTCGGCTACAACACATGTGAGAAAATGAAGATGATGCTCTTCTCGGTTGCAACGTTTTAAGATGACGATCTTCTCTGTTGTAATATATTTGAGACGACGACCTTCTCGACTGTAACATTTTTTAGACGACGACATTCTCGACTACAACATATTTGAGACGACGATCTTCTTAGTTGCAACATATTTGAGACGACAACATTCTCGACTGCAATATACTTGAGACGATGATCTTCTTGGCTGCAACATATTTGAGACGACGATCTTCTCAGCTGCAACATATTTGCGATGACAAGCTTCTCGGTTGCAACACATGGAAAGATGAAGATGAAGATCCTCTCTGCTGCAACAAATGGAAAGATCCTCGTCTGCAACATATCGAAGAGGAGTAGAGCTCGCTAGTCAACATTTTAGAGAGAGGCAAAGCTGCACCTGCAACGATGAAGTTTAAAGCCTTTGAACTTGAACTTGAAGAAGCAATGACGAAGTTTCTTGAGGAAGATGAAGCTAGCTATCTTAAGAAGGTAGACAATTAAACATCTCTGTCGTCACCAAAGAAGCCACCGAGGCCTAGCTACGGTTCATAAGAGTCTGGAGGCTACACACAAAGATTTTAAGAACTTTAAGGGGAAGCTTTAACTTTTGCCCCTATTCTTTTTTTTTTTCTTTCGTTGTATTCTTGTAAATGCAAAATTTTTGTTGAATGGTAATGAAAATGTTCTTATTCTGGTGTGTCTGCTCCTGAATTTCATTTTGTACTCTTTATGCATCCTTTACTATACGCTTACATCATCACAACGAAGAATAATATATATGTATATATATATATATATATATATTTGCGTGTGACTGAACTTAGAGTGAACTTTAAGCTGCCTACGTACCCTTTTTTATAACATAGGGATTAAGTCATAACGTAGTTCAAATTTTTTTTTTAGCCATTCACCTTTTAATCTCTTGTGGGCTAGAAGCACCATGCAGTTTAGGCTCTTGCGATAAGGAGCTTTGCATATTTAGCAACTTTTATTTTCATCAAGAATTTTCTCATCTCCTTCGTTTATGGGATTGGTGAAGATAATAAATCTTGGTTTCACGGTCAAGGAACCTTCTATATTTATGTCAACAGAAACTTTCCTCTTCATGCGTGATGGAACACGACTGTGAATCTTATCGTCACCATTTTCTCCATGAAATGGTTTTGCCTTCAAAGACTTCATCTTTCTTTGTTGTTGATCGTTTGTCATCTTTAGACGATCAAAAGAAGATGTTGAAGGTCGATCTTTTTTCAATGTGGAGATACTTAGCCTTTTGAAAGCTGAAGTTCGAGTGTAAGTATACGTTGGACATTGGTTTTCTTCTTCTTTCGTGGCCATACTCAATCTTTGAAAGACTGAAGATCGAGTAGTTAAAGACTTGATACGATCAAAGACAGAAGTCCTTTGCTTAATTTCATTTGAATTGTCTACTTCTTCGTAAGAATCATAATTGTTGTTGACTTCTACTATGCTGGTAGTATGACATGCAGTGACTTCTAGTATTTCTTCTGGATGATCCTCAAGGAATCTTCTTGAAAGGAATTCTGCCAAAGTTATCGACCGTCGAGGTTGGAGGAAGTCTTCGTCTTTTCTTTTGATGGGCTTAGGCTTCCACATCTTCTTGTTCCTTCTTCCCTTCTTTTTGTGGGAAATGTTTTCTTTTGAATGCTTTTGATGAAAGTGCGGATTCGTTTGAACGAAACTTGTTTGTCTCTCTTTTTTATAAGCAACGCCTATCCATTCTTCACCCTCATCCTCAATAGGCTCTTCTTTGTTTTGAGAGTTCGACGTCATGATTTTTTGTCAGAATCGAACAAGTATAGGTTCGAAAGTCCCAAATTGAATCAAACTTTCCCTTTGATCATAAAGCAGTATTGATGGCGGAACTTGAAGTCATATTGACTGCAACATGATTTGTTTGAGCTACTTCATCAATATTCAGCTCAATCTTATTTTCACGGGCCAACTTTAGAATTAGCTCCTTCAACACGAAGCACTTTTCAACAGGGTGACTAATGACCCGATGATACTTGTAGTAGTTAGGATCATCTACTTTTCCTGCTTGCTCCAGTCGTTTACATTCTGACAACTGAATAAGTTGTTTCTCTATTAATTACTCCAACATGTCTGCAACATCAGAGTCAGGAAAGGGATAAACTTTTTTCTGTCTTTCTCTAAGAGTTGGGTGTCGCTTTTCATCGCCATCATGATTTCTTTCATGTTTTGTTTCTTCTCTTTTAGAGAAATATTTCAATGGAGTCTCTTGGACAACCATAGACTCGTTTAGGACACTATTTGCAATCTTTTTAGTGTCATTGATTTCATTCTTGTCACTCCTCGTTCTTTGAACCAAGAAATCTTTTGTTCCTCTATTGGCTATACTCAACTCCATATCATGGGCGCGAGTTGCCAATTCTTCAAACGTGCGAGGTTTTATTCCCTGTAAAATATAGAGAAGTTTCCAGTGCATACCTTGGGTGCACATTTCTATTGCTGACAATTCTGTGAGCTTGTCTTTGCAATTTAGGCTTAGAGCTCTCCATAGATTTATGTAGTCGATGACTGGCTCTCCCTTCCGCTGTTTGGTGTTTGTAAGCTCCATCATGCTTACAGCACGTCTGGTGCTATAGAAACGGTTGAGGAACTCCTCTTCTAATTGTTCCCAACTGTCAATGACTTCTGGCTCCAGATCGGTGTACCACTCGAAGGCATTTCCTTTCAAGCTTCGAACGAATTGCCTGACAAGTTGGTCTCCTCTTGATCCTGCATTCTCACATGTTTCGACGAAGTGAGAGATATGTTGCTTTGGGTTGCCTTTTCCATCGAATTGCTAGAATTTTAGAGGTTGATACCCAAGTGGCATTCTCAAGTTATCGATTCTCTTGGTGTACGGCTTAGAGTACATGAAAGTAGTTTGTGGCGGTCCTCCGTACTGAGCTTTAATGGAATTCGCGATCATATCTTGTAGCTGCTGAACTGAAAGAGAAGCAACAGAGACTGATTGTTGTTGTGGTTGGTTTTCCTGTAACACATTCTTTCCTTTATCAGTAGCTTTGACAACAGGAGTTTGACTTGACTCAGCAGTTTCACGAGTCCGTATTTGCTCCCTAAAAGCTGTGATTTCATGGTCTCGTTCCTCCACAGCTTTCATCAGGAAGTTAATTTTCCTCTCCATCTCTGTCATGGCAGCTTCGGTCATTATATCAGCCATCATGACAGACTTCACGTCAGGATGTGCTTCCTTCTTTGACTTGTTAGAGGCAGAATCAGAATTATCATACAAAGAATTTTCCTTGATGACAATCCCAGCTTTAGGAGACTCAATCAATTGCTTGAGAATTCTCTGAGCGACGTTAGAACCTTGATCTTGCTCTTGAGTGATTCCTTTAGAACGACTGCGGGTGATGGGTCCTGTGTAAGCGTCGCTTGCAACAGAAGAGTTAGACGCAGCCTTCTTTGATGCCATTGATTTTCTTATAGATTTGAATGACGAGAGAGAGATGAGAGGTAGAGATGTCCCACTGGACGTGTCAATTTGTCCACACGAGATTTCTGGAGAAATTTGATTCATGGAGTTGAACTTGTGTTGATGTTGTATTTATATTGATTTGATGCGATGTGGTTCGATCTCTAGAATTTGATCCTCTGATTCTCTCTCGGCTGTATGCTTACGCTTGATTTGAGGAAGCGAAGCACGTGATGTTCTTGAAGTTGGAGTCTTGGAAGAAAGCTTGTATCTTCGAAGAAGCTTCAATCTTCGAGGGTGTTCTTGAAGTTGAAGACTTGAAGAAAGCTTGGATCTTCAAAGGAGCTTCAATCTTCGAAGGTGTTCTTGAAGTTGGAGACTTGGAAGAAAGCTTGTATCTTCAAAGGAGCTTCAATCTTCGAGGGTGTTCTTGAAGTTGGAGACTTGGAAAAAAGCTTGTATCTTCAAAGGAGCTTCAATCTTCAAAGGTGTTCTTGAAGTTGGAGACTTGGAAGAAAGCTTAGATCTTCAAAGGAGCTTCAATCTTCGAAGATGTTTTTGAAATTGGAGTCTTGGAAGAAAGCTTGTATCTTCAAGAGCTTCAATCTTCGAGGGTGGTCGACTTCAGAAGTTGAAAATTCTCTTTAAACCTTCTGTAGTCAAAAATTTCTCGCCCCCACAAATGAAGAGAACTCCTCTGTTTATAAAGTTCCCTGTTGGGCTTTTATGGAAACGTTGTTTTGGTCCATGCACCATACCCATGGGCTCAATCACATAGATTTTGGACTCAATTGAATTTTAGCCTAACTAAATAATATTTAAGTGAACCAAAATAATTAATTTGATCCAATTGCTAAAGACACAGAATTGTTTAATTTGTCTTTAAATTTAATTTGGGACACATGTCAAATTTTTAGTTAATCTCAAATAAAATTGTTTTAGTAAATGATGTGACAATTTGTGATTGGTTCCAAAATTTCTTATTCAACCTTGCTCTTTCCAAAAGAATGTATCAATACCAAAGTGCTCTTTCCAAAAGAATGTATCAATACCACATTTAATTTTTAGGCTAATTATTCATAAAACTACAAAATATAAAAACATTATTACGAGTAAAACTGCCAAACTCTATTGTATAACAAGATGTGTTTAGAAGAAAATAAAGAAAAAATGTTTGAAGCAAATATAGTAATTAGATTTAAAATATAAGTATTTATAATAACATTTAAAATTTTTTTTATAAGTTTTAAATTTATTAATAATAAAAATATATTAATAAAAGATGATGTTACAAATATCGATTAAAATCACACAGGGTTTATTCGAAAAATTAATTTGCAAAATAAGTTTGAGCCAAAGAGTAGAAAGTAGGGTTGGTTCGTGCAAATTTGCATGGAAAATAAATGGACAGCGAGCCTGAGGGCACTATTACTATTAGTCTAAATTTCAATTCGGCCTTAAGAAGAGTGATCTCTACAATTTTCCCTTTTACATCCCCTTCTCCGCAAAAACCCCTTTCCTAAACCTCCTCCACCCACCCTCTTCACCGTTCTTTATCCCCGTACTCCCCGACGCCGCTTCTCTCTCTCTCTCTCTCTTTTCATCTTTGTTCTCTTGGTTTTTTCAAATTCCCCAAATCCAAAACTGAACTGTCTTCGCCGGTAGTGTAAACAGGAATCTGGCGGGAATGGGGAAGGAGGATGCGAAGCTCCGGTCTCGGACCAAGTACAAGGGAAAAACGAAATTCGAAGAGTATTTGGATATGGAAACGGGCATGCGAAACCCTGGGTTATCTGCTGAGCAGGACTTGGAATTGGAACGAAAACTTGCAAAGAAATTGAAGGTCAAGGCTGGGAAGTTAAGGGGAGAAGATGATGGTATCAATGTGTTATTTGAAGGTATCCCTTCCATTGTTGATTTCCCTGGGGAAGAAGTATCGCAATTTTCTGAGGAGTTTGCTGTTGAGGAAACTAAGAAGAAGCCATTAGGTAAAAAGGGGAAGAAAAGGAAATCACTAGATCAAGCCCTAGATATAGAGAGTGAGTTAACTACTGTTGTTGAGGAGGAAAATGCTTCGAAGAAAAATAAGAAACGTAAGAAGAAGAAGAAGAGGATATCTGAAAAACTTGAAGATGTAGTGGCAGAGGAAACTGCTGGTGATGAATCTATGCCTGTGGAATCACATTGTGTAGAGGCTGCAGTGGATAAAGTTCCTGCCAAAGCTCAAAAATATGTTGCTCCTAACTTGAGATTGCAGAAAGGAACTGAGCCTGAAGATCATACTCAACTCCGTCGGCGTGTTCGAGGTGTGGAGGTTGTATGATAATGGATTCATTTTTCCCCCTTCTTGTTTTTTAATTTGAATGTAATTTGCATTGTATTGATTTTTCATCAGGTCTTCTAAATAGGCTCTCTGAATCAAATATCGAATCGGTTACAGGGGAAATGTCTACGGTTTTTCATGTATGATGTTTTCTTCTATCTTGTTTCCTATTTTTCTTGAACGTCTGTTACAGCCTTACTAAGCGCTTGAAACTTGTGATCAACGGTATCTAGTCTCTATTCGATTTAAGCTCGTCAGTAAATCTATTGTGTTGTATCAATTTGCAGTCTATTTCTCGCAGCATTGCTTCTCAAATTATTAGTGATGAGGTTCTGGCATCTTGTTCCCGTGGTCCTCGAGGCAACGAACAGTTAAGTGTTGTTTTTATATTTTTATTTGGCACTTCTATCTATTGTTGTTTATATATGTTGAATGTTTTTCTTTTTTAGAATATGTGGTTAGATTTTACTTGGATAAAAGTTTGATATTTAACTTCTCATTCATCACTTCACTATAACTTTTCCCTATAATGGACCCTAAATAAAAAATTTATTATGGTTAAGAACATTGGTTGACACAATGTTGAGGAGTTTTTCGGCTGAATTGGTCAAATTTGAAACTTCGTATAATGATAGCTGTTGACCGTTTGTTTTTTGGCTTTCTCTAACTTTTGACGAACTCCTTTATTTGTTTGTTTCTTCTTGTTCAAGGTATGCTGCTGTATTCGCCTCTTTTGTTGCAGGCATGGGTTGTTTGGTTGGTACTGACTTTAGTGCAAGGCTCATGGCTTCCCTTGCTAAAACATTTGAGGTGAGCTTGCCTGCTAAATACATCATTTAATTATTTGGTTTTGAATGGCTGTAGAAACCTCTATTAAAATAATAAATACTTTTTTTTTCAGGATGAATACCTCAAAGAAGATAATCTATCTTTGCGGAACCTTACACTATTGCTTTCCTACTTATGTGTATTTGGGGTTTGCGCCAGGTAAGTAAATATATGCACACATTATGTATTATCATGATTTTTTTTTTTCTTTTTGTTTGTTTTGTGTTATAGTTTGTACAACCTATTTCATTATACTGGATGCATGCTCGTCTTTCTAATAAGCATTTTTTCTAAATACTTTTCAGTGATCTGATCTATGATTTTCTAATTATATTGAGCAAGCGGTTGACAGAAATTGATGTATCCACCATCCTGACAGTCTTACAATGTAAGCTGATTTCAAGCTTATATATTTAAATATAGCATCATCTCCTTGTTAATCCACTACTTGAGTTTCTCTTCAAATTGAGATTTTGTCTTGTTTAAATGTCAAGATGTCAAATATTTATTATCCCTTTTCCTAATCGTTCCTAGATATTTCCTGAACATTATCAGACTCAGGATGGTGCATGGTGTTAAAAGTTGTGCTTGGATTTAACCACTGGTGATGTTTCTTTTTCAAAAAAAAAAAAAAAAAAAAAAAAGATTTAACCACTTGTGATGGATAGTAGTTCATAAATTTCGTCAATAGCAAAGGTTGCTGACTTTGATGGTTGTTCACTTTCAAATATAGAATTTGAATATTATATTGTCGATGGATGATAATATAATGGACTGAATATTCTTAGCTTCTCAATTCTTTTATATTCTAACAAAAATATTGGTCTTGAACACTTAATATATTACTACAAATTGCTGGTCATGGGAAATTGATATATAACTTAAATCATCTCTAATTTGATAGGTTGTGGAATGAAAATAAGGGCTGATGATCCCACTGCAATGAAGAGTTTTATTGTCAGTGTTCAAAGTAAGGTTAACGAGCTAAAGGCAGCTTCTGGAAATGGTTCACAAAATATCAATGGGAAGAGAGTGAGTCTCTATTAGTAGCATTTTATTTGCTCGAGTTTTTTAATTTTTAAAATAATTTTGATTTTCTAATATTATGACATGGATGCATGCAGATGGAGTTCATGCTGGAGACTATATGTGACATCAAGAATAACAAGAAAAGATCTAAGGATGATCCAGCCCACCATACAAGGATAAAGAAATGGCTACAGAAGGTTTATCTTATTCTATTTCATTGGCTTGCATTGCATGTTTGTAGTTACATTATTTTGTAGTGCATAGAACTTAATTTGCTAGATAATTGTTCTGTATAGAGTAAACATTTTACTTCAAAGGCAGACTTGTTCACTTGTAAGGTCAAGTTGGATAGTTTTGTAGGTCTAGTGCAAGGACAAGAAAGATTCTCAATATCGAGTCTCTCTTTGAACGCATGCAACGTTTTAATATCTTAGTTAAGTAGTCATGATGACTTTTCCTATATTCTCCCATAAATGTCTCTTACTTTTTGCATGTTGCAATGCTAGTAGGCTAACTCATCTCGGTTTATGTATAGAACAAAAAGTGAGATTCTATGCTTGAACTACCTAACCTTGCATTGTTGATTTTGATTGCAATCTGACCTTTTCTTAAGCCTCGTCCTTTAATTATTTTTTTCAGTTAGGAGTCGATGATATTATAATTAGAGGGATTAAATGGAACAAGTTGCTTGATCCTGACAAGAAGGGGCAGTGGTGGTTGTCTGGGGATTTGACAACAACATCAGACAACGTCGAAGAGTTTGCCAACACTATTGACAAAGAGGTACTTGAAGCTCAAAAAATGCTTCAGCTTGCAGCTGCACAAAGAATGAATACAGATGCTAGGAAAGCGATATTTTGTATTATAATGAGTGGAGAGGACTATGTTGATGCATTTGAGAAGCTAATTAGGTTGGATTTATCTGGAAAGCAGGTTGGTGGAATTTTGTAAATTTTTCTAACCCTACCTCCAAATCATACCTTTTATTATGCTTACCGTCTCCATGTTGTTGTCTACAGGACCGGGAGATCGTGAGGGTTCTTGTGGACTGTTGTTTACAAGAGAAAGTGTTTAACAAGTACTACACTGTTCTAGCTTCCAAATTGTGCGAGCATGAAAAGAACCACAAGTTTACATTACAGGTAAGTTTTTTGCCCCTTTGGTCTATACTCAGTTTGGTTAATGAAACTTTCGATACAGTTGCGAAAATACCAACTTCTAACTATGCCACACCTAATCTTCACAGTATTGTTTGTGGGATCAATTCAAAGAACTGGATACGATGCAACTTATCAGGTCGATGAATCTTGCAAAGTTCGTCGCCGAGATGATCACCTCTTTTACTCTCTCACTTGCTGTTTTGAAGTCAGTAGATTTGAGTGATATTAGGCTGCTAACTCCAAAGAGGATTATGCATTTCCGTATGTTGTTCGATGCAATTTTTGAACGTCCTGACAAGCTGATATGGAACGTGTTCACTCGAGTTGCTGTTAACCCTGAGCTTGAACCTCTTCGAAGTGGTATGTTGTTCTTCATTAAAGAGTACGTGATTAAAACTAGTAAAGTTAACGCAGAGAAGTATAAGCTTATCAAGAAAGCGCTTAACAATGTTGAGGGAATACTTATGTGAATTTTGGAGTGAGAATTAGAGTTTTCAAAGTTCTCTTTTTGATCTTACTTATAGACTTTCAAACTGCTATTTTATAGGTCAAATTATTTCTTGAAGGTTTTAAATCTTGGAGTAAATTATACATAGGTTTGATACTAATTTTTCTGTGCACATCCAACACTTGTTAAGATTTTTGTAATTTCTTTTCAGTTGTTTGCATTCTCGTTGGGGTCAAAGGTTTAATTCCTTAATGTGTTTGGGATACACTTTCCACGAAGTGTCTTATTTAAAAAATAAATTATTTTAAATTAACCACTTAAAATAGCTTTTGAATTGTTTTTTAAACAATTTTATTAAGAAAAGACTAAATAAAAATGAGTCTATTTTGTATTTTAAGAATTTGATTTAAAATTCAATACTTTTTCTAAGGGGAAAACAATAATAAAAATAAAAATTGGAAGTAATAGATTATTATATTTTATTAATGTTTTCAAATAAAAATATCTTCTTTTTTTAATTATCTAGGTTTAATAAAAAGAAATGAAAATTACAATGTGAGAAATATTTTTTTTTTTGGTATTTATCAAAATAAAAATGAGGAATGAGAATAAATTATGAAGTCTCAATTTAAGATTTTGATTCTCGTGTTTAATTTAAATTCATCATTATTTTGTATGAAATCTATAATTAGAATTGAATTATTAGTTAATGGAATGTACTAAAGTCACCAATTTTGATATGAATGTTCGTTCATGATAAAGAGTGTAGTGATTGGTTGACACATGCACAATTATGAACCAATCACGACCTAACTAATCACCTTCATCAAGTGTTTCGTTGGAGATATAATCATGGAGTAAACAACAACAAATAAAATTTAAATCAACAATTCTCTTTTGATTTCGTGAAATTCCATTGTTCAGAAGATACGGATGAGATTCCTAAATCTTGCTCTCATTTGAGTTCTTATTCATCCTACAATCACCTTCTCGTTCATCTTCTCAAAGTTACTATACGTATTATTGCGTTTTCTCTTGTTTCAACTTCTACCTTTTCTCTCTTTAATCTCATAGTTTGTTTTGCACAATGTACCCTATATATATATAATGTTATCGTTAAATTAAATTTGTAACTGTCCAAAACACAGTCTCACAAAAAAGAAAAGAATCCTTTCAATAGTATTTATGTTTTATATCAATATGTATATGGGTGAATCCATTACCAAATTAAGATTTAAAATAATTCATATTTATTGTGTAATTTTGAAATATAGCAAAAATGAACCCACAGTCCATATAGACTACTATTATATATAAATAATTTGTCATTTAACATATTTCCAAATTTCAAGTATAAAAATTTGAATAAGCAAGAAAATAAAAGTTTGAGTCAATAATGAAATTATAGCATTTTAATTCACGTCAATGCATTTTAATTGATTAGAAATATAAAAGAATATACAGTTAATTATTTATTTTATCATAGTTTCAAAAGATGTAAGTATTTTGTTTCGATTTCAAATGATTTCAAACCCAAATAAATTCTCCAAAAGGAACCGTAACTCATTCTCATACCCAATTCCCTCGAGTTAGTAAACATAAGGCTTAACTTATACAAAGATTAAATGTTCAATGTTATATTAGATACAAAATTCAATTTTACGCCTAATAAATTGTTAAATGTCATGTCAATAACGTATCCATACATGATCTATCAAATACATCAAATGTTAATAGGTACTTAACATATTTAAAATTTAGAAGGTTTTTTAGACTCAATTGAAAGTAGAATAGACGTATCAATTTTTTTTTTTTAATTCAACAATTTATTAAGTACAAATATAGAAGTTCAATGACAAAACAAGACTATACATGTAACTTAACCTTAAAATTTTAACTAAGAGTACTTTGTTAAAGTTTGAGGGATTGAAATGTAATTTCAAGACTTCACGTAATTATTACCAAATGAACATAAAGTTTAAAGGCCAAAACTATATATTTAGAGCAAACTAAATTTGTTAAAAGCAAATTGGAAATAGGCCAAATTAATTTTATGCTCTCTCAATTATGTTCAACCAAAATATATACATATATATATCTTTGACATCATCTAGACGCATAAAGCCAACCTACCTAGAATAAATGAATAAATAATGATAATAATGAAAAAGACATACCTAACTAATCAAGATGTAAAAACCCAGTAGAAGATTTAAAACAATGTGATTAACGATTTTAAACGATGTGTTCAAACTCAAATTGTAGTTTGATTGAGTATCAAACGACCAAAAAAGGGTAACTCATGTTGTCTTTGTCCCCAACGAGCACTAAAAAAACAGAATGATACTCGATCCTTCACCTAACCATCATTGATTGTTGGGCATAGTGAGTAATTAAGCAGCCATTTGGATTCACTTTTGGAGTGTTTTCTTTTTTTAAAAAAAAAAAACACTTAGAAACACTTTAAGTGTCATTTGGTGATGGTTGGAGTGGATTGCACCGATTCGAATAGTGGTGTGTACAACTAATAGTTAAGTATAGTAACTTTTTAAAAATCGTTTTTGCAATCAACATTTATTATTTGCTATTGTATTTACTACTTTTCACTTATAGTTTCTTACTATTTTTCACTTGTAGTCTCTTTTTTTCTTTGTTGTAGCATTTACTATTTCCTGCTCAAATAAACAGTTTATATTCCAAATACTAGCTATTATAACCATCCAACTATTATATGACTCACTACTATAATAACCTACTCAATGCCCCAAACGTCCTTTAGGAATTTAATTCAAACACGGCCTAAAACTAAAATTTATGATTATTTGGATTCCAGCATTGCAAAATACTAACCATCAATATGAAACAAGCATGAAATGGATGGTCAAATCATGAAGCAGCAGCGAAGTATAAAAACTAAAAATTGGAACAGTCAACAACAAATGACCTAAATATAATACAGCAGTGTAGGAATATGTGAGTGTATGAGTAATGATTTGGACGGAGAGAACGGTGAAATCATTTGTAAAAATCTGGTAAATAATGATCAACCAACTGATTTTAATCGTCTATAAGCATATGCTTAGATTTGCCTTAATTTAATGGAGCAGGGAAAGAGAATGGCACTATCTGTATATACAATAGAAAATACTTAAAAACTATAGATATATTTCTTAAGTCATGCACCTTTAATGCTTATTCACCTGATTGCTCCCAGTAAATTTGCTCCATCAAGTCTTGCACCTTCCAACTGCTATAAAATTAAGTAGATCCAAATAAAAGTTTGAAAAATAAAGGAACTAAAAGAGAATGAGCATGAACAAAGTATATGTGGTTTTACAATTCAACCGCCTTTACTTACAGTGTCTCTAAGATTCACATATCGCAAATAGGCTCGTTGTAGGTTTGCACTCCTCAAGTTGGCGTTAAGAAGTTTTGCGCCCTATAAGTAGTTGAGGTCAGGAATTATTGTTTACAAAGCTGGGGGAATAAAGTGCAACAAATAAATTTAACCTTCAAATTAGCTCCTTCGAGATTAGCTCCCTCCAAGTTCGCATTAGTTAGATCGGCACCCTGAATTTTTTGCAATAATGGTAAAAGCATTAACCCCTATGATGTGAATCTAGCTTACATTCAACCTGTTTTATTTACGGCGTCTAAAGTACATTTGTCATTCGGATATTCCCAACTCCTGAATGAATGAAGGCGAAAAATGGCCAGGAAGGTAAAGCAAGACCTTATTTGAAAGGTAAAAAAAAGTATTAGGATACTACCAAACAAGAAAGTCATTCGAGAGAGCTACACCCTACCAAATCCTTGACTAGAAATGCCACTAAAATCTTCTCACCTCTCCTATCCCTAACACCCTCTATTCTATTAATTATCAAATGAAGAGTTGAATCTTTTGGTAATATCCTCAGCTTTTGGTCTTGGAGGACGCCTTATATTTTCTTGATGAAATAATCCTAATCCAGAAAATTATAAAGGTACATAAAACTTAAACAAAACCATAAACCAAACCTGAAGGTGTGCAGAGCGTAGATCTGCTCCACAGAAGCTGCAATCAACCAAACAGGCATCTGCAATATGACACGAAAGATTTCTGAGGGGTAAAGTAAAAATACTAAAAGAAACAAAGAATATGCGCCATAGTTCTTTAAAAAAAAATTAGTAATATTATTATTATTATTATTTGGAGAGAAACCTATTACAATCAATTTGATGGTTAACGCTTAAACTTAACAGAAGTGAACCACTTACTGATAGCAGATTAGAAATAAGTTTTTACAAAGACAAATAAAGTAACAAAAGAAGATACAAATTACCAAAATTAAATAAATAAAATGATCTAAATCCCACCAAACACTTTGGAGTGTTTGGGACGTGGTGTGAATTATTATAGTTTGTGTTTGAGATGCAAATTATTACAGCCTGGGTTGTTATAACCTGTGTTTGGATGCAAATTATTATAATTTATGTTATAATCTGTGTTTGGAACGTAGATTATTATATTCTAGGGAATATCAAAAGTGTTTTTTTTCACTATTTTTTGTTTGCAATACACATTTTTTTCTAAAATTATTTTATTCAATTTCGTTAATTATGTAGTTCATTTAATAAATTTAACTTTAATCTCCATGATGTAATTTCCTAATTTGGTTACATAATTCTAAACATAGGCTTCATATTAACCTCATTAGCTTGAAAATTAAGTGAATATATTATTATAAACTCCAAAATAATTGAAATTAGGGAGAAAAGAAACATTCCAAAAGAAGATTAGAAGTAAATACTTTAGTGTATATATATATTTTTTATTATTTCCAATAATATATAAAAAGAAATCTAAACATTACAAATAAATATACAACTTACAACCTTACAATAAAATGTAAAAATAACTACTGAACACATTAGCTAATAGCTAGAGCTATTTAATTCAAATTATTAACCAGTTGAGTATATAAATTAAACCGATAAAATCTTCCACGTCAGGTTAGTTAGACAAATTCTTGATGAAATTATATTTTTCCAAAGCACATCTGGACTATCAAACACCACAATTAAAATAAAATAATATATATACATATATATTGAATGACACATAAAATTTATATCATTTTTCAAGTCTAAGAACACCGTAAAACTAGCTATTATATTTAATTATTTAGACAAAAAATAAAAAAAAGAACGCAGAAAATTAAATAAACCTTGAAATTATTATTTTTGTCTCAACTTATATTGGTTGGAAAATCATATAGCCCATTCAATGTTGTTGAAGAAAAGGATCCATCCAAATAAGCAGCTCTCTAAACCGCCAAATAGATTTAAGAAACGATTCCATGAAGAATGATGATCAGACGGGGAGGATCAACGACTCAAAACAAGGAGAAACGATTCGGAAGAAGGGAGACAAAGGGGAGACAAGAAGGGAGACGAAGTTGATTGTGGAGAAGGGAGATGAAGTGGATCATGAAAGAAAGTAGACGAAGTGGAAAGTGGAGTTGAGAGAGAGTGGAGAATAGCGAAGGATTAGAGTTATTTTGAAATAACCTTAATCCTTGGTTATTGCATAATATGTGAGCTTCGGAGTGGGCTAATAGAATCTTTAAGTTTATAAAGTAGAATCTTTCCTTTCCCTATAAACTAGACATCTCAAAACCATTATGGATTGGCCTAGTGGTAAAAGAGGGAGACATAGTCTCAATAACTAACTAAAAGGTCATGAGTTCAATCTATAGTGACCACCTCCCTAGGAATTAATTTCCTACAAATTTTCTTGATACCCAAATATTGTAGGATCAAACAAGTTGTCCGGGAGCACTAGCTGGCTCGAACACTCACGGATATAAAAAAGAAAACTAAACATCTCAAATTTAGATAAGCTACATTAATTCTCTCACACACACGCACCATGGTTGTGTGAGAAGCAAAAGACAGTATATCAACGAAGATAAGAAAGTCTAGATAATGAGAAATCCAACCTAAATCAGAGGGAAAGATGGTTATGGAAAAGAAGATCCGAAGATCCAACTCATCAAAGCATCGAAGAAAATACTATACAAAAAGAAACCAAAGCAAGAAAGTAATATCTCATTAGCCAAAGGACTTTATTTTTAGGTTGTGTTCTCCACTTATGTCTATCAAAATTTTCTTTCACTAAAAATATCCCAAAGTGATAAGTTAATATCTAGTTGGAACAAAACTAGCATATAATGTAATCAAATATGACGAAATCTTGATTGTGAAACAGAATTAGATCGTCCAGTAAAATCAAGCAAAGAACTGACGGAGAAATACCTGTCAAAGAAAAGACAAGTGTGAGAGAGAATTGCATAGTGATAAAAGAAAACCTACCTTGTAAATTAGCACTTTGAAGATTAGCAGCTGCTAACAAGGCCCCACGAAGGTTTGCTCCAGTAAATTCACATCTTTCTAGGCAAAATACAATTATTAAAACAATCCTCAAAAAAGTTAGAAAAAAAATGTGATGAGAAGAGAATAAAATATTGATTTTATACTCTCGCAAAGTTGCATTGTGAAATATTGAGCCCTCAGCATCCGCGTCCTACGTAACACCAAATGGAATATAAATTAGATGCTTTTGTTAGATACTGTGTGAACTCAACTTTTACAAGTTTAAAACATCTTTCAGAAGATCAATCAATCAAAAAGCAATTATTGATATAAACATTATGCAAAATGTATTATCATACATAAATTTTGGATCATCCTTAAAATATATACTGAAGAGCTTCTTTTCACTAACTACAAGCTTGTTCCTTAATATTGAAGTTTATAAAGAAAATATCCTAACTGTTGCTGATCGAAGATATTTTCCACTCTTCAAGGAAAAAGTAATATTATAAGTTTATAGTGATAGAAGTTTTTGTTGTAGATGGAACTGCAATAGTACATACCCGAAATTTAGCACACTGAAGGTTTGCACGTGAGAAGAACACATTTTTAAGACTTGCATAGCTGAAGTCTACATATGAAAGGTCCTGTACATTTCTTAATAGCAAGCATGTCATAAAATCTTGCATCGGTAGCAACCAACAGATACTTCAAACAGAGACATTTGCAAATATAGCAACAAACATACATGAAAAGCAAATTTTATGAAAATAGCCAAGAAATAAGATAATTACAAAAATAGATATCTTTTTTTCTTTTTTTTTTTTAGAAAAAAGTTGGATATCTAGATTAAGCATATAACTTATTATCTATGGTAAAAATAGAGTTACCTACTTGCCTTTAAAATGTCACACACACACAAATATATGTGGAACCCGTTTCAATGGATAAAAATGAAAGTAGACAAATGGGCAACAGAAAAATGAGAACAAAGAATACAAAAACTTGCTAGCTACAAAACAATACATAAAATATCTCCATAAGTCCAATTGACAAATAACACTAAAATCCTTAAATACAGAAATTCAGAAGGGAAGCCTTGAACCTAAACAAAGGTCCAAAGTCCAAACCTCTAAAAATTCTCCTATTGTTACCACTTTCCTACTTACATAAACACATAGACATTCAAGCACAAAAGAGGAAAATAACTGTATGTCATAGATCCTCCCAAGAGCAACAAGAAAGCCAAAAGAGTGAGGAAAAAGACATCCTTCTTCAGTTTGAGACGCGAGCCTCAGAGGAGCAGGGAGGGAAAATTGAGGTATAGTTTAGGGCCTGACTGCTTTACTTAGAGTTCAAGTTTGACAAAAAAACCGGAATCCAGTGTGTCCACTTTCATATCAGATTAGACCTTTCAGAAATTGGAAACTATGAGAAGGTCTTACACGTGGTAAAAGGAAAAAAAAGAAAAGATGGGGGATTCTTTTACAAGTAGAATATTGCATGAATCAAGGAAGAAAAAGTGAAAGGATTTGATGCAACCAGTAATTTTCCTAGATGCAAATAGAATCTCATTTTTCTAACTCTTGAAAAATAAAGACAAAGGAAGAACACAAAATCTATGTTGAAACCCTAGTATAGGGAGAAAAACCACAATATATATGTTTCTTATTATTTTCTGGTAATAAAATTTTATAGGCAACACAAGCCTAATTAAAAGAATAAAAAATTACGGCAAAGTAAATCTTAACTAGCCATGGGCTTTCATCAAGGCCAAAACCCACTAATTCTAACACTAACTCAAAAGAAATGAAATTCTAAAGCTGAGGCAAACAGGGGATGACTTTGCAAGAACTCCTGAAAGTGTCACAAATAACAAGAAAAGAATAAAATCTTACCTCCCCCAGAAACAAAAAGGATTTCGTTCAAAGAGATTGAAATAGTTCTACCTACGCAAACAAAGGAATATTGTATTGTTTGCAAGCTTAGATGGTTAGCTGAATTTTATTTTTCCCTCACCCCTAGTGGTAAAGAATTCACTCTTAACCTATTCGGTCTACCACTAATTAAGAGAGAAAAGTTGACAGAGAAAACAACAACCCAATTGAGATATCCACTTAAAATCTAAACCTTTCTCTCAGAGGATTATATGAAAACAAAAAATAAATAAATAGTAATCCGAACTTAGGCCTTTTCAAATTATTTTGACAATGAAACCGTTCAAAGTCCTAAAGCATGCAGTAACTTTCATAGCAAGTATGAGAACTACCCCAAGCCACAAAAGCGTCCAAACTTTCCATAATGGTATTTGAGACTATTTTGTGCATTCTCTCTGTCAAAATTTTGGCAATAATATTATAGGTTGGTGGCTGGAGTTATAGGTTTGAAGTCCTTGATTTCATGGGCAACAACTGTTTAAGAACAAGACAGATTAGGTTTCAGTCTAGTGGCCTTGACGATGCCTCTCTCCAGGAACTCGTTTAGCACCTTTAAAAGTCTTCCTTCCTTGATGAAGAGCCTTACAGTTGCCAAGGCTACCTCTTACCTTCTTTGTAATATTTGGCCCGTTATAGGCCTTTTTCTTTGTTGATTCATATATAATAATGAGATTGTTTCTTTTATCTAAAAATTTAGAATCTCATGAGTCAAGAAACTAGAAAATTACCAGCTTGGAAAGATCAAGGCCACAAAGGTTAACCCCTCGCAGTCTAACTTTCTCAGACTGAATGCACTTGATAATATCAACACGCTTCAGCTCTGACTGAGGTTCCTCGTCTTCCTTCCTATTACTTAATAAATCACGGATTCGATCCATGAGTCCCTGAAACAAATTTGTAATTCCCTCTAACCATTAACATAGAAGAAAAAACTACATTACTTGAATAAAATATGCTATGTAGGTTGTACAACTGTATCATTTAGTTCATAAATAATGAATATAGAAGGGAAAAAAAAACAAGCAAAAAGTTCAATAAAGAAACCAGCTCCTTCAACCAGAAAACTAACATTGAAAATAAATATTAACTAAAAAAACTAGTGGAAGTAGGATATGAATCGTATGATTAAGATATCAACTAAATGTTGAACTACAGAAAACGATGACTTACAAGCAATTGATAGTACTCTGCCTCACGCAGAAGCTCTAAAAGGTCAAAGTCAGAAAGAAATGGAACTATGCCATCCCTTAACCAATTGAGAATGTGACGGAAATGTTTCCCATCCCTATCCAAAAAGATAGATCCCTGCATCAAATAAAATATTAATGTTCATAATAGGGACGGAGTAGATTTCCAGGTAAGAAAATCATATACAGAGAAAGTGAATTATGTCAATGAAGAAGAAGATTCCAATAGTCTAACCCCAACCTATTGCCATAAAACCAATTGATTTTTCATTGAAACAAAACAGATTACTTCCGATCCAGAAAAATGAAAAAATAAATGATTTTGACACTAAAAACACACACCTCCTCGGGATCCTGGCATAAGGTATGACGGCCACTGAACATTGCAGCTAGCATCGAATCAGGTTCCCGCAGAGTCAATGTATCTAATGTTGTTCTAAATTTCTTCCCACCTGCAAGTAAGCACGAAAAATTTTACAAAAGAGGAAAATCCAAAATAACCCAGAACCCTCCTCAACTAACGCTAAATGAAAAAATAGAACAGAACTAAAGATAGTCCAATGCTGATTTCCCAGCAAGAACACGTCAAAGATCAGTTAAACTCTTGCATTAATTGTTAACTACAACAACTAAACACGATTATCAGCAACTGAACGTCGAATTTTTTTTTTCGTAACCCAATCGGTAGTTTGTGAAATCAATAGTTTAATTAATTCACTTAAAGCCAATAATAAAAAGGGAAAATCCAAAATAACCCAGAATACTCCTCAATTAACGCTAAATGAACAAATAGAAGCGAACTAAAGATAGTATAATGCTGATTTCCAAGCAAGAAGATGTCAAAGATCAGGTAAATACATGAATCAATTGTTAATTACAACATCCTAACGTTGAAATTCTTTTCAGAAACCAATCGGCAGTTGTTGAAATCAACGGTTTAGATAATTGAGTTGAGGCAATGGAGTGCAAGAGAGTGAGAGGGGGAGAAGTGGAGTTACCAATGTTGAGACGAATGAGAGAAGGATCAGAGACGCCCTTCATTGATGAGGTGAGAGGAAGGAATGTCGGAACTCCGGTGGTGAAAATTGAAATGAAGCAGGAATTGGAGATGAGAGAGAAGGGAAACAGCGAGAAGGAGGTTTTTGTTTTGGGATAATCTAATAAATTTTTGCGATTTTGAAGAAGAAGAATAAACGAAACTTTTTTGTCTTATGAAACACGCTATTTAACCAATTATCGCCTGCCACGTAACAGAATATTTAAAGGGTATTTGCGTAGAGAAAAAAAGGCATGGTATGAGTTTACAAAAACAAAAAAAATAATAATAATACCAAATACGAAATACCAAATGGATTCATGATTTAACTTTGAAATTGGATTGTATTAAGGAGAAAATAGAAAAAATATTG
Source organism: Cucumis melo (assembly GCF_025177605.1). NCBI lineage: Eukaryota > Viridiplantae > Streptophyta > Magnoliopsida > Cucurbitales > Cucurbitaceae > Cucumis > Cucumis melo. The sequence goes on along the minus strand of NC_066864.1, from coordinate 24,728,109 downwards.
GTTTGGATCGATTTTTATTAGAAAAATCAAGGACCACTAGCATCAATGATATTTAAGCGAAATATAATTGAATATTCAGTACAATAATAAAACAATTTTATATCTAGCACAAAAATTGATAAAAAAAAAAAAACTAAATAATTCATGTCTAACTACCATTTTAAGGTGTTTTCCCAATTTCTCTAAATTTGAAGCTGTTACAATTATTAGAATTAGTGGACTTAGTCCATTGGGAAGATTTACCATAAATATTCTTTCATTTTTTATCTGTTTGTACTTTTCTATTTATTCCCTCTTGTATCTATTGTATGAATATTAGAAAATAATAAAACTAAAAACATCGTGGTTTTTCTCTCGATTCTCGGGTTTCCACGTAAGTCGGTTTCTTGTTTATCGCTTTCAATATGGTATCAGAGCGAAGTAACAACGAAACCCTAGAAAAAAATTTAGGAATCACCCGGACCAAAACAACCTCCGCCGCCGCCGTGGACACCACCATGGAAAAACTACTCCAAAAAATTCAGACACCGCCGATCTATCCAATGGGCCAACCCTGGCCACCGTCCACGCAACCTTCCAGCCATAAATGACTTCACCACCGCCTCTGTCGGGCACGTGGGCCCACGCGCCGCCGTCCTTAATCTCACCACCCATCCTATCCGCTTCTACGCGTCATTGCCTGTCCAACCGTCTCACCCTTCCGGTCATCCGCTGTCGCACGCATCGCCCATGATAATGGGAAACCAATTCTCATTTGTGAGCACTGCAAGAAACAACGACATACCAAGGATCAGTGTTGGAAACTCCACGGTCGGCCCCCAACGTGGATTTTGGACTCGGGGGCCACAAATCACATGACAAGTTTCTCGGAGCACTTTGTCTCTTATACCCCCTGTACCGGTAATGAAAAAATTCGGATAGCCGATAGCTCTTTAGCCCCGATTGCTGGGAAAGGACAAATAGTCCTCATTGACGGTTTCTCCCTCCATAATGTTTTGCATATGCCTAAGCTTTCTTACAATTTGTTATCCGTCAGTAAGATCACTCATGAGCTGCACTGTACAGCTACTTTCTTACCTGAGTCTGTTTGCTTTCAGGACTTAAATTCGGGGAGGACGATTGGCACTGTCCGACATAGCAGGGGACTTTTCATCCTTAATGATGACACCTCCGATAGTAGTATCTCTACGACTAGTTTACTGTCTTCCTATTTTAGCACCTCTGCACATGACTTTATGTTGTGGCATTTTTGGTTAGGTCATCTGAACTTTACGTATATGAAATATTTGTTTCCCCATCTCTTTCTTAAAATAGATGTCTCATTGTTGCCTTGTGATGTGTGCATCTCTTTCCCCTACATCGTGTTTCTTTTTTCTCACAACCATATAAACCCACACAACTGTTTACCCTTATCCATAGTGACGTTTAAGGTTCCTCCAAGGTCACCACCTCATATGGGAAAAGGTGGTTTAGGTGTACTGCTTATGTTCATAGTTTTGGCCCTAATCAGACCAAATTTACCCTTCGGGCTCAGGCTTGTGTGTTTGTTGGGTATTCCCCTCACCAGCGTGGTTATAAATGTTTTCACCCGCTGTCCAGGATATATTTTGTTACTATGGATGTTACTTTCTGTGAGGACCGACCCTATTTTCCCGTTAGTCATCTTTAGGGGGAGAGTGTGAGTGAAGAGTCTAACATGTTGGGGTTGATGCCCTAAATCTCGTGGTCTTGTAGTTTGTAATTGTATATATTATACAAACTTTTTATTTATCTACTAAAATAAAGTGTTTTATTTTATTTGACATTTAGTTGCATTAACCCACAAAACCAATAAACTAACATCCAATGTTATCTTTTGTAACCTAAACATGTATGTGGAGACATACAAGTGGATCATGTTTAAGTGATAACCTAAATGGTCTGTAGTAAATGGATAAGGCTGGATACCTTATCCTAATGACACTACGAATACGACCTGCTTTGTAGTCGTTACAATTGTTCTAAAGTGCTACAAATGATTTGATCCTAATCATTCATGTCGAGACATTAGAACGAGGATATTCTATACAAAGAGTTTGTATAAGACCGGACCATGAAATGAATAGTCTCTCTTATTAACACCGTTATTAGTTGAGACTACATTTCACTAGGATGACTATAGGTGACTTGACCTGAATCCTGAGTGAGTTGTGAACTCTTTCCTATGAAGGCGATCCTTTGATTTGTATGGGTGAGAGTGGCTTATGTAGTCGACTCTGCCTACCATTTTGGGGATTCGTCTGATTGGGGAGCTGGAAACACAACTACACAAGAAGGAATTCACTTCTTCTCTATAGATAGAGTAAGTAGAGAAATTGCTCTCTTAAGGGCTGATTTCAGGGCTTGAACAATGTGGCGCCACACCCTCTCTTAGCCTGGGAGGAGTTTAGTTATAGTAGGACTATAATTATTGTTCATTAGAGGAATCAGTGGTACTTAAGGAGTTAGATGTAATTACAGAAGCAAAACGGTAATTTTTGGCCTAGCTGTACTTACGAGCAATTTGTGAAGGGTCATTGCACTGTTGGTTAATTATATCTAATGGACACAAAAATATATCTACAGTAAGAAGAGTGCAACTATTAGTTTTTAGTGGAATGACTAATCGTTAATGAATATAGATTAATTTAATTAAAGAATTTAATTAATTAATCGCATATCATTAGAGCTTCAATCTGTAGGTCCCCTTGTTAGCTCAATAAGGATAAATTAGAATCAAATTTATTTTGGTTTAATTTGAATTGTTCAAATTGATTAAAGGGAATAAATTGTATATGATACAATTAATATAATATATTTGACACATTATAATGTAAATTTTTTATGAGAGAAGTTAATATTTGAATATGATTCAAATAATAATAATATGAATAAGATTCATAAATAAACTATAGATTAAAATTAATATGGATTCGATTCATATTAGAACTATAGATTATATGAGAGATCTAAACCCTTGGTTATATAATAGATGATATAATATAAATTTTATATTATATGAGATATAATATATATTAATTAAATTTATATTGATTTTATTTAATTTAATTAATTTTTTTTAAAATAAATAAAATGAATAACTCCCAAGGAGTTATTCTACGTGGGAAAGAGGGAGGAAGTTATTGATAACTTCCCCCTCCATATCATTGTTAAGATTTGTTTTAAAAAGAAAAAAGAGAGATTTTTTTTAACCACTATCTTACGATCTCTCTGTATTCCAAAGGAAACAAAATTCTCTCAAAATTTCTTCCCTCACCAAAATTACAGAAGCCCATAACTCTAAGTGATTCTTTACTTGGAGAATAACAAGAAAGATTTTGTGGTGTCTTGAAAGCTTGGGAGAAGAATTGGTTCTACAAAGGTTAGTTTATTTTCACTTTTTTCTCCATGAGAAGCATGCTTATTTTGTTTATTGTTTTTCTTTGAATTTATTGGTTTTACAAATTGAAATTCACTTGCACGGCGTTCATACGCTTCCGCTTTGGGAATTCCATTCCTTCATAACAACACCTTGGAGTTTATCAAACCTACTCCTAGTACTGTGTCTGACATTGATCATCACCCTATAATCCTACCCACAAACCAAGTTCCTTGGAAAACATATTACAGGAGGAATCTTAGAAAGGAAGTTGGGTCCCCTACCAGTCAGCCATCGGCTCCAATCCAAGACTCCAAACCTCCTCGAGATCAAGGTGTGGAAAACCCAACTGAACCTTGCACTAATAATACAATGAATGAGAATGACAGGTCTAATGTTGTTGTTTTTGAAAATGTGGAAGAAAAAAACAGTGGTGATGAGACTGAGGTCAGAACAGAAACCAGTAACAATGAAGTTGAACATGGTCATACAGGGAAACTTGATAAGTACGATCCTTCTCTTGATCTTCCTAGTGCACTAAGAAAAGGTACTAAATCTTGTACATAGCACTTCATATCTAATTATGTGTCATACGAGAATCTATCACCACAGTTTAGAGATTTTACTGCCAGCCTTGACTTTACCACAATATCGAAAAATATTCGTATTGTTTTAGAGTGCCCTGAATGGAAGAATGTTGTCATAGAAGGGATGAAAGCTCTTGAAAAGAATAACACTTGGAAGATCTGTGCTCTACCCAAGGGACACAAGCATGTGGAATGCAAATGGGTGTTCACTCTTAAATACAAAGCAGATGGAACATTTGAAAGACACAAGGCAAGGTTAGATGCAAAAGGATTTACTCAGACCTATGGTGTTGATTATTTAGAAACTTTTTCTCCTATTGCTAAGTTGAATACTGTCAGAGTTCTTTTTGTTGCTATAAACAAAGATTGGCCTCTATATCAGCTGGATGTTAAAAATGTTTTTATGAATGGAGATCTAGAATAGGAGGTCTACATGAGCCCTCTGCCTGGTTTTGAAGCCCAGTTTGGTCAACAGGTTTGTAAACTCCAGAAATCCTTATATGGTCTGAAACAGTCACTCAGAGCATGGTTTGACAGATTCACTACTTTTGTCAAGTCCCAAGGATACAGTCAGGGACACTCCGATCACACTTTATTTACAAAAGTTTTCGAGACAGGGAAGATTACAGCTTTGATAGTTTATGTGGATGACATCGTTTTGTCTATAGATGATTAGGCAAAAATCAGTCAACTTAAGCAGAGAATGGGTAATGAATTTGAAATCATAGATTTGGAAAATCTGAAATATTTCCTTGGAATGGAGGTGACCAGATCTAAAGAAGACATCTCCGTGTCTTAGAGAAAATACAGCCTTGATCTGCTATCCGAGACAGGTATGTTGGGATGCCGTCCTGCTGACATTCCTATTGAATTCACTGTAAACTAGGAAACTCTGATGATCAAGTTCCAGTTGATAAAGAACAATATCAGAGCTTTGTGGGTAAATTGATTTACTTATCTCATACTCGTCTTGATATTTCCTTTGCTGTGAGTGTTGTCAGCCAGTTTATGCAGGCTCCCTATGAGGAACACATGGAAGCTGTCAAAAGAATTCTGAAATACTTAAAAACGACACCTGATAAAGGGTTGATGTTTAGAAAGACAGACAAAAAGACCATTGAGGCATATACTAACTCGGATTGGGTAGAATCTGTTGTTGATAGAAAGTCTACCTCAAGTTATTGTACCTTTGTTTGGGGCAATCTTGTAACTTGAAGGAGCAAGAAGCAAAGTGTTGTGGCCAAGAGCAGTGCTGAGGTCAAATATAGAGCTATGAGTTTGGGAATATGTAAGGAAATTTGACTCCAGAAAGTCCTGTCTGATCTTCATCAGTAATGTGAGACTCCATTGAAGCTCTTTTGTGATAATAAAGCTGCTATTAGTATTGCTAACAACCCAGTTCAGCATGATAGAACTAAACATGTTGAGATTAATCGACATTTCATCAAAGAAAGACTTGACAGTGGGAGCATATGCATTCCGTACATCCTTTCGAGCCGACATGTAACGACCCAACTTTCCGGACTAAGCTGAGGTCACTACTAAATACCAAAACTCGACCATACAACATAAAATTTAAAACGGACCGGTTACGATTCATTAAAAACGTTAGAAACATTACAAAAGACAGTTTCGGGCCCTATTTTAAATCAATCATAAAAGTCTCAAATAAAAACTCAAGTCATCAGTTCAAAATCACAAACCAAATATTCTAACAAAAATACATAGCGGAAGCAATAAGAAAACCAGACGCGTCCATATGGCCTTCACGCGTCCTTCCTGCCTCTCGTCGGTCTGCCCCTCGCTGTGCCCTTACCTGAAAAGTTTAAGAAGAGAAAAGGGTGAGTATAAACATACCCAGTAAGGGACCCACTACTGGGCCCGTTAGGGAACAACAGTTAACTTCCTATTCAGGGGTACCCTACTTAACAGTCTAGTGGTTCCGTAGAACGCACATATCAGTCTAGTGCTCCCGGAGGATGCACGTATCAGTCTAGTGCTCCCGAAGGATGCACAGATCAGTCTAGTGCTCCCGAAGGATGCACACATCAGTCTAGTGCTCCCGAAGGATGCACATACCAGTAAGGCACACTACCCCATAGATGAAGCTAACCGTTACCCCTCAGTCCATACTAAACCGTCTACAACAGTCATACCCCCTCAACACTCATATTACAATCTCACCATAGGCTTTGCCAGTCAGCTAGTACAGATTTAAACAACTACATCCTCAGTTGCCATACGCGTAATCGTAACTTCAAGGTCCATCGACATGCAATTTTGATCTACCACGTAACCCGTTAACATAACCACACTATACCGGACATCTAGCATCGGGGTCTACTAGCAAGAAACTCCTTATACCCGATAGCGCACAAGTTACCACTAGCGATCAGATTTCTCTTACATTAGACAAGAATATAATAACAATGCTTAAAAGTCAACACACATATATTTATTCGGTACAATTACCAACGTGTAATCCCCTGTGGACTACTACGTTTCCAGCCTCGCTCCGAGGTCCAATAGTAGGAGAACCCTTACCTGAAACTTGGTTATGCCCCTCGATCGAGTCCACGCTCAACGGATCCACCTAAACGAAAACACGAAGGTTTTAATCGATAATACTAGTAGAACTCATTTTAAATGGTCCTAAGCAACATCTGTTGACTTACCCAAGGAGACGAAAGCTATCTCCAACCAAGCCGGCCGCGGAACCCGAAAACTTGAACGCCAACTCCTTAATACCTTCAAGGGATAAAAGGTAGGACCAAATCCTATTTCAAATATTCAAACTCGAATCGGATGCAGCAACATTAGGGGATTCATCAAAACAATCCTTACCGAAAACTCACCGTGACCCGGAGTGGAGGAAGGAAGGCTTAGGTGGCTCGGCTCGGCTTGGCTCACTCTCGGCTCGGCTCGGCTTGGCCTCGGCTCACAGCTCGGCTCACTCTCGGCTCGGCTCGGCTTGGCCTCGGCTCACAGCTCGGCTCAGCTCGGCTCGGCTCGGCTTGGCCTCGGCTCAGCTCGGCTCGGCTCCGCTTAACTCGGCTTGGTTCTCGGCTCGGCTCGCGGCTCGCGGCTCGGCTCAACTCGGCTCGGCTCGGCTTAATTCGGCTTGGTTCTCGGCTCGGCTCGCGGCTCGCGGCTCGGCTCGGCTTAATTCGGCTTGGTTCTCGGCTCGGCTCGCGGCTCGCGGCTTAACTCGGTTCGCGGCTCGGCTCGCAGCTTGAAACACAGGTCGGATTGATTCGGGTTTTCGGGTCGGGTCGGCTTGAAAACGGGCAACCTCAACGACAACTTCGGGCGTTCGACGACGGGGTGAGTCGCGGCTGGGTGGAGTCCAACGACTGGCTCTGTTCTCAAGCGGCGGAGGACGACGGCTTGACGGCGGACACGGTCGGACGATTTGAAGCCGAGAGGAGATCCGAAACGGACGGGGCCGCGGCGGTCGGACAATGAAGCTGGAGAGTTCGACGGTGTAGACGGCGACGGACGACCACCACGGAGACGGAGACGCGTCGGAGGAAGAGAGATGAAGGCGGCGTCGCTGTCGGAAGGAGAAGAGAATGAAGAAGAAGAAGATGACCGTCGGAAAAAAAAATGGAGAAGAAAACTCGGGGGGGGGGGGGGGGGGTGCGGCGGCGCAAGGAAGAGAAGCGAAATTGGATTGAGGGGTGGGGGGTGCAGCCGCGCGGTTTAGGGTTAAATTTAAAAAAAAAAATATTATTATTATATATATATATATAACTTTTAATAATAATAATAAATAGAATATTATATATATATATATATATATATATATATATATATATTAATTTTTAATTATTATAATTAATAATAAAAATATATAAAATATTATTATATACATATATATATATTAACTTTTTAAAAATTAATTAATAATAATAATACTAATAATAATAATAATAAAAGAAAATATTAATATTAAATTATATATAAGGATAATAATAAATACTAATAATAATAATAATATAATTACTATTATATTACTATTATATAAATTTACAAATATTAATTCAAAATTTCAGAAATTAATCCAAAATTTAACATTCCCGAAAAATTATATAAAACGAAAAAAATTTACCTCGAAAGTTCGGGGCGTTACACGACAGGTTGCGGATGTCCTCACCAAGAGGCTTCTCAGACCAAACTTCGACTTTTGTGTTAGCAAGTTGGGCCTCATTGATATTTACGTCCCACCTTGAGGGGAGTATTAAAATTATTAGAATTAGTGGGCTTAGCCCATTGGGAAGATTTACCCTAAATATTCTTTCCTTTTTTATCTCTTTGTACTTTTCTATTTATTCCCTCTTGTACCTATTGTATGAATATCAAAAAATAATAAAACAAAAAACATCGTGGTTTTTCTCCCGGTTCTCGGGTTTCCACGTAAGCCGATTTCTTGTTTATTGCTTTCAATAGAAGCTATTGATAATAACAATCACTAATGGCTAACATCACTTATAGTTGTCATCAATGATAGCTGTGTAACAACCCAAACTTTCAAATCGAGCTAAGATCATTACTCAAGGACAGTCATCACTTTGAACTTTCTTGAAAAGGAAAAACTAAAAATCTTTGTAAAATTTAAAATTTAACTAAATGATCAAAGACATTAAATCGTCAAAACCAATAAAAAAATAATTTGAAAACGTGATCTGCGGGTTCTAACAATTTTAAAAAGAAAATAAAAACAAATAAATAAGATAAAATTTTAAGTAAAATGTCTAAAATTTAAAATATTGAAAAACATATAAATAGATGCAAAAGCTGAATTGTGTCCCTCTATGGCATACCACGAATCCCTTTCTATTGCTCGCCAGTTTTCCAAGTTCTCTACCTTAGTCTGAAATATGGAACATAGAAAAGAGTGAGTATATAAATATACCCATTAAGAGACCCACTATTGGTCCCGCTAGGTGATCTATTAACTTTCTGTTAGAAACATAATCATAACATCATGTGTCCAATGGAGCATACCTGGTGCGTGAGACCGTACGAACACCCCTAAATCGTGCGAGTGATTCCATGGAAACATCCCTAGTCGTGTGAGTGGTCCCGTCGAAACACCCTTAGTCGTGCGAGTGACCCTATATACACAGTAAAATTGTCCCCTAACCATGCATGTGATCTATAGGTACACCTCTAAGTCGTGCGAGTGATCCTATATGAACACCCCTTATCGTGCGAGTGACTCCATAGATAGGATCACAATACATGTGGGGTAAAAAGCTCAACAGACAGAGTTAACAAACACACCACAATCCAAAGCATGTAACTTCATCATAAACATCATAACATGACATGAATATCAATCATAACGTCCTTAAGCATGTGATCAATATATCATGTAGCATAAACATATCAATCATCATCATCAACATAACATCAGTTATTATCTATAGCATTGCATTATGCATTTTAGCTACCATCAATGCATAATTGTAAATGCATGCGGTCTTTTAAATTTAGTTCGAAGATCTAGTAGTAGAATCTCTTACTTGGAGATTAGCTAAAGATATTTCTTTGCTGACAGTAAATTTCCAATTAAAGTAGATCCTAAACAGTAATATAAAATTTTTAATATTCTTAATTAATAAAATTTCTCTATTTAACTTATCCAAAATTTCAACCTTGATTGGGAAAAATTCAAGATTAAATCTAAAAAATTAGCCAATTGAACCTTTCAAGAAACCCTAATTAGATCCAAAATTAAATTAACAATTTTTGCCAACAAATTACTAATTTAATTGCATTAACTTACCAAACTTAACAAAATAGAGGTTGAAAATTCATTTTAACCAAATGGAGGTTGAAAAATTATCTTAACCTTGATGGAAAAATTCATGACTTAAATCTTCCAGTTTTGTCAAAGTGATCAATCATAACTAAAAATGGTGAAGAAGATGAGAAACATTTTTTTTCCAACTTAAGTATTCCATTGCTATTTATATATCCAAATAATAACAATAATATTTATTATTATTATTTTATTTTCCTTTTAGTGTATATATATAATACACAAAAAAATACATATATTTTTATTCTCATTATCTTTTCTCAATAAATTATTTAGATGCAGAATATCTAAGACATTTATAACCATTAATATATTATTATTATTATTATTCTCTCACCAAAATATATAATGTACATGTATATTTATTTAAATCATTATTCTCCCTAATTAAATACATAATCTTTTCTTGTCCAACCAAATCAACTCCTTCTTCAATTAATATTTATCTTTATCCAAAATAATTAATTATCTTTCACAATAACTAATTCTTTATTTTTTTCTTAAATAATTATTTTTTATAAATAATAATATTTTCGCACAATATAATTATTTTTCTTTTTCCTCCCTTAATAAATATCTTTTCTCCAAAATATAATTATCTTTTCCTTTCCCATAATAATTGTATATATATATGGGGCCTTTTAAAAAATATAACAAAACAGTAAAATATTTACGTTGTATAGAATAATTCTAAAAACAAAAAAAGCCCACAAGCCCACCATGGAAAATACAAAAAATGTCGCGTCAACAATGCGTGTAATATATTTGGTAACGCGCGTAATATATTTGGTACTCGACCATTTGGATTTGTTTATTGTTTGATACACGATCGTTTAGATTTGTTTTTTCAATTATATCGTTTAATTTGGTTACACGATCGTTCAATTGATTGTGTTACACAATTGTTTGGATTTGGTTACACGATCGTTTAGATTTGACTACCCCAAATCTAAATGATTTTTTTTTTCAAAATTTGGTACACGATCGTTTAGATTTGATTTTCTTTTTTAAAATTTGGTACACGATTGTTTAGATTTGGTTAAACAATTTTTTTCAAGATTCTTTATACACCATCTTTGTGGTTACCCTAATCTAAACAACGTAAAAAAGAAAAGAAGAAAGACGATGCACGCAGTGAATGAAAAAAATGGGGAAAAGAAGAAAGAAGAAGAAAGACATGCACACAACTAAAACAAAAGAGAAAAATAAGAAAAACAATAGAAAAAAATCAAATTTGGTTACCCAAATCTAAATGACGTAAAAAAAAAAAAAGATAGAAGAAATCACAGCTAAAAAAAGAAGAGTAAAGGAGGAAGATGATAAAAAATCGCAGAGAGGAGAAAAAGATGGAAGGGCAAATCTGAAATATTTAAAAAAATTGCTAACTTTACGAGCTAAGTTACATGGGCGTAAATATTTTAGTAGTTTGTTATATTTATGAAAGTTTCTCTATATATACACACACATATAGGGGTCTTTTAAAAATATAATAAAGTGGTAAAATATTTTTACTGTATAGAATAATTTCAAAAACGGAAAAAGCCTAGAGGCCCACCGTGAAAAATACAAAAAATGTCCCGTCAACCACGCCATCAACAAGGCGCGTAATATATTTGGTACACGATCGTTTAGATTTAGTTACATGATCATCGTCTAGATTTGGATAGCCAAATATGAACGATTTATTTTTTAAATTCTTTGTACATGATCATTTAGATTTGGCTACCTCAAATCTAAATGATTTTTTTTAGATTTGGTATACGATCGTTTATATTTGGCTACCTCAAATCTAAACGATTTTTTTAAAATTCTTTTCGTACACGATCGTTTTTTTTACACGATCGTTTAGATTTGGCTACTCCAATCTAAACATTTTTTTTAAAGATTCTTTGTACAATATCGTTTAGATTTGACAATTTTTTTTGTACACGATCATTTAGATTTGACTGTCCAAATCGTCATTTTTTCCAGTCTTTTATATTTATTACACGATCTTGAACAAGAAAAAAAACTTTTATATTTATTACATGATCTTGAACAATCTTCGAGATAAAAAAATCTTAAAATAATCTTCTCGACTTTTCATGTTCTAAACGCAGAACATTCTCAGCCCAAGAAGTTAAACGACTCTTTATTGTAGAAGCAGTTTTACTTCGTTCAGAAATCCACTTTTGTTATACATCCCTAATTGAACTAAGCATCGTAGCCACAGGTAGTTCTCTAAGATCTTTAAACACTGAATTTACACTTTCTACACAATTTGATGTCATCATTCTATACCTTCGTTTACATGAATATGTCCGAGACCACTTCTCAAAACCAACACTACTAAGATAATCTATGATGTTTGGACAATTGGACTCCATGCATTTCATTTGGTACTCAAATTCATCAACAGTGTAGGCATAAACACAGCTAAAGAAATATTTATCAAATAGTGGATCCTTAAAATGGAGTTTCCAGTTACTTAAAAGATCTTTTGTGCATACACAATACTCAACATCTGGAAACACTCTTAAAACTCCTTAAGGGATGCTAAGATACCTATCAGAAACAATGACTAAATTAGCCCGCTCTTCAAAACTACCTCGTATCTTCTTAAAAAACCATGTTCATGATACATCATTTTCAGAATCTACAATGGCAAAAGCAAGAGGGAAGATTTGATTGTTACCATCTTGTGATGAGGCTGTTAATAGGATGCCACAAAACTTACACTTCAAAAATGTCCCATCAATAGAGATAATAGGTCTACAATATTTTCACCCCTTAATTGATGCACCAAAAGCCATAAAGCAAAACTTGAAATGACCATTATCATCCATTTCTAAAGCAGTGCATGTACCTATAATAATTACAAACACATTTCTATCAACACAAACAAAAAAGAACAGAAAAACGTGATAGATGCTAATATTGGTCTATCTAGATAGACTGTGATATTAGTCTATCCACATCTATCTGCAAATGAATTTAAATTTGATATACAAAACTAATTATACCTGGGTTAGATTCAACCAATTTATCAAAGAATCTTGGAATCAATGCATACGATTCAATTGTGTCACTGTGTAATATCTTTACCATATGTTCTTTCGCCCTCCAAGCTTTTTGGTAACTTATATTACCTCCAAGATTTGTATGAGCCTTATGCACAATCTCCTTAGGAATGGAACGATCAGTAGACATGAATCTAAAATCATCTATCAAATAATTGCCAATTACTATTGAAGAAGCTTGCATGTGAGAACTTTGGGCAATACTTAATGAACAATCATGGTCAGAAGTGTATTTTCATAGCATCCACAAATCACTCTTTTTATAACGTGATGCCCTTATATACCATTTGCAGCCTTCTTGCAGACATCTAAATTCAAGAGACCTCAAATTTGATACTGTAGTTCTAAATTGAAAGTTAGACTTCACTGCTATTATGCAAAAACACTTTGAAAGCATTTCTTTACTTTCAAATAAACATTTTTCTTTCAAATTAGAATATTAAGAGATGTCTCTTATAACTTCATCATTTGAAACAGAACAAGAAGAACCTATATTCAGTGACATATCAACACTCTCCCATACACTACTAGATGAAAAGGATATTCCCAAACAATTAACACTTACATGGACAACTAATGGATGTCTACTAGTTGCATCTTTAGCAAAGGCTAAATACAAAGCAACATCATTGTCTTTCTTTATTGGCACCATAGTTTGAACATTGGTTTTACCAAAATCAAGTAAAACAGATAATTTTACTAATTCATCCAATTCAACTTGTTCATATGTCAAAACAACCAAAGAAATAAAGCTAACTCGCATATATCTACCAAAATTTCGGACACCGAGTAATTTTTCGTAAACATTGCAGTCATTCCATTGGCCTCCATACAAAACAACAATAGGAATAGACATTCTAATCTGAAAAAAAAATATAATTAAGTATTTAATGGTGAAAGGAAGAATTAGATAGATATCTATAACAAAATAAGAGAATAAAATGTACTAAACAATAAAAATAAACACAATGCAAAAAATAAATAAACGATCGTGCAAAAAAGATTATAAATACTAAACGATCAATTAACAATAATAGACGATCGTATAAAATAAATTAAACCATCGTATAGAATAAACTAAACGATCGTTTAAAAATGTTGATCATACAAAATATAGAAAATTTTCGTGTTCATAAAGATGAACGATCGTGTTCATATAGCAAAATGGTCGTCTCTATATTGGTAAACGATGATGTTGATAGAGGTAAACAATCAAGTAATTCAATAAAAATTATCGTGAAAAACTTCAATCTATCGATCTTCATAACAAAATACACAATGAAATACACAATTCTTACAGTGATTCTTAAAAGTTCTAAACGAAAAAAAATCTAAATTCTTACAAATAACAAAAAACAAAAATAACATTCATTAAGCATTCTATCTTAACGTCGAAATATATAATTCTGAACGAAATTTTATAATCAACTAAATAGTTCAAACAAAAAACAATATTTAGAATACTCACCGAAACCAAAATCACTGAGACGATATTAACAGAGGAATATAGACGATCTTAATTGTCCAAGATGACAAGAAGAGAAATGATGTTATCGAAGATGATGGATATGAGAGAGAATGTTGTCAAAAATTACGAAAAATGGAAAAAATGATCAAGATGAAAGATATATAAAAGACGAGGTGAATTGCTCGAAAACGACGATTATGAAAAAATCAGAAAGAAGAAGAACTATCAAATTTGAAAGATTGTTATAAAAGAGTAAGGGCAAATAAGGAATTCTAAAAATAAATTTGCCTCAATAGACTTGTCCGTAAATAGTTTATAATTTTATTATATCCATGAAAATTCCCTCCCCTTTTTCGACACCTTAATAAAATTTAAACAATAAACACCTTATATTTTTGTTTCTAAATAAAATATTCAAAATCAAAATAAATCGTGTATATGTAGATTAATATGACAGTTTTTATTTTCACATACATAGTTGATTGTCTAAGATAATTTGATGGTATTTGGTAAAATTGAAATGGATAAAATAAATAAAATAAAACTACACTTTTTAAATGGTTCAAAATAGTTATTTTTCTTTGAACAAAACCCTATTACATCCAATTGAATTTTGTTATTTTTTTTTTAAAATATTTATGAAGTAGGAATATTTGAACCACAAATATCTTTGGCAATTAGTACATTCCTATGTCAATCGAGTTAGATCCACTTTGACAAATTAATTTCATACAGACGATAGGAAAACTGATTTATTCAAACAATTCAATCATGTTTTGTAAAAGAAAAATGTTGACAACTTCTTTGAATATAATATTTCACTATATTACCAATATTAGCAAAATGTCAAAGTAGATCTATGACAGATCGCGATAGACCAAAATATACTATTATCTGTATTTATTTGTATTATGATAGACGTAGATAGTAGTCTATATTAGTTTATCACATATATTCTGTGATATTTTACTATATTTGTATATATAGGTATTTAAACATTTATCACTCGAAAAGAAAAGAATTTTGTACCTCGAACCTTGGAGCAATATTGATTCAAAACTTAAATTAATAGTAATATTGTTTTTATAAAGCTTCCTAAAGAAATTAATCTTTAACTTTATCTAAATGATTTATAGCAACACATAAAATTTCTAATTTTGTAATATTTAATTGAGATATCAATTAAAATCTTCACATATGCTTTACTAAAAGTAAAAAATGCATTTGAGGTAGACAAAATACAAACAGTAAAATTACATATACTTTTTTCAATAATTGTTAGGGTTTGCCCACTAGAAATGGTCATTAGAGCATGTCATCCAAGTGAGGCAATATTAATTGTTGATAGTTTGTTGTTATCGAGATGGGTGTTGGAGTTGGTTGATTGGCTAGATAATTGGATAGATGGAGTCATTGGAACAGGGAGGGCGAGAGAGAAAGAGGAAAATATTTGAACTCTTCTATATACATTTACAAAACTTCAATAACAAATTAAATAACGTTAAAGTTGACGAACTAGATTGTATTTAATGCCGATAGATTTGTAAAATTGTGTTCAATTGTAAAGTTGTGGGTCAAAAATACTCAGAATTTACCCCATCAATCAATGACATAATATCTCAAAGAAGAGTAATTTTTAGAGAAACTTACATAAATGCAACAAAACTGTAAATTATTTACGACCGGATAACAAAGCCCATAAGGTTAGCCATTTTTAAATATTCCACTTTTGCCTTTCCATCTTTCTTTTCTTCTTCGTGATTCATTTTCCTCCCGTCTTCCCCGTCTTCCCTTGCGATTTCATCTTTCTTCTTTTCTCCTTTTCTTTTCTGCGATTTCTTTCCATCATCTTTCTCATTTTTCAATTATTTATTTATGCCGTTTAATCTTTCCATTGTTTTTTTTTCTTTTTCTTTTCATTTTTTCGCTTCGATTTCTTTCCATCGTCTTTCTTCTTTTCTTTTTACGCGTTTACATTTGGGTAACCAAACTGTGTATAAGACTGTATACAACAAAATAGCAAAATTTAAAAGATCGTGTATAAAGAATCTTGAAAAAGAAATCATTTAGATTGGAGTAGCCAAATGTAAACGATAAACGTAAAATCGTGTAAAAAAAATAAAAAATAGTGTATAAAAAATCTTGAAAAAAAATCATTTGGACTAGAGTAGTGAAATGTAAACGATCGTCTAATAAATCTAAACGATCATGTAAAGAAATATAAACGATCGTGTACCAAAAGAATTAAAAAAATCGTGTATCAATTTTTTTAAAAAATCATTTAGATTTAGGTCTCCAGATCTAAACGATTGTATAGCAAAATTAAACAATTGAATTGAAAAGATAAATTGTAGCCATATCTAAACGATTGCTTATAAATTATAGCCATATCTAAACGATTACATCACATTGTAGCCATATCTAAATGATCACGTATATATTGAACCATATATAAACGAACCATATATAAACGATCGCGTATAAATTGTAGCCATATCTAAACGATCGCGTATTAAACAATAACCAAATCTAAATGATCGCAAATATATTATGCGCGTTATTGACGAGATACTTTTGGTATTTTATATGGTGGATCTCTGGACTTTTTCCGTTTTTGGAATTGTTCTATAGAATGTAAATATTTTGTCAAAAATCCAAATGATCGCAAATATATTATGCGCATTATTGACGGGGTATTTTATACGGTGGGTCTCTACACTTTTTTCGATGGATCTTTGATCTTTTTTCGTTTTTGAAATTGTCACGTAGAATGTAAATATTTTGTCGTTTTTTTTATTTTTTTTGAAAAGACCGAGGATTGTTATATCAAAAGTTTAATGGGAAGTACATAAAATTTATATCATGAACCTGGAAGACTTTGGGCGTTTGCATTATTTATAATATGTAATAATTAACAAAAACAAAAAGTATAATTAATTACTTCATAAGCGACAAAGTGGAGATTCTATCCGTAGCTACGGAGCCATAGAGCGGTCCTCTGTGGCATGCACAAAGCATTGCATGAGGAATGCCACGTGGCAGAGTAAAATAATGACACGTTTATCAACACGCAATTTTCACTCCTTAGCCATTAGAACCGACCGAAGAAACCTTCTTCTTCCACCTCCTTCATTTCATTTCATTCCCCAATGGTTCAGCAGCAAATCGAAATCACCGCAACAACAATGGCGACCACCTCTCGGAAACACCTCTCCTCCATCGCCAATAACGTCGTCCAACGCTGTGCTCTGTAAGATAACTTCTTCTTCTTTGTTCATTCCAAATCGAAGGAACTTCGTAATGTTATTCTTCTTGTTCTGTGGTCTGGACAGACCTGTTTTGATTTCTGAACGATTGTTGGAGTGTACTTGTGCAGAAAAGTCGGCAGTTCGGTGGAAGGATTGGTGGAGGAGTTTGAGATTTCCTGGAAACCTGAGACCGGAACATATTCGAGGAAGTTCGTGGAGTTTTGTAGCGCTAAGGCTTTGGCAGATATGTGTCGGAACTTGGAGGAAGGTATTTGTAATGGATCGTTTAGCCGTTTCAGCTTTGATATGATGCTTGCTTGGGAGACGCCTTCTTCTCAAGATGAACAGTCTCATCAGGTACGTATACACACGTACTTCTCTTCTTCTCTATTAGGCTCCCATAATTTACTGGTTTTGTCGATTTAGTTTGAAGATTTATACCACTGTATTTCTGTTTACAATGTTCCGAAATTTGATTAGTTAATTCGGTGATTGTTCTTTTGTATTGTCCTGCAAAAGTTGAATTATGGTGTTCTAATGTAATATTCGGAATTTTTTCTAAGTTTCTTTCCAGTTGATTTTTTCATGCTGAATCTCTGCCTTATGTATCGGTATTATTATTGAGTTTGTTCTTGTATAACTTCTACATCTCTCTGTTGTTAATGTAACAGGAGTGTTTGGCGAAGGGGAAAGAAGAGAAGAAGAAAGTCGTAGCAGCCAATGTGCCTCCGGAGCAGGATGAGATTCCTCTTTTCTATTCGGACATTATGCCCATGCTGGTAAGAATATCGTGTGTGTGTGTGTGATTGAACGATTGATTGATCATGGTGGGTCCATTGCCGACCTGTTTTCTTTCTCTCGCATTTGGATACCTAATTTTGGTATTATCTTGGCAGGTTAACGACGATCCAGATGTTGGAGAAGATGCATATGTGTGGTTAGGGTCTCTAGTTCCATTAGTTTCGGATCTTGTCAATGCAAGATTCACATTCGAAACGTTAACAGCTCCAACTGGACACCGGCTTCATTTCCCGGCGTATGATAAATTTCTCAAGGAAATTGACAAGTAATTGCTATAACTCATTATAAATTACAATTTTCATCTGTACTGTGGATTTTTATGTTATTGATTATGTAACATTATCCCTATAGTTGTTATTAATTGAAGCTCTGAACCATATGTTAAGATAGCACACCAACGGGCACCTGCCCTTTCTGTTTATTTGACAGTTATGCTTTTGTTAGTTTGCTGTACTTTACTCAGACTGTGTGTCATAGAAGTACAAGAGTACTTCTCTCCTTGCCTATATATGAGGGTTATTTCATTTCCTCCAACTGAAGCCATTTTTCAAGTTTTTTTTTTTTCATAACTTTGAATTTAGAAGTTTTGAAGAACACGTAGAACTTCAAAGTAGTTCTAGAGAGAGTACATTATTTGCATTTCTTTCTGGGCAGATGCTTTTTATAAGTTATCATAGATTCGTTGTCAGTCCTCAAGTCCCCAAACCTGGTAGGGGGAAGGGAAACTTTGTTATAGAGTTAAAGATAGTTATAATATTTTACATTTTATCACATAACTTCTAAATCGTTTTCTAACTTCTTTTTCTTCTTCTTTTTGGCTGTTGTTCAATTTATCATCAGATGCATGAAGCATCTGCAGAAACAGGCAACGCCAAAGGGTGTAGAACTACGTGATGATGAGTTCCTATTGCACGTGGAGGGCACTGCTAGCTCCCAAAGGGTAGTTCGCCACATTGGATCAACAAGTTGGCCTGGTTAGATTTAGCTGATTATCATTGTTTCCTCCCCCATTTGATTGGTCAGTCATGGAGAAGATGCCTGAACCATGAAAGTCATTTTTCTGTCTCAGGAAGGCTTACATTAACTAATTACAGCCTCTACTTTGAGGCTTCGGGAGTGATAACATATGAAAATGCAATTGAGATAGAACTCTCAAAGGACACCATGCACAGTGTGAAACCAGCTTCCACAGGACCTTGGGGTGCACCACTTTTTGACAAGGCAATAGTCTATGAATCCCCTGCCATGTGAGGTTTTAATTAATTAATTAGTTTTTGTATATTTTTGGGGCAATGAGATTAAGCGATTAGTGTTAAAGAAAAAAAAAATCTATAACTAATCCAAATATTTTCACATTTTTATAGATTAGAGGAAGTTGTGCTGGAGTTTCCAGAGATGACAAGTTCCACAAGACGTGATCATTGGCTAGCATTAATAAAGGAGGTCATACTCTTGCATCGTTTTTTGCAGAAATTTAATGTGGAAAGTCCAACACAAGCATGGGAGATGCATTCAAGAACAATATTAGGGATTATAAGGCTTCATGCAGCCAGAGAACTGCTTAGAATATCTCCACCAATTCCTACAAAGTTCTTAATCTTTTCCTTGTGTGATGAGTTACCAAAGGGAGACTATGTGCTAGAAGAACTTGCTGAGAATCTGAAGTTGCTGAATAGTGAAGGCCCATGTAGTGCGACTTCAACCCTGAGACATTTGAACATGTCACAATTATCTGACTCTCGTGTAGATGTAACAAAGAAAGTTCATCGTACTAGTACTGAACTTGGTGAATCCCAGTCTTCCTTAGAGAATGCCATTAATCAGGCGAGAGAAGAAGAGAAGCAAGTTGCAGTTGCCAAGGCTACTGCTGTAGGACTGAAAGAGGAAGGAATTGGAGAAAGTGCATTCATCTTCTTGGCAAGCATCTTAATCTAATCTAATATTTTAAGAATTTATTCTCTTCCGATTTATATTAAAATCACAACTTGATAATATGATACAGGAGCTGCTAAAGCCACTCAAGAATAGGTTATCTTGGCTCAAAGAAGTTATTGAATGGGAACGACCAGTGGCAACTGTTATTGTGCTGGCTGTATCTTTGATAATTACATACAAGTAAGTTCTGTCTGGGCTTTTTGTGTGCACAAAATATCCTAGTCATACGTTTCAATAATTGTAGTCTTCAATTTTTTCTTGGATCAAGATCAAGGTTGGCAACTAATGTACTTTGCTGATGTAGGGAGTGGTTTGGCAAGGCTGTGGCAGCCTTCTTATCTTGGGTGGTCATGGCAATGCTTCAAGCGAGAATGGAAAAGATTCAGGAAAAGTGCAACGAGATTGTGGTCTGCACTGCCTCTGACCAAACTATGATGGAGAGCATAGTGGCTGCCCAACAGAGTTTGCAAAATGTGCATGAGATTGTGCAGACTGCAAACATTGCAGTGTTGAAGATTTGGTCCATTTTTATATCCAAAACTCGCAAGGTGTGTTCACTATTCTTATGTAAATTTTTTTTACAATGTGTACGCCATCTCTTTCTTGAGATTGAGTCTTAAATTGGCCAGTTTAGATTTTAGTTCAATAATGATGAGACAAGGGAGATGAGCATATAGACTGATAGAGGTTGATCGGAAGTATCTGAATTGAAGATTTCCCTTTACATGGGACGGATACCCACAATATGTTGAGTAGGGAAACTGAACCTCTATCTTGAGCATGAAGTTGGTAGTAATAGTTTATGCTAGAGGTATGCTATTTTCATTTTGGATGAAAGAAATAAATATTAGGTTTTCTCGTCTTCAGTGATTTTAGTATAGATTTTTCTTTCGACTCTTTAATGATTTTAGTGAATTTGGTTTCTTGGGGATGTGGTTTGGAAGGCCAAAATTATAGTTAAATGGTTCTAGGAAATGTTATTAGGTAAATTGAAATTGCCTGATGAAAAGTCACTTTTGAACCATTTGAGAAACTAGTTATTTCACATTTTTACGCTGAAATATAGTTTTATTTTATGTTAGCTACTCCTAAACCTATACTTTTCATAGAGCATAACTGAGTTGGACATTACGCTGTAACCTTTTACCAAAACTTGTGCGTTCAATTAGTCAAAGTTACATCTTTATGCTATTCCCAAAAGTTCTCATTTGAATCTTCAAATCCTCATGTCAAACTACAAAAAACAAGAAAACTTTGCAACAACAACAATTTATGGCTGTCACCCCATTGTAAAAATTAAACCTTAAAAAAGTACTTGTACAATTGTTAAAATTGAACACTCATATTTACGATAGCGATAAAAATTAGATCTTTAAATGAAAAAAATGCAACACTCAAGCTTATATAATTGTTAGGAAATTATGTTGATTAGTTTGAGAGTTCAATTTTTGCAAGTTCGAGTCCGAGGGTATAATTATAACTATCATCGTACCAATTGAAACATAGGGCCAGTTTCACAATATTTGCCTCGACAAAAACCAAAAGAGAACTTATAGATGTGTCTGTTTCTGCATTGTTGACCACTGAAATCTATTTAAGTTATTCATTTCAAATAGAGGAGCTGTTCATTTTCAATTGAAATTAACAATATCCCTACTTTGTTTGGTTGCAGCACGCAGACATGACAATGGCAGTATTGAGTGTCCTAGCAATAACGCTGGCATTAGTTCCAACAAAGTACATAATAATGGGATTGATATTATACGGCTTTTTCACGACCTCAAAACTACGGAAGAACACTGAAGATATCAACAGCGGTGGGGACAGACGGCTCAAAGAATGGTGGGGCTCCATCCCTGTCATCCGCGTCCGTGTTGTCGACGAACTTCCTGAGAACAACAGCCCTTCCAATTAATAAGGGTAACCCTCCCACTCACACCCTCTCCTTTAATTTGCATGCTTTCTTATAGTTTGGCTATGCTTTTTCCTTCCTCCTTCAAAATTTAAAATTCGTAATCCCATGTCTTTTTGTGAATATATGGACAAAGTGAATCCCCCCTGAGAGAATAATGTGACAGTGTGTGGGATTTGGTTTTTAGGTGCATTGAGAAAAGTACTGTACACAATATTTGGGGGCTTCTTGTTTTTATTGTGAAACCCTAAAAACCCTTTTTCTTGTTCAATTTTGGACTATATGTCTTAGGTTGAAAATATATATGTTGAATGATATGAGTAATAATAGATTTCATTTGGACATACTTGAATTTAAACTGTACATGCTTCATCACTGTGTGTTATTAGTGTGAAACGAAATTCTGTGAGAATATTAGATTATTAATTGTACATTCATCTATTATTTTTCAACTCACTCCTATGAATAATTTGGGGATTCTTGAATAAGATCAAAATGACAGAATTTCGTCATTTGGTGGTGGGTCCTCAAATTTTGCAATATTTTCTTAATAATTTGATTCATTTTACTATATTTGTGAATGTCGGATATTTAATGGTAGGTTATAAATAGTTACATCATTTTTATAATTGCTACCTTAACCCGACTCTACTAACTAGACTCTCAATTTCTTCACCATCGACTCTATCCTTTCATCTTCCTATAATAGAAGAAAAACACCACCTTTTTGCTTCCTATGACTGAAGAATAACAAATGAGTTCCAATGGGGTTGGTATGCGAACTCTGAATAATACTATCTTAGAACCCTCTTTTCTATCTATTATTTTCTTTGTTACAAGTTTAGTAGCATTTCATACCCAAATAAAGTTAGTTTACAGTATTTAGTGTAAGGTCTATATCTTTATAACATATTTAGTACCACAATTTATAACTAGATCAAATATTTGAATAAGTCACCATGGATTGGATGTACAACTTCTTAGTTGGTTATTGGTCGCTATCTCCACTTTAATTTCTTTCTGTTCAATGGGATTCAATCTACGTATTATACTAAAAATGCCAATTGAGTGTTCTTCTTCCAATTGGTTCAATGGGATTCAATCTACGTATTATGTTGGTTTTTAGTATATAAAAATGCCAATTGAGTGTTCTTCTTCCAATTGGTTCAATGGGATTCAATCTATTGGTTTTTAGTATATAAAAATGCCAATTGAATGTTCGTGAATATACTTTTGTTCTTTTCTTTGGAAAAGAGATTCATCATCAAGAAAAGAGATTCATCATCAAAGCTTGATATACGACCCATACCTATATCTGGAACATTAACCTGCGAAAATTAATAAATGGTGAAAATGATGTTTAATGAATTGTACAAATGAAGCATAAAGTGAGTACAAATACTGAACAAATAAAATATATATATAAAATAAAATAAATTAGAAAGTAGAAAATCTCTTTAGGTTACATTCTCTTGTTTGTTAGGAGAATTCACTGAGGTGAGTTATATGGTTTACTGAGGTGAGTTATATGGTTATTAAGAGTGGTTATCTTTGAATGAGTGATATATGGTAATACACTCTTAAAGACATGGACTATTGAGGGGACATATGGCCCCTATTATGTCCCCATTGGATAGGAGTTACGATATTTATAACATTCCTCTTTAGATGTTTATGTAACGACTCAATTCTTTAGTTAGTATAAGTTGAAGTTATTACTAACTAATTTAAAGGATAAGTAAAATTTTTTAAATCTAAAAATAGAAAATAAAACAAAATTTCAAATATTCATTAAAAATCATAAACAAATCTACGTAAAGATAAAATTAAGTAAAATCCTAACTCGGATCCTATCTAGTTTTAAGAAAAAAAATAAATGGAAAAAAAAATAAAGTAGAAAGTGCCTTTGATCAATGTCATCAAGCAGAAGCAACAAGATTCCTATGGCTCGTCACGGTCATTTCTTGTCATTCGTCAGTTTCTCTCTATCTTTACCTCTACCTCTGCTTGAAAAATTAAACAAGAAAGAGTGAGTATAAAAATATACTCAGTACGGGATCCACTACTAGTCTTGCTAGATGCTAGTTAACTTTTGTAAAGTGGTACCCCTAAACTGGCACGTTCCCGAACACGTGCAATCTGTGATCCCGTGGAAACATATCTGGTCTTCGGTGAACCAAAAGGGACATCTAGGACAACTGGTCTTTAGTGTACCCGAAGGAAACACTAAGACACTCATAATCATGTCTATGTCATACTGGACTAGTGATCCCGTCGGACTACACAGTCATAAAAGGTGGTGATCCAGAAGGACACCCATGTGGGTACGACTCTAATAGCTAAAGCTAACAACATTACCTAACCATAACATGTAATATAACATACATTATCATAAGCATGTCATAAGTATCGAATATGTCATTTTAATCAAACATTGTCATCAAAGACATATCACAGTCGTCGTCATCAATATACTGCCAGTAATAAGCATATTAACAACCATTGTCATCAATCACCCAGCGTCATGACAGTCATTATCAATAGCATTAAATCATGCATCTTAGCTAACATTAACGCATAACCATAAAATACATGCAGTTTCTTAAATTTATTTTGAGGGTCTAGTTATAGAATCTCTTACCTAGAGATTAGCTCAACCCAAATTATCCTAACAGTCAGGGTGGAGCTTCTCAATAGTCAAGTCTTAAACACAGGTGAACCCAATAACTAAAAATTAATAAATAGTCGCCTAGTGACCAAATTTCAATTATTTCCACTTACCAAAATTGAAGATGAACCCAAATTTATCCTTGGGTTAGGAAAAACCCACAGCTCAAGCTTTCGGATAAAGTCTAACTAAATCATCCAAAATTAATTCAATTAGGGTCCGAAATTAATCTTTGATGGGTATGCCAAAAACCCAAACAAAACTCACCAAAATAGGTGAAAAAGTCAAAGAATAAGCTAAGTGGCTAAAAAATGGCTTGGCTAAGGAGAAATAGCTAGGTGGCTCGGCCAGAAGACTGAGTGGCTCGGCTGGAAGGAAAAAACGGCTCGGGTAGGTAGCTTGGCTGAAGTCACGTGCGGCTCGGCTTGGTTCACGAAGGGGCGACTGGGGATGGGTCCGCTTGAAGCAAATGCATGGTGTGCGGCTTACTCAGACGGCTCGACGACATGCTTGTTGCAGACGGTCTGCTCGAGCGGAACGGCTAGGACAAGTGCGAAATCGACGTCGGGTGTTCGACTTAGCCGACGATCGACGATTGATGAGGCTCGTCGACGGCTGCTTCGTGAAACGGTGTGGCGGGAGACGGTCGACGCTCAACGGAGAACTGACACATTCACGGACGACGAAAGAGACAAAGCTACAATGGGTATAGGCGGTCGTGAGCGTCGAGGGAGGACGCGATCAGCAGTTTGGTCGAAGACGAAGAAACGACTCGGCTGCATTGGCTTCAACGGCCAGGCTAGGCGATGGCGACTAGGGTTTCACTAGGGTCTTCTTGTGATAAGGAAGAAGAAGATGAACAGTTACATGCGTATCCCGAGGCCCTAATTAAAGAAAATTAATAATAATATAATATTATTATTATTTTCTTTTCTCTTTCTTCCTTTAATTTAATTCCCCAAAATCTCCTACTTTCTCTCTTCATTAAATCCCACCAAATCTCCTCTTTAAACACAAATTTCCCCCTCTTTCCAATCCAATCACCTTTATCTTCCAAAAATAAATATCTTAACCTAATTATATTATCCACATAATATAATTATTTTAACTTCAAAATTTAATTAATTATACAATTAAATATATAATTAATCAAATTTTCTCAAATACAAACAATTAAATCAAAAACTCCAAATACTAAAACAATTAAATATTTTTCTAATATCTAATAAAATCCAATCTTCATAAATCAGTTAATTCAACCAATTAACTAAATAACAACCAAAATTACAAATTTTCAAAATTACACTCAGAATACTTAAACTTAAAATTACTTACTTTGGGGCGTTACAGTTTAGGACATATATGGAATGTGTCTTGTTAAAATCTTTCTAAAAAAAATGAAAAAATTCTAGTAAAGGATTTACTCACTCTAATGGAAACATCATGTGAAATTTCTAAGTCGTCGCATCTTAATGTTGTACATCAATTTTTCAAACGTTGTATAGATAATAATTTTGTAAACAAGTCTGCCAAATTATCCTTCCTACATATTTGTTGTAAAGTGATTTCAACTTTTTCTTTAAGATCATGAACGTAGAAAAACATTTGTGAAATATGTTTTGTTATATTTCCTTTGATTTGAGCTACATAAGCCTTGTTGTCTTTGTAGAGTATCGTCAGAAGCTTTTTATTAGAAGACAATACACAGCTTCACTATTATGCTGAGTCACTGTGTTAGAGGTAGTTTGATTAGAGGAATTTTTAGACACAAACATCTAAATCTCATATTTGTTACACAATTTTCAATTATTTGTTTGAAATAAGATATTCTCATGTTACTGCCATAGGTTAGCCTTTTGAGGCTCTAATCTAAAAAGGAATCCCATTGAAGAGGAGTTCCGTTGAAGAAGGGTTATTTTGGCTAAGTGTAAATAAAAGGCATCCTCTGGAGAAGGATGCGATAGGAGAAAAGACGATGTGAAAAGAAATATTTGTCTAAGTGTTATTGTGTAAGAGTAAGCAATGTGATGAGATTGACTAGTGAAGAAGAAGTATGCATTTGCTGTTAATAACTAGACAATGGGGTGGTAAGACGTATGTCTAAGTGTTTTGTGATGAAGTAGGTGTCCTGTTGAAAAGATCAGACGACTTTTGGAGGAAAAGTAAATGTCTATTACTTCCCGAGGAGAGAGTTAGGTGATTAAAGAGTTCAGCTTTCCATGGAGATAAGGTTAGTGTCTCAAAGGAAAAGTCTAATTTCGACTGACTACTGGCTTACTTGTTGAGTTTAGGTTGGTTGCATGGTGTTGCAAAGCGGTGAGGCAAAACATGTAAAGCGTGGAAATGACCAATTGATGTGAAAGGCCACTATAAAGAGGACCAAAGGCAAAAAAAAAAAAAAAAAAAAGGGTATGAGATGCTAAACTTTTTGCCAAAATTGTTAAGAAAAAGTTTTGAGTGTTTAAAAGGCCAGTTGAGGAAATTGCTAGGTGAGAAGAGAAAGCCGAAAGCAAAAGGAGAAAAGGTTAAGGCTAAGTGTTTTTGTGAGTGATCCTTATAAACAATGAATGTTCACTACTAGAAAAATGGCCTACAATGATAGTTAAACTCCATCATATTTAAAATTCTTGATAGTTATTTTCAGTCATTGTTTTGACAATCATGGAAGGTCTATTATGCCAGTTTGAAAAATTGTCACAATAAGTGTTTTTCATGACAGAAAATAAATGTCACATATCTCTTACTGTTGATAGATAATAAATGTTATTCTTTATATTTTATGGCAGAAAATAAATGTCACGTATCCAGTATTATTGACATATCATAAATGTCATTATTTATATTTCATGACAATAACTAGCTGTCATCGTTTTATCTAGCATGCCTTTAATTTACTGTCAAGAATACCTCTTCCTTGACAGTTTTTTTAAAAAATCAAATGTCATATACTCCTTTATTACTACATTTCTTTCTTGCCTTATTTCTTGATAGTCATTGTTTTTCTTACTGCCCTGCCATTACACAAACCAGTTCAATCACAAAGTACTATACAACACACCCATATGGAAACAAACAGTCAACACTTTAACATATATACGTTATCATACACTGTAATATGTGTACAAAAAGATTGACTAATAACCAGTTTTGGTAAAAGGTTTACAATGAAAGAACAAACAAAGACGTCTTTGGCTACCAATAAGCTTAGAATAAGTACATTGCAACCAAAATTTTCCTACCGATCCTACAAAAAGTCTTATAAATCAATAAGTTGCTCCAATATGGCTTCACTACTCCAATAGATAGATTCTTGCAAAACTTAGTAAGAAAACAAAACCTTACAAAAGGTACCAATTCCAACTATAGTTTAAAGGAGAGATAAATTGAATCTACATCACCCAATTATTAGTTCATAATATATCTCAATATATCCTCCACCCTTGGAAGTATAATTTTGAAAATCATTTAAACTAATATCAATAAAAACTCATAAGAGTAATAAAAACTAACCCAATTCTTCCAAATTACTCAACTTGCCAAACATCCCTAAGAAAATTTTACAAGCAAATCAATTCACGAGTAAACAAAAGTAGAACAATATCATATTCTTTAAAAAACACATACGAAATCATAGGCACATATCTAAAAGAATAGAGTAATTAAGTAAGCAACTAAGTCTTGATGAAAAGCTTGAGTTTCCTTCTATTAATGGTAGATATATGTCTCTACTCAACAAGAATGATCACAACAATAGATTCAACACTATTACAAATTTGGGCTTTAAAGACACAAATTTTGTGTTATAAAAACTTTCAATGACACAATTTTCGCGTCATTGAAGCCATTGTCATAAAAGGCTATTTAACGACACTTTGAAAAACGTGTCATTAAATATGCTTAGATGACATCAAAATTGTGTCATTAATACCTTTATCTTGATGTAATAAATATGTCATCGTTATCTATAACTCGACACCAATATATTGTCACCAATATCCTTACATTGACGCAAATCATTTGTCATCGTTATCTATACCTTGACACTAATATATTGTCAATAATACTCTTACATTGACGCAAATCATTTGTCATCGTTATCTATACCTTGACACTAATATATTGTCAATAATACTCTTACATTGACGCTTTAAATTTGTCACTGTTACCTATTACTTGACACGATTATATTGTCATTAATAACCTTATATTGACGCTTTAAATGTGTCACCGTTATCTATACCTTGACACAAATATATTGTCATTAATGCCCTTATATTGACACTTTAAATGTGTCGCCGTTATCTAATATATTGTCGTTGTAAATGTTTCGTTACATAAAATTGTTGTCAAGAAATGTGCTTTAAGGATACTGTTTCTGTTTAATAAAGGCTTATATGTCGACACATGTTTGGTGTCGTTATTCTTCATTTTCGCGACACATATTTTTCTGTCATATATTTCTTCTTTCAAAAAAATTAGATACTAAATTTCAGCACCTGTTTGGAAAGATATTTATATTGATAATAAAAAATATAACTTACATTATCAGTAAAGATTTTATAATAATCCAAAAGATAAATTTACTGTAATATTACATGTATGTGTGACCTAATCTAATCAAACTGGTGCATAGATGAGAATTTGATCGATACCATGATCCATGGATTCTTCAACTACCTGCAAATTTGAAGAAAATGAACCTTACCAACATTCATTACAGAAAATGCATAAGCATAAAGGTGCACCTTAATAAGCAGACCAATAAACTTTTCAAAATAAGTGCCCAAAGTTCATACAATCAAGGTTTTTAATAAAAGACCCATAAGGAATGCAAAAAAAAAAAAAAAAAAAAACACGGACTACATAAGCATAGGCATAAGCATATATATATGCTGCAAATGTAAGTTTCGATTCAATCTTTACAGACCAAGCAATGTTCTAGTTTGTATCAAGTTGAAACTTAGCATAAACTTATCCTTAGCCCCCCATCCTCCAAAGTAATTACAAAATAACATGATTCCTATAATATATATCTAAGCGGATTGAACAAAATAGGTTTTCAATGACTACCATAACTGCAGAATAATCAACACAACAAAGTATCAAGTTCCTAAGTACATGTCAACATGATTCCTAAAACATATGTCTAAGTGGATCGTACAAAATAGCTTTTCAATGGTTACCATTGCAGGATAGTCAAAGCAACATTCCTAAGTACATGTTAACATGATTCCTAAAACAAAATAGTTAAGTTACGTTACAAAACATAAAAACACTTACCTCTTTCTTTTACTAAATCCCTACCCCATATCTTGATTACCCTCCACAGAGGCTTCTTCTTTCTTGCAAGTTTGGAAATCCTAATAATGAATAGCAAACTACGTAAGTTATACAATTATTGTTGCATATGCAATATATTAACTCATTATTTGATCCCTAACGAAGTTCATGATAAATTAAGTTAACATCATTCTCAAAGTTATTCTAAGAACAAAAGTTGCAACCAATGTTTTTCACTGGTCCAAATAATCCTTGTTTTTCACTGGAAACCATAGCACAAGAAAACATCATCATTGACATACAACACATAAGCAAATTTTTAATAGCTTAAATTTAGAAGTTCTAGTTTTATATCTTATCCTCTTATAGTTTTTAATTTAGTCTATCACTATTCGTAAATGTTAAAATTAGATGATAAATACTTCAAAGATTGGTAGAAGTTCAAAAAAAGCAAGAAAGAAAAAAAAAGATCATCCAAGTGAGGAATAATGAAATTTTTACTAATTGGAAAATGTAATATACTAGTTGCAAGCCAAGAACCAAGAAAAAGGGTAAGGAACTCACCAATTTAACTTGAAAAGAAAAAAAGATTTACTCTTACTTTTTACCATAGCTTGGTGGCAAGTTAGGATGTCGGACCCAAGGGAATGATTGCTAATAGAAATTCTTGAAACTAAAGCTTGAAAGGGAAATGGTTAGTAGAAAAAGGAAAACATAAAAGAATATGTAGGGAATATCAACAGAATTTGTAACAAGAATTAAAACAAGTTGTTTTTTAGATACAAATTTAATTCACTAACAAAAAGTAGAAAAAAAGGGGAATAAAATCTCAAACAAATTGAATACCCATTTCTCTCTTACCGTAGAAGATTATCTTTCCACAGGATAAAAAAAATTGATGGAGTTTTTGGGAGGAAAATGGCAGAATGGAGAGGGAAGAGTAAAGAAGATTGCTAGAGTTTTTGGGAGAAAAGTGGCATAATGGAGAGGGAAGAGTTCTTGGCAAAGTGAAATTTAGAGAGAATTTTGGTGAAAATTGGAGTTGGATTGATGAATTTTGAAAGGAGAGTGGTTAGTAGAAAAAGGAAAACATAAAAGAATATATAGGGAATATCAAGATAATTTGTAACAAGAATCAAAACGAGTTGTTTTTTAGATGCAAATTTAATTCACAAACAATAATTAGAAATAAATAAAAGAAACTCTCTAACAAATTAAATATCCATTTCCCTCTTACCTCTTTCGCGACACGCAGTGATTCACATCCTCGATTATTTAATCTTAATAAATAGTAGATTCACAGTCGTCACCAACCATATTAAGGTGTGATTGGCCACAAAAAAAAAATATATATATTGGTCTACTTAAATTCAGATTTAAGATTCGGAAGTCGGTTGTGTGTAGGGAAGGTGTTAGCACCCTACAACATCCATAAAAATGGTTACCAAGATATAAACTAAATTAACGTTCACAAAACAAAGTTTTTTATTTGGTTTTTTTTAAATCTCCTATGGTAATCAATTCACATATAAGAAAAAAGCTAAACATTAATTGATAATTATATAGGTGGCATGAGAGCCATTAGAAAAATGAAATTTATTCTTTTTGTTTCAAAAGATTTTTTTTTATTCACCTCAAGAATACCAAAATATCAAACTTTGATATTTTGATCTCCATCATAAGCGTTTAATGAGAAATTTCATGTATCTAAAAAATTATTAAATTCGAAAATAAACACTACTCAGTCCCATTTTAAAATATAAAATTGTTACTATATTTTGTTTATAAACAATTTATGAATTAATTTCATGTATTTATGAAATTTAAATCATAAAATCCATAAATGAACATTACTTTTCTCAAAATTTTATATCCATATGAATTTTTTTTTCACACATTTTACAATTATAAAAATTGAAAAATAAATAATAATAATAATAATAGCAAAATAATGTGAAATATGACAAATATAGGTTGACATATAAAACAGTTGACAAATGATTTGACAATAATAAAACAAACAATACAGTTGACAAATAATAAATGTTGGAAATAATATACAAATTGAGAATAAACATTTTTGAAATAATATATAAAATAATACAGGTTTGGAAAATAAATACAAAATGTAATATGCATATTGTGAAATAAATATCAAACCTAACAAACTATTATGTATTTCACAAGTTTAATTAATTAATTTCAAACATGCAACATATTTAATAAACAGTAAACACAAAAATTAACAAAAGCCAAATTAAACCCCAAAACTAACAAATTCAAATTAAATCAAATGGGTTATACCTAACAAATTTAAAGAAGGAAGCAATGATAAATTCAATTGGCTTAAATCTAACAAAATTAAAGCAAGTAAAGTAGAGACGCATAGTAAACTCAAATGACCTAAATATAACCATTTTGAAGCATATTGAAATTAATTGGTGCTAAATTTGAAGCAAAAGCATAATAAATCCAAGTGACGTAATCCTGACCCATAACAAAATTAAAGTCACAATAAAATCAATTAACCAAATTCCAACAAAAACAAATTTGAAAAGATACATCGTCTCAAAAGGGAAGGGAAAGAGAGGAAATTAAAAAAAAAAAAGTTACATTTGAAGACCAATTTGACAGAATAGTTTTCTTAGCTTTTTTCAACCCTTCCAATAGATCTCAATCTAACATATCCTCTAAAAAAAATTCTCCTTTGTTTTTATAGGGTAGTGAGATAGGGTAGTGAGGGCAGACATCGTGTTTTGAGAGTGGAGAAGGTGGGAGAGTCGTGAAGAGGGAGAGGAAAAAATCGTGTGAGAGAAAATTGGGTGAGTTGATGAAAAATAGGGAGAAGACTGATATTCATTTTTTTCTTTTTTAAAAAAGAAAAAGTTAAATTCAAATTCAAATCTAACTTTCAAAATAAAATAAAATAAAAGTAAAATAAAGTAAATAAATAAAATAAAAAAGTAAATAAAAATAAAAAATAAAAATAAATAAATGATAAAATGTTGTATCTACAACCTCTTCGAAGATTACCTTCCCATTGGATAAAAAAAGATTGCTAGAGTTTTTGAGAGAAAAATGGCAGAATGGAGAGGGAAGAGTTTTGCCAAAATGAAATTTAGAGAGAATTTTAGTAAAAATTGAAGTTGGATTGATGAATTTTGAAAGGGAAGTGGTTAGTAGAAAATATTAAACATAAAAGAATATGTAGGGAATAAGATAATTTGTAATAAGAATCAAAACAAGTTTTTTAGATGAAAATTTAATTCACAAACAAAAAAGTAGAAATAAAGGAAAGAAACTCTCAAACAAATTGAATACCCATTGTGTAATGACCCAACTCCTTATACTAAGTCAAAGTCATTACTAATTAAAGATAAATAAAATTTCTATTAACAATAGAAATAAAACAAAACATTAAATACTCCTTAAAAATCATAAACAAATGTATGTGAGGATAAAATTAAATAAAATCCTAATCCGAGCCCTATCTAGTTTTAAAGAAAAATAAATGAAATAAAATAAAATAAAATAAAATAAAATAAAATAAATGCATCTGATCAATGACATAAGGCGGAAGTAAAAGGATCCCTATGACTCGCTATGGTCACTTCTTGTCATTCGTTAGCTTCCCTCTGTCCTTATCTCTACCTTTGCCTGAAAAATTAAACAAGAAAGAGTGAGTATTTATATACTCAGTAAGGGACCCACTACTTGTCCCGCTAGGTGCGAGTATTTATATACTCAGTAAGGGACCCACTACTTGTCCCGCTAGGTGCTTGTTAACTTCTTATTAGAGTCCTGTAAGGTGGTACCCTTAAACCGACACGTTCCCTAACACGTGCAATCTGTGGTCCCGTAGGAACATATCTATTCTTCGGTGAACCCAAAGGAACACCTAGGACAACTGGTCTTTAGTGTACCCGAAGGAAACACTAAGATAATCGAGCTGTAAGTGACCCCCTCGAATCACTCATAATCATGTCTATGTCTATGTCATACTAGATTGGTGGTCTCATCAGACTATACAATCATAAAATGTGGTGATCTCGAAGAACACCCATACTGGTACGACTCTATTAGCTAAAGTTAACAACACAACCTAACCATAGCATATAACATAACATACATCATCATAAACATGGCATAAGTATCGATCATAACATTTCTAATCAAACATTGTCATTAAAGACATAACACAGTCGTCATCATCAATATACTACCAGTAATAAACATGTTAACAGCTATCATCATCAATCACTCATACAATGACAGTCATTATCAATAGCATCCATTTAGACATTTTAGCTATCACTAATGCATAACCATAAGTACATGCGGTCGCTTACATTCATTTTGAGGGTCTAGTAGTAGAATCTCTTATTTGGAGATTAGTTAAAACTGAGATTTTCTTAATAGTCACGGTCAAGCTTCCCAAGGGAAAAATCCTAAGTAATAAGGGTAAATAATTAAGTTTAATAATTTAACTCGCAGATGATTAAGGATCCAAAATCTAGCCGATTTAACTTACCAAAAAAGAGACCAAATTCGATTTACACTTAGTTGGACAATTTCTCAGCTTAGTTTCCAGTTAAATCTAACAAATTTAATCCAACATTCAAAATTTCATTAGTTAGAGTTCAAAAATCAATATTTGTTGGGTGCTAACCAAAACCCAACTCAAACTTACCAAAAAGATGGATGAAAAGGACCAAAAATATACTAGGTGGCTCAAATGGTCTGGTCAAAGGGGCTCGACATGGCTGGAGGTAGAAAACGGCTTGTGGATGTAGGGCAGCTCAGTAAGGATTGGCTCGGTGGTTGGGGAAGTGGCTTACACACGCGCATACGACTAGAACGGGATGCGGCTGGGAGACGGCTCAGCGCGAAGACACGCGCGTGGCTGGTAGGAAAGGTTGCTTGACTCGAAAACTCCGTGCGCGGCTTGCAGAACGATTGGCGAGTGCGGTTGAAGAGCGACAGACGGAAAGTAATGAACGTGATGGGGGTTGCGGCGATAGGCTGTCGAAATGTGACGCGGTGGCTACTTGGCAGACGACGCGGCGGAAGCGACTGGGCTTCAACCGCGACGCTCGAACGGCAGACGACTTACGGTTGCTGACGAAACGCAAACGGCGTGGGACTGGGCTTTAGCAACGACGCATGAACGTTAAGACGAGGACGAAGTAGAGGATTGGCTTCATAGACGACGCGACAGAGACGACTTTTGGCTAGGGCGGACGCGGACAATTTAGGTCGGTGAATCGATTGTCTTTAGAACCTATTGTGCAAAATACGGTCAGTAAGCTTGGTCTCCTCGCGGCGATCGGCGGAAATCAGATAGCGATGGCGGCGGTATTATGGTTTTTTTTTATAGGGTTTCCTTGGGATTGTTCTTCCTCATGAATAGTACTCTTCCCAAGGAGCCTATTTAATGCATTAATAATAATAAATTATTATTATTATTATTTTTTTCCCCAAATAAAAATCTCATATTCTCTTCATTTAAAACCCATCAAATTTTCTTTTTAAACTCAAATTCTCTCTCTCTCCAATCCAATCACCTTTAACTTTTAAAAAATAAATATCCTTACCTAATTATATTACCACATAATATAATTATTTTAACTTGAAAAATCAATTAATTATATAATCAAATATATAATTAATCAAATTTTCTCAAATACAAACAATTAGATATTTTTCCAAAATATCTAATAAGTTCCAATAAAATTCACAATTAAATAACACCCAAAATTCCAAAAATTTAAACTTAAGATAATTAAAAATAAATTACCTTAAATTTAGGGCGTTACACATTGCCCTCTTACCTTTTAGAAGTTTACCTTTCCATTGGATAAAAAAAATTGCTGGAGTTTATTCTTATGATGCAAAATTTATGTCAAGAAAAATTAAATAACAACGCAAAAACTGTGTCACTAAAAATTTCGCATTTATTATTTTTAACGACATATTTTACTTCTATTCCACCCTTTTTTTATTTTTAACGACACAATATTTTGATTACTAGTGTCGTTAAACCTCAAATTTGTACTAGTGCAATTTACTACTTCATACGGACATGGAGAAGAAGGTACGTTTTTGAAATCAATAGTGAAGATGAAGGAGGTATCAAGGGTTGCGGTCATGGCAGCATCGGTGAAGTCTTTAGTTCGATAACTATCACAACATATACACATAAACACAGTCAAAATATTGAGTACTTGTGTCAATGACAATGTTTGAAACCAAATAATAACACTTGGACTTTATATTGAAAAATAAATAAATAAGACACTACAATAAGAACCTCCAAGCAATTAACGGTACCAGGACCTTCACATCTTGAGCTTACTCAAGACTTAAACTACAACAATATTACTTATACCCCCCTCAAAGCCCAATCCTCAAGCAAACTATCTCTAACATAATTGCAACACATATCAATAAGTTTCTAACAAGCAAATTCAATAAGTTCACCAATTGCAACATTTATTTTTTTAACAATAGTAACTTGAGATTGGCTTAGTTTTGTATATGGGTAGGCGAGTAATATTTTATTATTATTATTTTAGGCTACTTGCAACTTGAATATTTTGCTACCAACTACACTAATTTTCTCTCGAGTAAAAAGATTATTTCATTGCCAATGCTCCAATATCATTAAACTAATCCTGTTTTTAAGTTATTTTCCTTTTTTTTTTTTCCAACAAATCAAAAACACCTATAAAAAGCATACTTTTAAAACATAGAAAACACGTTCAACAAGAAATGATACAAAATATACTTTAAACCACAAGTTGAATATGTACTTTGGTAGGGATGTAGAAACTACTTACCTAGATTGAAGCCCACAATTTTCAATCCAAAAATCCACTTCCTTGAACAAACAACAGACAACGTCCTTGAAATCTAAACAACAAGCACAATATTTAGGTTTACAATATATAGTCCAAATAACTTAATCAACATATATTAAGAGAATGTTTAAGAGCAATATAATATGATCCAAAATCAACTAAAACCAACAATTCTCCTTAGTTGATTAGTTCAAACTAGTAACAAACGACAAACAACAAGCTAAAATCATGTTGGAAACTAAATTAACATACTTTATTTGAGTTCAAAATAGCGCAGCATGATTCGAACTTGCCTAAACCTTAATCTAACATATATAAATTTTAAAAAACCAAGTTGAAGACCAACAAAAATAATCTAAAATTTATACATTTTTTTTTCATTCAGTAGTTAAAGCAAACATTTGGTGTACGTCTGATAAATTTCATCAACACCCCATGTTTTCGAGTTACAGTCATTGCCCAAATTCAATTTACAAAATAGAGAGGCTAAATAGACGATACCATCAAGTTTGAAATGATTCATGTCTCTCCCATAAACTATTGTCAATTTAAAAAAATGCTTAAGTTTTTCATCCCAATTTCCTTAATCCAATGATAAGCACTCAAAAAATCTGCAAAACCTAAGAGCTCCCCACCCTGCCGAATAGTAGAACGATGCAATTAGAGGGGCATGGAAGGGAAATCAAGAACCCAAAAACCGACATGTAGTAGGTGATGAGAATTTCAAAGGGATTAGAAAAATTACAGATACAATATTGTGAGTGTGAGAACCAGCGAGGGAGAGCTTGAATCGGCAAGGGAAAGAGGTTCGTAAGGAGAAGAGGAAGGAGCATAAAATTTGGGATGCTGCAGTGCTGTTGTTGTGCTCTAGTGGAGGAAGAAGAAGAGGAAGAAGATGGTGAGGGGGCATTCAACGAGAGAACAAGAGGGGGGCTAGGGTTTAACGAAAAAGAAACTCCAATTCCCTCTTTTTTTTTCTTTCTTTTTATGTAATTTAAAATAAATACTTATAATTTGATTATTTATATTTAATGACATTTAAAAATTGTCATAGATTTATGACACTTAAGAACTATCATAAATTCTTCAAATTCTTCAAATTCCATCTTTTTCTACTAAAAACGCTAATTTTGACATTTATGACAGTTTTTTCTTGTTTCCTTTCGTTTGGGTTGTAGTGAACTGTTATGATATGTCATTTTTCTAGTAGTGGTTTGTGAGTGATCCTTATAAACAATGAATATTTGTGAGTGATTTCTATTAAGGGATGAATATTTTATATAAGAATGACTGATTGTTTTTAACAGTAACGTTTGCACTATGATCCTTGTAAATGTAAAGTATTTCAAAAATGATTGTAGCGTAACCTTATGTTGATATTGTATATGATATTCATATTACTGAGATTATGTGTTAAAGGTGAACTGTCGAGCTAACGCTTCTCATTCAATGCTGGTGATGATTGTGTGTTTAGTAATGATGATTGATCTATCACAAGACACTGGTGAAAATTCCAGGTTTAACCGAGACGGTGGAAGTGAATCCTAGACCTAGGCGGAAAAATGCTGGTGAAAGTGAATCCCAGGTCTGAGCGAGTATGAGATGTGTTTCTATAGCTAGATGTTGGTGAATGTGAATCCCAAACTTAGGCGACGAATGATTGTCAGATGCTGGTGAAAGTGAATCTAGGTCTATCGTGAGACACTAGTGGAAGTGAATCTCAGGTTTAGACAAAGAGATGTTGGTGAAAACAAATCCTAGGTCTGTCAAAAGAATGAGAATTGTGAGACCCTGGTTGAAATCTCAAGTTTATCGCGAGACAATGGTGAAGTGAATCCCAGGTCCAGGTGATGGAATAATCTCAGGTCCTGACGATGAGTGGTGAATATCTTGACGAAATGATACAGATGAGATTACTTGTGATTGATGTGATAACAAGTTAATACAATGAGAATTTGTGTTTTTGTTATTTAAAGATTTTTGCTGTCATTATTAAGATT
The DNA here is from genome assembly GCF_025177605.1 of Cucumis melo. Taxonomy (NCBI): domain Eukaryota; kingdom Viridiplantae; phylum Streptophyta; class Magnoliopsida; order Cucurbitales; family Cucurbitaceae; genus Cucumis; species Cucumis melo. The sequence goes on along the minus strand of NC_066864.1, from coordinate 24,689,067 downwards.
TTGTATTCCCCCAAAATATATTTTTCCTAATCCCATTACTTACTAAGTCATTGACTTACGTTTTAAGTTTCCCCTCCCCAAGTTGTTAGGTGTGGAAGCTAAGTAAAGAAAGGATGTCAGGTGTCGAAGCCAAGTAAAGGAAGGTAAGATGAGTTGTTGTGTAAGCTTGTGCGGCAACAAGCCGTGACTTTCCATAATCTGTTTAGGGAGCCAGTAGGTAAGAACTTCACTCTTTAACGTTAAGGGCTACAACTCAGTTCTGAAGAAGTGCTGAGTGCAGTAGCACCGTTCTATGAGGTCGAAGACAATGAGTAAAAGAACTGAGCCAAGCATGAAGAGCCAAGGTTTTCCTCGAGATGGGTTGCTGGGGGATCGAGGAGAGAGGATGAAAGCGAGGTTCTAATACTCCTAAACACCTTGGCGTAGAGAGTGGCGGAGAGAGTAGCACCTTGGTGGACAGAAGGCGTGTGGATCGAAACTTATGTTTTAATTTTGTGCCTTGGTAGAAAAGAATATAGCTATTAAGTGTGAACTCTGTGTAAAGTGTTAAGTTAATAAAGAGAAATTATGTTTATTCTACTGCATTATTAAGTGTACTTAATGCTTAGTAATTGAATTGGAGTTAGGCGATGAAGTAAGGCCTAAAGGTTAAGTATTTCTACTATGATGAAATGTGGAAGTCTCTAAAGTTCAAAGTGGAGGTTTGTGATAAGATGAGTTGAAAGAGAATTGTTCCGCTTATTAGGCATTCATCGCGTTATCTCGTGGTAAGGTATGCGATGAGTGTCTAGGTGGCATGCCTCCCATTAGTTGCAGGAGGTGACATTTGGGGCGAGACGTGACAAGCCTAGTGGTGAAAAAGGATGGTTAGTCTCAATGATCGACTAAGAATTCATGAATTCAACCTATGATGGTTACCTATCTATTTAAAAATTAAATTTATTACGAGTTTCCTGCAAGCATAAGTTGGTCAAGACGACATAGGAATTATATTTTAGTTTACATTTTCATTTCTCATAGATGAGCTTTTCATTCTTTTCAGAAACTATGGGTCGTCTCTTTTTTCTCTTTCATTTATTTTTTATTTTATATGTAGTTTCATTTGAAATATAGTTATTTAAATAATATTAATTTAATAAAATTAATATAATATTTATTTTAATAAATAAATAATAATATATTAAAATAGTTAAAATAAGAAATTAAATAAATGCAACTATTTTTTAGGTTAATTTTCATAAATATAACAAAACACCAAAATATTTACTGCCCGTGTAACAAAATAAAAAAGCTCAAGATATTTTCATAAATTTTAGGTTTGTCCTTGAATATTGCGAACAATTTTTCACTTCTTTTTTCTTCTTCTTTGCGATTTATTCATCTCCTCTTTGCTGGTTCAAGGTTTTTGGGCTCGGTTTGAAGCTTTTTTAAGGTTTTGAGACCGATTTTAGAGCTTTGGAGGCATTTTTAGGATAATTTAAAGCTTACTTATTGTAATTTTTTGCTTTATTTCATCAGGGGCTAATTGTTTGCTTTATTTCATCATAGGGGCCAATTTTACAGGTTTCAATTGTTATTTAAATGCTTTATGGATGTCATTTAGATAAATTTCACCTTAGGTTAAGCATGCTTTTGCATTTTTATATATTATACGTGTTATAATGTATAATATTAATGCATGATTATGTATTTCATGAGTTATTTAAAGTATGTTGATATTTTAACTATATGAAATTGGATAAGCATGATGCATGACATTACTTAGTTAAATATAATTTGTTATATTTAAATTAATGTCTTGTGATGCTTGATTGATTTTCATGATTTTTTTAAATGTGTTATATTAATTAAGATGAAAATCAATTTGCATTGAGCATATTACATTCATAGTTTAATATAATTGTTATATTAATGTAATGTTTTGCATGTAACATGGTATTATTTAATTATAATTTGATTTTAATTAATTAAACCATAGTATGCATGTTTATAGGGCTAATTAATTAATTTTATAATAGTTATAAAATTGGGGCTCTTGTAAATATGACAATTATAGTATCATAAATTAAGCCCATAGCACATCATTTTTACATTTGCAAAAATAGCAAAATTGAAGTCCAACCCGCATTTTAAAATTTCGAAATTACGAAGTTATCCTTAAGTCATTACTGATACACCAATATATACGGTTGATACACCAATATATACGACTAATACACCAATATATATCGTTGATACACCAATATATACCGTCGATACACCTGATTTGATGTACTGCTTGTACACTTTTTTTCTCTCTCTAATACTTCACTGATACATATCATTAGTTTAAAACACTTGATATGTTGTTGATACACTCAATCAATTAAATACACTTGAAGCACTAAGAATGATACACTTTATATATCGTTGATACACTTGTTATTGTTTCTTGATACACTCGATAGATTTAATACACTTAATCACTTGCTAAACTTTATTGATACATATTATTAGTTTGATACACTTGATATGTTGTTGATACAGTTGCTCAATTGTTGATATACTCAATCATTTAAATACAATTTGATGCACTAAGAATGATACACTTTATATATCATTGATACATGTTATATATCGTTGATACACTTGTTATTGTTTGCTGATACACTTGATAGATTTAATACACTTAATCACTTGCTAAACTTCGTTGATACATATTATTAGTTTGAAACACTTGATATGTTGTTGATACACTTGTTCGACTATTGATACACTTAATCATTTAAATACACTTGATGTGCTATGAATGATACTGTAACGCCCCAAATTTTCGAGGTAAACTTTTACCGCCTTATTTAATTTTTACGGAATTTTAAATTTTGGACTAATTTCTGAAATTCTGGAATTTTTTTTGTTGTAAATTTATATAATAATAATATAATAGTAATTATATTATTATTATTATTATTATTATTAATTATTATAAGCTTTATATGTAATTTAATATTAATGATATCTTTTATTTTGTTATTATTAGTATTATTATTATTATTATTTAATTATATAAAAGTTAATACATATATATATATAATAATATTTTATATATATTATTATTAGTAATTAGAATTATTAGAGTTAATATATTTATACATTTAATAATGTTTTATTTATTGTTATTATTATTTTTATTATTTTTATTATTTTATTTTTATTTTATTATTATTATTATTAATTTCTTAATTTAATATATATATATATATATATATTAAAAAAAAAAAAGAGAAGGAAGAAACCCTACCTCGCGCGCGCCCATCCATTTCCGTTTTCTCCCGACGCCGCCACCCACCGCCTCCTCTTCTTCCTCTCCTTCACCGTCTTCAACGTTTCACCAGCCGCCGCGTCTCTCCGTCTTCTCTTCCGCACGCGTCTCCATCACCCATCCTCTCCATCTCCGTCGGCGTTCTTAGCTTCGCAGGACGTTCGCCGCAGCCACCATCCGCAAGTCGCGCCGCCTGCCGTCCACCTACAGCCGACGTTTCTCCCTCTCTCTCTCTTCGTTTCTGCCACCGCCGGCATCCTCTCCGTCATCATCTCGTGTTTCCGACGCCGATAGAACACAGAGGGGAGCGCCGTCGTCGCCGGAAGGGGGAAGGAAATACACGAGCCGTGAAGTGAAGCCGACCCGAGAACCCATTTCTAAGCTGACCCGACCTGAGACCATTTCCAGCCGAGCCGCGAGCCGCAAGCAAATCCAGCCGAGCCGAGTAGCGAGACGCGAGCCGAGGCAAGTCGAAGACCAAGCCGAGTCAAGCCGCGAGCCGAGCCGCAAGCCGCGACAAGCCGAAGACCGAGCCGAGCCGAGTTGAGCCGAGCCGAGCCGAGGCCAAGCCGAGACGAGCCGAGTTGAGCCGAGTTGTGAACCGAGGCCAAGCCGAGCCGAGCCGAGAGTGAGCCGAGCCGTGAGCCGAGGTCAAGCCGAGCCGAGCCGAGAGTGAGCCGAGCCGAGCCGAGCCACCTAAGCCTTCCTCCCTCCACTTCGTGTCACGGTGAGTCTTTGGTAAGGATTTTTTTGATGAATTCCCTAATGTTACCACATCCGATTCGAGTTTGAATGTTGGAATAAGATACTTTTCTCCCTTGAAGGTAGTAAGGAGTTGACGCTTAAGTTCTCGGATCTCGCGGCAGGCTTGTTTGGAGTTAGCTTTCTTTTCCTTGGGTAAGTCAACGTGTGTCGTTTCGGACCTTTTAAAACGACTTCTACTAGAGTCATCAACTAAAACCTTTGTGTTTTCGTTTAGGTTGATCCGTTGAGCGTGGATTCGATCGAGGGGCATAACCGAGTATTCAGGTAAGGGTCTTCCTACTACTGGACCTCGGATCGAGGCTGAAAGCGTAGTAATCCACAGGGGATTACACGTTAGTGACTGTACTGAATAACTGTATGTGTGTTGACTGTTAAGCACTGTTATTATATTTTGTCTGTTGTGAAGGTACTGTGACTGCTAATTGTAGATTGGGATTTTATGTTGATGGACCTTGAAGTTACGGTTCAGTATGTAGTAATCATTGTTCTGGATGTTGATCATGGAGTTTGGACGGGGAAGGACAGTGAGTCCGGCTTTGGTTGGTTAGTTGATTGGGTCTAGGGTTTTCCCTAATGGTGTGCGAATTGGTGATACGTATAGCAACTGAGGGTGTAGTTGTTTAAACCTATACTATGTGACTGACAAAGCCTATGGCGGAACTGTAATATGAATGCCGTTGGGGTGTGACTGATGTAGATGGTTTAGTATGGACTGAGGGGTAACGGTTAGCTTCATCTATGGGGTAGTGTGCCTTACGGATAGGTGCATCCTTCGGGAGCACTAGACTGATAGGTGCATCCTTCGGGAGCACTAGACTGATGTGTGCATCCTTCGGGAGCACTAGACTGATACGTGTATCCTTCGGGAGCACTAGACTGATCTGTGCATCCTTTGGGAGCACTAGACTGATGTGTGCATCCTTCGGGAGCACTAGACCGATATGTGCATCCTTCGGGAGCACTAGACTGATATGTGCGTTCTACGGAACCACTAGACTGTTATGTAGGGTACCCCCGAATAGGAAGTTAACTGTTGTCCCCTAACGGGCCCAGTAGTGGGTCCCTTACTGGGTATGTTTATACTCACCCTTTTCTCTTCTTTAACTTTTCAGGTAAGGGCACAGCGAGGGGCAGACCGACGAGAGGCAGGAAGGACGTGTGAAGGCCATATGGACGCGTCTGGTTTCTTATCGCTTCCGCTATATATTTTGTCAGAATATTTGACTTGTGGTTTTGAACTGATAACTTGAGTTTTTATTTGAGACTTTTATGATTGATTTAAAATAGGGCCCGAAACTGTCTTTTTGTAATGTTTCTAATGTTTTTAATGAATCGTAACTGGTCCGTTTTAAATTTTATGCTGAATGGTCAAGTTTTGGTGTTTGGTAGTGACCTCAGCTTAGTTCGGAAAGTTGGGTCGTTACAGTTGGTATCAGAGCCTAAGTTTTAGGTTCTGTAGACTGGCTTATAATGTGAGTCTGTGTTTTGTGTCCTTATGGCTGAAACGATCCTTGCCACTCGTCAGGTACGCTCCCATGAAAGTATATGTATAACTCTACATGCATTACCTTACCCAAGTTAAACTGAAAATTCAATTACCATTTATAACTAAAGGGATCGTTGGTGGTTGTTAGGGTAATGCCGCCAAGGAGAGGTGTACGTAGGGGTGGCCGAGGAGGTCGAGGAAGGGGAGCAGGACGCGTGCAACCTGAGGTGCAGCCTGTAGCCCAAGCCCCTGACCCGATTGCGCAAGTTACTCATGCGGACCTAGCCGCCATGGAGCAGAGGTTTAGAGATTTGATTATGCAGATGCGGGAGCAGCAGAAGCCTGCCTCGCCAACTCCGGCGCCAGCTCCAGCACCAGCTCCTGCTCCAGCTCCGGCTCCAGTACCAGTTGCGCCCCAGTTTGTGCCGGATCAGTTGTCAGCAGAGGCTAAGCACCTGAGGGATTTCAGGAAGTATAATCCCACGACGTTCGATGGGTCTTTGGAGGACCCCACCAGGGCTCAGATGTGGTTATCGTCCTTGGAGACCATATTCCGTTACATGAAATGCCCCGAGGATCAGAAAGTTCAGTGTGCTGTTTTTATGTTGACTGACAGGGGTACTGCATGGTGGGAGACTACATAGAGAATGCTAGGTGGTGGTGTGAGTCAGATCACGTGGCAACAGTTTAAGGAGAGTTTCCATGCGAAATTCTTCTCTGCTAGTTTGAGAGATGCCAAGCGGCAGGAGTTCCTGAACTTAGAGTAGGGTGACATGACAGTGGAGCAGTATGATGCGGAGTTTGACATGTTATCCCGCTTCGCTCCCGAGATGATAGCGACCGAGGCGGCCAGAGCTGATAAGTTTGTTAGAGGCCTCCGACTGGACATTCAGGGTTTGGTCCGAGCTTTCCGACCCGCTACTCATGCCGATGCACTGCGCCTGGCAGTGGATCTCAGTTTACAGGAGAGGGCTAACTCGTCTAAGACCGCTGGTAGAGGTTCGACATCGAGACAGAAGAGGAAGGCTGAGCAGTAGCCTGTTCCAGTGCCACAGCGGAATTTCAGATCAGGTGGTGAATTTCGCCGCTTCCAGCAGAAACCTTTTGAGGCAGGGGAGGCTGCCAGAGGGAAGCCGTTGTGTACCACTTGTGGGAAGCACCATCTGGGCCGTTGCTTGTTCGAGACCAGGACTTGCTTTAAGTGTAGGCAAGAGGGTCATACAGCTGATAGATGCCCGTTGAGACTTACGGGGAACGCGCAGAATCAGGGAGCAGGTGCTCCACATCAGGGTAGAGTCTTTGCTACCAACAAGACTGAGGCTGAGAAGGCAGGCACGGTAGTGACAGGTACGCTTCCAGTGTTGGGGCATTACGCCTTAGTTTTGTTTGATTCGGGTTCGTCACATTCTTTTATCTCTTCCGCATTTGTGTTGCATGCCCGCTTAGAGGTAGAGCCCTTACACCATGTTCTATCAGTATCTACTCCTTCCGGGGAGTGTATGTTGTCGAAGGAAAAGGTGAAAGCATGCCAGATTGTGATAGCAGGCCATGTGATTGAAGTAACGCTGATAGTCCTGGATATGCTTGACTTTGATGTAATCCTGGGTATGGATTGGCTGGCCGCTAACCACGCCAGCATAGATTGTTCCCGTAAGGAGGTAACGTTTAACCCTCCCTCGATGGCCGGTTTTAAATTTAAGGGAGGAGGGTCAAAGTCGTTGCCTCAGGTAATCTCAGCCATCAGGGCCAGTAAACTGCTCAGTCAGGGTACTTGGGGTATCTTAGCGAGTGTGGTGGATACTAGAGAGGCGGATGTATCCCTGTCGTCAGAACCGGTGGTGAGGGACTATCCGGACGTTTTTCCTGAGGAACTTCCAGGGTTACCTCCTCACAGAGAGGTTGAGTTTGCCATAGAGTTGGAGCCGGGCACGGTTCCTATATCCAGAGCCCCTTACAGAATGGCCCCCGCAGAACTGAAAGAACTGAAGGTACAGTTACAGGAATTGCTTGATAAGGGGTTCATTCGACCGAGCGTGTCACCTTGGGGTGCGCCAGTTTTATTCGTTAAGAAGAAGGATGGATCGATGCGTCTATGCATCGACTATAGGGAATTGAACAAGGTGACCGTAAAGAACAGATATCCCTTGCCCAGGATCGACGATCTATTCGACCAGTTACAGGGAGCCACAGTGTTCTCTAAGATTGATCTTCGGTCGGGATACCATCAGCTGAGGATTAAGGATGAGGATGTACCGAAGACAGCATTTCGTTCCAGGTATGGACACTACGAGTTTATTGTGATGTCTTTTGGTTTGACGAATGCTCCGGCAGTGTTTATGGACTTGATGAACAGAGTGTTTAGGGAGTTCCTAGATACTTTTGTGATTGTGTTTATCGACGACATCTTGATATACTCCAAGACGGAGGCCGAACACGAGGAGCATTTACGTATGGTTTTGCAAACACTTCGGGATAATAAGTTGTATGCAAAGTTCTCGAAATGCGAGTTTTGGCTGAAGCAGGTGTCCTTTCTGGGCCACGTGGTTTCTAAGGCTGGAGTCTCTGTGGATCCAGCTAAGATAGAGGCAGTCACCGGTTGGACCCGACCTTCCACAGTCAGTGAGGTTCGTAGCTTTCTGGGTTTAGCGGGTTATTATCGACGGTTTGTGGAGAACTTTTCTCGTATAGCTACTCCTCTCACTCAGTTGACCAGGAAGGGAGCTCCTTTTGTTTGGAGCAAGGCATGTGAGGACAGTTTCCAGAACCTTAAACAGAAGCTAGTTACCGCACCGGTTCTTACTGTACCTGATGGTTCTGGCAGTTTTGTGATTTATAGTGATGCTTCCAAGAAGGGTTTGGGTTGTGTTTTGATGCAGCAGGGTAAGGTGGTCGCTTATGCGTCCCGTCAGTTGAAGAGTCATGAGCAGAACTACCCTACCATGATCTAGAGTTGGCAGCAGTGGTTTTTGCTTTGAAAATATGGAGGCATTACTTATATGGTGAAAAGATACAGATATTCACGGATCATAAGAGCTTGAAATACTTCTTTACTCAGAAAGAATTGAATATGAGACAGCGAAGGTGGCTTGAGTTAGTGAAGGATTACGATTGTGAGATACTGTATCATCCAGGCAAGGCGAATGTGGTAGCTGATGCTCTTAGTAGAAAGGTATCACATTCGGCAGCACTTATTACCCGACAAGCCCCATTGCATCGGGATCTCGAGCGGGCTGAGATTGCAGTGTCAGTGGGGGCAGTCACTATGCAGTTAGCCCAGTTGACGGTACAGCCGACTTTGAGGCAAAGGATCATTGATGCTCAGAGTAACGATCCTTATCTGGTTGAGAAACGTGGCCTAGCAGAAGCAGGGCAAGCGGTTGAGTTCTCATTATCCGCTGATGGTGGACTTTTGTTTGAGAGACGCCTCTGTGTTCCGTCAGATAGTGCGGTTAAGACAGAATTACTATCTGAGGCTCACAGTTCCCCATTTTCCATGCACCCAGGTAGTACGAAGATGTATCAGGACCTGAAGCGGGTTTATTGGTGGCGTAACATGAAGAGGGAGGTAGCAGAATTTGTTAGTAGATGCTTGGTGTGTCAGCAGGTTAAGGCACCAAGGCAGAAGCCAGCGGGTTTATTACAACCCTTGAGCATACCAGAATGGAAGTGGGAAAACGTGTCCATGGATTTCATTACAGGGCTGCCGAGAACTCTGAGGGGTTTTACAGTGATTTGGGTTGTGGTGGACAGACTTACTAAATCAGCGCACTTCGTTCCGGGTAAATCCACCTATACTGCTAGTAAGTGGGCACAGTTGTACATGTCTGAGATAGTGAGATTGCATGGAGTGCCAGTGTCGATTGTTTCTGATAGAGATGCCCGTTTCACTTCCAAATTCTGGAAGGGTTTGCAGACTGCTATGGGCACGAGGTTAGACTTTAGTACAGCTTTTCATCCACAGACTGACGGTCAGACTGAGCGTCTGAACCAAGTTTTAGAGGATATGTTGCGAGCGTGTGCATTGGAATTTCCAGGTAGCTGGGACTCCCACTTACATTTGATGGAATTTGCTTATAATAACAGTTATCAGGCTACTATTGGCATGGCACCATTTGAGGCCCTGTACGGCAAATGTTGTAGATCCCCGGTTTGCTGGGGTGAGGTAGGTGAGCAGAGATTGATGGGCCCTGAGTTAGTTCAGTCTACTAACGAAGCGATTCAGAAGATTAGATCACGCATGCGTACCGCTCAGAGTAGACAGAAGAGTTATGCAGATGTGAGGCGGAAGGATCTTGAGTTTGAGATAGGGGACAAGGTGTTCTTAAAGGTAGCACCTATGAAAGGAGTCCTACGATTTGAAAGGAGGGGAAAGTTGAGTCCCCGTTTTGTTGGGCCGTTTGAGATTCTGGAGCGGATTGGCCCTGTAGCTTATCGCTTGGCGTTGCCCCCATCACTCTCGACAGTTCATGATGTGTTTCATGTTTCTATGTTGAGGAAGTACGTGCCAGATCCATCCCATGTAGTGGATTACGAGCCACTGGAGATTGATGAAAACTTGAGCTATGTTGAACAACCCGTTGAGGTGCTTGCTAGAGAGGTGAAAACGTTGAGGAATAAAGAAATCCCCTTGGTTAAAGTCTTATGGCGGTATCACCGGGTAGAAGAGGCTACATGGGAGCGAGAAGATGACATGAGGTCCCGTTATCCCGATCTGTTCGAGGAGTGAAACTTTCGAGGACGAAAGTTCCCTAAGGAGGGAAGAATGTAACGCCCCAAATTTTCGAGGTAAACTTTTACCGCCTTATTTAATTTTTAGGGAATTTTAAATTTTGGATTAATTTCTGAAATTCTGGAATTTTTATTGTTGTAAATTTATATAATAATAATATAATAGTAATTATATTATTATTATTATTATTATTAATTATTATAAGCTTTATATGTAATTTAATATTAATGATATCTTTTATTTTGTTATTATTAGTATTATTATTATTATTATTTAATTATATAAAAGTTAATACATATATATATATATATATATATATATATAATAATATTTTATATATATTATTATTAGTAATTAGAATTATTAGAGTTAATATATTTATACATTTAATAATGTTTTATTTATTGTTATTATTATTATTATTATTTTTATTATTTTATTTTTATTTTATTATTATTATTATTAATTTCTTAATTTAATATATATATATATATATATATTTTTTTAAAAAAAAAGAGAAGGAAGAAACCCTACCTCGCGCGCGCCCATCCATTTTCGTTTTCTCCCGACGCCGCCACCCACCGCCTCGTCTTCTTCCTCTCCTTCACCGTCTTCAACGTTTCACCAGCCGCCGCGTCTCTCCGTCTTCTCTTCCGCACGCGTCTCCATCACCCATCCTCTCCATCTCCGTCGACGTTCTTAGCTTCGCCGGACGTTCGCCGCAGCCACCATCCGCAAGTCGCGCCGCCTGCCGTCCACCTACAGCCGACGTTTCTCCCTCTTCGTTTCTGCCACCGCCGGCATCCTCTCCGTCATCATCTCGTGTTTCCGACGCCGACAGAACACAGAGGGGAGCGCCGTCGTCGCCGGAAGGGGGAAGGAAATACACGAGCCGTGAAGTGAAGCCGACCCGAGACCATTTCCAGCCGAGCCGCGAGCCGTAAGCAAATCCAGCCGAGCCGAGTAGCGAGCCGCGAGCCGAGCCGCGAGCCGAGGCAAGCCGAAGACCAAGCCGAGTCAAGCCGCGAGCCGAGACAAGCCGAAGATCGAGCCGAGTCGAGTTGAGCCGAGGCCAAACCGAGCCGAGCCGAGTTGAGCCGAGTTGTGAGCCGAGGCCAAGCCGAGCCGAGCCGAGAGTGAGCCGAGCCGTGAGCCGAGGTCAAGCCGAGCCGAGCCGAGAGTGAGCCGAGCCGAGCCGAGCCACCTAAGCCTTCCTCCCTCCACTTCGTGTCACGGTGAGTCTTCGGTAAGGATTGTTTTGATGAATTCCCTAATGTTACCACATCCGATTCGAGTTTGAATGTTGGAATAAGATATGGCCCTACTTTTCTCCCTTGAAGGTAGTAAGGAGTTGACGCTTAAGTTCTCGGATCTCGCGGCACGCTTGTTTGGAGTTAGCTTTCTTTTCCATGGGTAAGTCAACGGGTGTCGTTTCGGACCTTTTAAAACGACTTCTACTAGAGTCATCAACTAAAACCTTTGTGTTTTCGTTTAGGTTGATCCGTTGAGCGTGGATTCGATCGAGGGGCATAACCGAGTATTCAGGTAAGGGTCTTCCTACTACTGGACCTCAGATCGAGGCTGAAAGCGTAGTAATCCACAGGGGATTACACGTTAGTGACTGTACTGAATAACTGTATGTGTGTTGACTGTTAAGCATTGTTATTATATTTTGTGTGTTGTGAAGGTACTGTGACTGCTAATTGTAGATTGGGATTTTATGTTGATGGACCTTGAAGTTACGGTTCAGTATGTAGTAATCATTGTTCTGGATGTTGATCATGGAGTTTGGACGGGGAAGGACAGTGAGTCCGGCTTTGGTTGGTTAGTTGATTGGGTCTAGGGTTTTCCCTAATGGTGTGCGAATTGGTGATGCGTATAGCAACTGAGGGTGTAGTTGTTTAAACCTATACTATCTGACTGACAAAGCCTTTGGCGGAACTGTAATATGAATGTCGTTGGGGTGTGACTGATGTAGACGGTTTAGTATGGACTGAGGGGTAACGGTTAGCTTCATCTATGGGGTAGTGTGCCTTACGGATAGGTGCATCCTTCGGGAGCACTAGACTGATAGGTGCATCCTTCGGGAGCACTAGACTGATGTGTGCATCCTTCGGGAGCACTAGACTGATACGTGTATCCTTCTGGAGCACTAGACTGATGTGTGCATCCTTTGGGAGCACTAGACTGATGTGTGCATCCTTCGGGAGCACTAGACCGATATGTGCATCCTTCGGGAGCACTAGACTGATATGTGCGTTCTACGGAACCACTAGACTGTTATGTAGGGTACCCCCGAATAGGAAGTTAACTGTTGTCCCCTAACGGGCCCAGTAGTGGGTCCCTTACTGGGTATGTTTATACTCACCCTTTTCTCTTCTTTAACTTTTCAGGTAAGGGCACAGCGAGGGGCAGACCGACGAGAGGCAGGAAGGACGTGTGAAGGCCATATGGACGCGTCTGGTTTCTTATCGCTTCCGCTATATATTTTGTCAGAATATTTGACTTGTGGTTTTGAACTGATAACTTGAGTTTTTATTTGAGACTTTTATGATTGATTTAAAATAGGGCCCGAAACTGTCTTTTTGTAATGTTTCTAATGTTTTTAATGAATCGTAACTGGTCTGTTTTAAATTTTATGCTGAATGGTCGAGTTTTGGTATTTGGTAGTGACCTCAGCTTAGTTCGGAAAGTTGGGTCGTTACAGATACACTTTATATATCGTTGATACACTTGTTTGTTTGCTAATACATTTGATAGACGTAATACACTTAATCACTTGCAAAACTCTATTGATACATATTATTAGTTTGAAACACTTGATATGTTGTTGATACACACTGTTGATACACTCAATTAATTAAATACACCTGATGCACTAAGCATGATACACTTTATGTATTGTCGATACAGTTGTTATGGTATGTTTACAATCTTAATAACATGTTGAACATCATTACGTCTATAGTCAACAAATTAAAACTGAAAGTTCAATACATGACTCAACCTGAATTTTAGTATGAATCAAGTTCACAAAATAATAAAATGATGATATCGCTCAATCAACCAAAACACAATTTGTTTTGTAATCCACGTAGTAATGTTGCTCATCCTATTGACCACTTTTAAAAACAATTACTGCTAATTTAACCATAACCACATTGAACTGCAACAATTTTGAAAAAATAAAAAACACGTAGTAAGTATATCAGTCAACTAATACATATAATATAAGTATATCATACGGTTGATATAAAAAACTGATACAAATTAAAAAAAATAGAACCGAACGTAACTAAATAAAACCAAACTGATCTACAATGTTCCTTTCGATAAAAGATATTATGAACAAATAAAAGAGATGAGGAAGAATTAATCGTAGCCCTAATTTTAATAAATAATATATGAGCAATTTATAGAAATAATATTAGGGCTTCAAAAAATGGGAAGAAATACATACATAATTCTTGTTTTTCCTGAAGAAAAAATGAGTAGAATAGGAGAAGAAGACGAGGAGAAGATGATAAAAAAAGAGAAGCCGATGAAGAGAGAGAAATCTAAAAGAACGAACTGAAGAGAGAAGAGAAGGACGGTGGAGAAGAACAGTGGAGAAAAGGCAGAAGAAGACGAGGAGAAGAGAAGTAGGTGAATAGGAGAAATGGTGAAGAAGAACGATAGAGAAGAGAAGAAGAAAATAAAAAATGAAGGAGAACAATAAAGAAAAACGAAAGAGGAAGAGAAAACACCAAAGAGGGGCAATTTTGGAATAATAAAAAGAATAAAATAAAAATATCAACCAAAATTAAAAAGTTGCTATATTTTCAAAATTGAAAATGTTAGTGCTAATATTGCTAAATTGGATTTTTATTGTGCCACCCAATACAATTTTCCTATAAAATTTGATAATTAGAAACCTTCAACATATAATAAAGAGTTGCATGCGAACATAGGATCTTATAATTAATTTAATTTAATTTTAAATTGTTTAAAAATTAAATAGACCTAAGATCACATTAATTCTAATAGGATTAGAATTAAGTCTTATTTTAGTTTAATGAAACTAAGTAGAACAAATAAGATTTAAGGTTGTAAAGGAACTCTACTGGTAAAGTTCTGTCTAAGGCTGGGGATACTTAAGTTGACGATTTACGAAACACCTCCTACCTAGGAACTGACCCAGAACCAGCGTTGAATTAACCTTATTCCTATTAGCATAAGATGTCACTAGATAAATTAAATAGTTTAATACACCTAGAAACTTTAAAATAAAGTTTTATTATAAGAGTTATAATAAGAATAGGCTTAGATTCATTTAGTCGAAATTTAGCTAAGTACAACAAATCCTAAATTAATAGAAAATTTTAGTGGAAGAAAAATAATATATATGATATATCAATTTTTAGCTCTCATGTCCTTTCGAAAAGTGTTTGTATGGGTCAATAACAAGGCGAGAATAAGGAAAATGTTCATAGTAAGTGGGAGTCTGACGCATGTCAACGTATTTTACGGTCTCCTCCGTGAGATTTATATGATCCACCTGCATGTTGTCTTGGAGCAATCATCCCTTCGGAGGACCTGATCATTTAAGCTGAAACAATGTAAACTCCAAAAATGGATGGGTTTCTTAGGTTAATCTTTAATAGTTGTCTTTCCTAACGGTAGACTGTTGAAACGTACCTTTGGAATCTGAAAATGGTAGGCTCACACTTACGGGATGAATTAAGTTAGTTAATGAATCCTTGAACGAACAAAGGTAGCTAAGAACTATAGGAATAAGAGTTATTTTGGTATTAGTAATTAGTTGAGATTGTCTCAATTCAAAAGAGTAATTGATCACCCTTCGGTGACTATTGCTTTAAACTGTTGAAGTATCGTTGCAAAAATTAAATCATTTGTTTGAGTAGGATTCTTTTATTGTTTGTTTTTGCTGAATTAATCAGATTGTTTTGTGTAATGGGTTAAGACAAAGATAACTAATACGGTTAATTGTTTGTTATTTCAGCATGTCTTCCTTATCAATCGCACTACTTAAAAAAGAATAATTAACCGGTGAAAATTAAAAACGTGAAAATAAAAACTGAATATAATTCTAGTTATTGCTGATCTATGCTTCGTCTTAATGGAGGAATGTCCTCCTTTCCTTACTCAAAATGCATCCTAGAGTGTCAGGGATGTATATGACCGTTGGACAAAAACCAATGACAAGACCCGCGTCTACATCTTGGCTAGTATGTCTGACATACTAAATAAGAAACATGAGATCATGGTCACTACACGTCAGATCATGGACTCCCTCTGAGAGATATTTGTACGATTGTTCATTCAGATCAAACAAGAGGCTAATAAATACGTTTATAATGCACGTACGAATGTGGGTCAATCTGTTAGAGAACATATTCTCGACATGATAGTCCACTTCAACGTAGCAGAAATAAATGGAGCGATCTTTGATGAGAAAATTCAAGTGTCCTTTATCTTGAAATCTCTTCTGAAGAGTTTTCTTCAATTTCGCAGCAATGCGGAAATGAACAAGATAAAAGTACAACATGATTACCCTTCTAAACGAGTTGCAAACTTATCAGTCTCTTAAGAGACAGAAAGAAGGAGAGGCAAATGTTGCCCATTCCAGAAGGTTTTAAATGGTTCATCCTTTGGAACCAAGTTTGCACCTTCATCTTCTGGATTTAAGAAAATTCAGAATAGAATTGAGGGAAGGAGAAGGATCCTACCACTGCTGCTGAAGGCAAAGAGAAGACTAAGGTAGCCATTAAAGGGAAATGTTTCCACTGCAATGTAGATGGACATTGGAAAAGAAACTGCTCCAAGTACCTTGCTTAGAATAACGAAAAAGAATGTCAATATGATTTACTTGTCTTAGAAACATGTTTAGTGGAAAATGACCAAAATGTCTGGACCCAGTACTACAAAATCTACTTTACTTGACATTAGCTACTTTTACATATTTGACGTTTTTTTTTTACGTTTTTATTAAAAAAACGTAAAGTATTGACCATTTTAAAGAGAAAACGTCAAGTATAGTCTAAAAAAGTGGAGTTTTCACGAAATTTTTAAACTATTTTACGTTAGCTTTTACTTGACATTTTTTTCGTGTCAAGTGTAAGGGAGATTATACTTGATGCGTAATTCGTGTCAAGTATATCAGACATTTACTTGATGTTAAAAACATGTCAAGTATAGTTTGAAGCAAACAAAACTTTCACCAAATTTTTTGAATTATTTTACGTTAGCTTTTACTTGACGTTTGGTTTCGCGTCAAGTATAATGGAAATTTTACCTGACGGTTTTTTAGCGTCAACTATAGTGTAGATTTTACTTGAATTTTGTTTCAGGTTAAATATAGTAAACATTTACTTGACGTGAAAATAACTTCAAGTATAGTTAACATTTTTATTTGACACACTTTAAAAATGTTTCGAAAATGTCAAGTATAAAAATATAAAAATAAAAGATAGAAAAATACTTTCTATTTCCATCCTTTCATTAAATAAACTTAATAAAATAAACTTATTAAAATAAACTTATTAGAATAAACTTATTAAAATTATTTAGTAAAGATAAATTAATTATTTTATTAAATTTACTTTATACACTTTCCCTCTAAAACATCTCCCCTTTTCTCTCCCAAAAATCCTCACCACACGCCAAAAACGTTGTTCTCTCCCCACTTCTCTTCATCTCCACCGTGGATTGGTCTCGCATCTCTATCTCCACCGAACGACTAGTCACGCGTTTGCATCTCCACCAGTCGATTGGTCACGCGTCTGCATCTCTACCAATCGTCGATCTATCTATACCGACCACCAACCACACACGCGATTCTCTCCATTTTCGAATTCACACAGATGTATTAGCAACACAGACTTTCGAACTTTGGCATTTTGATTCCCAATCTCATCATGCGACGCACAGACGCACAGTCGACGATGATTCTCATCACATCACAGCGACGCACAACCCACGCGATTCTCGAATCTTTACCTTTGCTGTAGTTTGTTTTATTCCTGGTATTTCTCTTCTCCTCTATGAACGTTTGTTTCGAACTTCTATGGTAGAGATGCTACTAATCTACATTTGAATGTGATGTTTGACTAAAATATTGATAGATTTTTTTGGTTTGAGATTGTAAAGTTTGAATGTAATGGACAAATTTCAAAATCTGTTGCTACTATGCTACTCTCCAAACCTCTGTTTATTAAAAACACTGCCTCCTTGTTTAAAAATCAAATTCTACTAGTAGATACTAATTGTTATTAATGTTCTTAATATTGCAAAACACAACAGTATCCTTTTCCTTTTTGAAATAATACATGACAAAAACTTAAGTACTTGTAATGTAACGTTATGAATATTTTGCAGGCAACTGAAGAATATATGGTTTATTTTTAAATTACTACTTTGAATTGCCTCCCATTCTTATAAGCATGTGTTAAGATGACCATCTATTAAATATAAGAAAGTTTAAATCTGTACTTCACAATCCCTTAACTTTATTCTGATAGCACTTAATATTTGTCAGTTTTTATAAGTTAATTTTGTCTTTTGGTTTGTGATCGTAAAGTTTGAAGTTAAGTTCATTTATGTTCTATGTTAGGACGCTTGATTTGAGACTACTCTAAGCTTGGATGAAGAGTAAATTGCTTGTTAATTTGAACTTGATTTCGATGTAAGTGATCTTACTACTAGAACACTTAGGCTAGATTGAGATTTGTTTGTTGATAGGATAGTAAGTTGCATATGAGTTACCTAATTTTGAATATTGCGAATTTTTTTTGTAGATCGAAGATTATCATATTATAAGTATGGATAAATCATGGATGCCAAAGAGTAAATTATTTAAAGAGTTTGAGTTGGGTGTAGAGAACTTCATCAGATTTTGATTTTCCTATACAACTAATACTTCTATACGTTGTCCTTGTGTAAAGTGTGGAAATTATCAAAAACATAAACCCAATGATATTAGAGATCATTTATATTTTAATGGCATTGATGAAAGTTATAAGATTTGGTTTTGGCATGGTGAATAACTTCCTAATTCATCCTTCCATGGAGAATCCTCTAAATGTATGTATGAGGAGAATGATGTTGGAAATATCAAAGAAATAGTTGAAATTGCTCATGAGAAATATTCAAAGGATCCAAGTGGTTTTAAAAAATTGCTTAATGATGCTGAAAAGCCGTTATACGAAGGATGCAAAAAATTCATTATATTGTCTACATTAGTGAACTTGTATAACTTAAAAGTTAGACATGGATGGAGTAACATTAGTTTCTCAAAACTACTGAAAGCATTAAAAGACATCTTATCTTTTACTAATGACCTCCCTACATCAATGTATGGAGCAAAGAAAATGTTAGGTGCACTAGGAATGGAATATGAAAAGATTCATGTGCCCTAATGATTGTTGCTTGTATCGAAAGAAATATTCCAACGCAATTGTGTGTCCTGAATGCAGCGAGTCTAAGTGAAAATATGGTAAAAATGCAAATAAGAAAAAGAAAATTCCTACTAAAATAATGTGGTACTTTCCACCTATTTCACGATTTCAACGGATGTTTAGAAGTGTTGAATGTGCTAAAACTTAACTTGGCATGCTAATGAAAGAGAAATTGACGATAAATTACAGCATCCTGCTAACTCTCCAGCTTGGAAGATAGTCGACACCATGTGGCCAAATTTTAGTTCTGAACCTAGGAATCTTCGTTTAGCATTGTCAGCATATGAAATAAATCCTTATTGTGTTATGAGCTCCAAGTACAGTTGTTGGCCAATTGTGATGGTGATTTATAATCTTCCCCCATGGTTGTGAAACGAAAGTTCATGATGTTATCAATTTTGATTTTGGGTCCAAAGCAACTGGGAGATGACATTGGGATATACTTAGAACCATTGATTGATGATTTAAAACTTTTGTGGGAAAGTGTTGTGCAATGTTACAATGCCTATAATGACGAACTATTCAACCTAAGAACAATTCTATTATGGATGATTAATGATTTTTCAACATATAGGAACCTTAGTGGATATAAGGCATGTCTAATTTGTGGAGATAACACATATTCAATACGATTGAAATACAAAAAAAAAAAAAAATAGCATACCTTGGGCACCGGAAATTTCTATCACATAATCATCCTTTTCGCCGTAAAAAGAAATTGTTTAATGGTCAGCGAGAACTTGGAAGTATTCTCGAACCTTTGTCTAGGGAGGTTGTATTTGAAAAAACTAAAGATCTTGACTTTCAAAGAGGGAAAATAAACAAGAAAAGAAAACACTTTAAAGGAAGCACCAAAAGTTGTTGGAATAAGAGGTCTGCTTTTTTCAAGCTCCCCTATTGGAAAAATCTTCATGTTAGACATTGTTTAGATGTGATGCATATTGAGAAAAACGTTTGCACGAATATTCTAGGTACAGTTCTCGATATTTTAGGAAAAACTAAGGACAATCTGAATGCTAGACGTGATTTACCTGATTTGACGATTCGACTTGAGCTTACTCCTATTAATGGGGATAAAAATATTTTCATTCCCCCTGCTTGTTATACACTTACTAAGAAAGAAAAGTGGTTTCTTTTGAAGACGTTATCAGAAATGAAAGTTCCTCAAGGTTACTCATCCAATGTTAGGAATCTTGTGTCAATAGAAGATTCAAAACTGAATGGTCTAAAGTCTCATGATTTTCATGTCCTCTTACAACAATTGCTTCCTATTGCCATCAGATCTATGCTTCCAAAACATGTTCGATATGTTATACCTCGTCTTTGTCTTTTTTTAATTCTATATGTAACAAATTTATAAATGTTACACAGTAGAGAAGTTGCAAGAAGACATTGTGATTACATTATGTTTACTAGAGAAGTACTTCCCTCCTTTATTTTTCACGATAATGGTCCATCTCACTGTATACCTTGTTAGAGAAGTAAAACTTTGTGGGCCCATTTATTTGTGATGGATGTATCCATTTGAAAGGTTCATGAAGGTTATAAAAAACGCTCTGAGGAATCGACATCGTCTAGAGGGTTGTATTGTTGAAGGTTATATATTAGAAGAAGCTGTTGAATTTTGTTCAATAATTTTTATATGGAGTAGATCGTATTGGACTTGGTTGTCAAAAGTTAAGAGACAATTCTGACAATTCAGAACTTGGTAGACCATTGTTAAGTGGAGTTACTAGCATACCTGAACGAGAGCTTTTATATCAAGCTTATCGATATATTTTGGAGAATACCGTTGATGTGCAACCATATATAGAGTAAATTATTCTATCGATAATCCATTTATTTGATTGAAATTCATGAAACTAAAAGTAATTACATTTCGACATCCTTATTGTACTTCACAAGGAAACATTTGATCACATTGCAACAACATCAAAGTAGATCAAAAAATCAGAAATGGATTCAATATGAACACAATCAGACCTTCATATCTTGGTTATGAAAAAAGGTATAACTTGAAATTAGTTATTTAACATTATCCTTTCTCATTTATATTCTAATTGTCCGAGTCGTTGTCACTTAGGTTGGAACGGAACTTGCAATAGGAGATGTTGAGGTTTCAGATAACTTGCGGTGGATTGCTCATGACCCTCATCCAGTTGTAACTACGTACAATAATTACGCTATTAATGGATGTCACTACCACACAAAGTTGCATGACAAGAACAAAACTGTACAGAACAGTGGAGTCATTTTAGTTGCAAAAATAATGCAAGTATATAGCTCGAAAGATAAAAATCCTATAATCGGAGAAATGTCCTTTTATGGTGTGATAGAAGAGATTTGAGAACTTAATTATAATTCATTCGAGGTTGCCATTTTTAAATGTGATTAGGTTGAAAATAGTGTGGTGGTATCAAAACTAACGAGCTTGGATTTGTGTTAGTTGGCTTAAGTAGAGTAGGGCATAAGAACAATTCTTTTATACTTGTAACCTAAGCAAAACAAGTTTTTTTTGTTGAAGATCCAAGTGATAGTCGATGGTCTATTGTTCTTACTCCACCACAAAGAGATTTCGAGGATCAATATAATGATAACAAACTTGGAGATACAGTTCTAAATTGTCAAGGAATGCCCTAAGCTACATTAGATATTGAATCTAGACTTGATTTAGACGAAAACACTCCAACATATTTACGAGCTAATTGTGAAGGCACATGGATTGCTAATGAGTAAATGTTTGGGTGGGTTTTTACTTATTAATTTTTATGAATATTTTGCATCTTACACTTAGTTAACTAAACTTTATTTTTTTCCTCAAATTGATTCTTATACAATGGAGCTACCAACTAATGAGGACTTAACACTTGGATTGGACGAGGTTGAAATAGGTTCGGATAATGCACATGCGGATCAATTGAAACAAGTTGATGCATCGAATAACGAAAAGAAGAAAACAAGAGGACTAACATTGATGCATGATGTTACAAAAATTAAGAGTACGGAGCAGAAAACAGTAGTTGAATACAATGAAAATGGAGTACCAATTGGCAAGAATGGGCACAAGCTATAATCTTTCATTGGATCTTGTGTGCATCATCATATCCCCATTACACATGCATCTTGGAAGGTAGTGTCGATTGAATTAAAAGAAAAAATTTGCAATATGGTTGAGGTATGTAATAATCTTTTCTCTTTTTGAAATCATGCAAATATTACACACTTACGTATAGTTTGAGTTGTACTATGTTGTGGCTATCCTGTAGCTATGGTAGCCAATCATGCATATATTCATATACTTATTGTATAGTTTGAGTTGTACTATGTTGTGACTATTCTGCAACTATAGTAGTCAATCATACATATATTGATACTTAATGCATATAGGTTATTTTTTTTTATGCATTGTTCGGTTTGTCTAGGGAGCATTCGTGGTTGATGGTCGAAGTAAGAAGGCCATTATGAAAATGGCTAGAATTTCATTTTATTAATTCAAGAGTTGGTTGACAACACAATATATTATCCCTTTTATAGATGAGCCACAACTCTTGATAGATCCACCTTCATTGTATTTTCACATAATTGATACACCTGTTTGGCAAGAGTTTGTGAGGTCAAGAATTTCTCTAGAATTTCAAGTATTAACCTTTTATCTTGTAATCAAATCAATCATAGTATAAACTACGTTTATTATTTTAATCTTTTTACGTAAAATGTGTATAGAAAGTAAGAAGGGAAAACAAGATCGAAGAAATAGAAGCAAATTACTCATAATATGTCAAGACGAGGCTATGCGAATCTTGTCAAGGATATGGTAATTAAGAATGTTATTGTATTTTACAGATATTCTAAAATTTAACTATGGTTTGCTTAATGATATGCAAAAAAAGGATCCTTTCGAAGAACAGGATTTTGGACGAGCCAATATGTGGAAAAAAGCTCAGAAAAAAAGTGAAGGATACATAAATGAAGGTGTACAGCAAGTTGCCAATGAAATAGTAAGATTCTCAATGCTACATTTGCATCAAATCAGAAGAATATACTTATAACATATTACTGGTCATATTTAACCCTTTTTATGATGAGATTTTGGATAAATCACCCAATGATGGATCACCCAATGATGCATTGACTCAAGCTTTGGGTACTCGAGAATATGGCGACCAAGTACGTGGTATGGGTGGTTTCATTACACCTACTGTTTATTTTATCAAGCAAAACCAAGAAAGTCAAACAAGGTGGATACAAACCAATAAATTATTGATGAAAATGAAGCACTTCGTAAACGTATTCGAGAGTTGGAACAAAAAGTTCAAAACATCCCAACATCGAAACATGGTAGTTGCTCTAAGAGTAAAGTCCAGGAGAAGGTAAAATGTTTGTTTCTAAAGTAAAGTTACAATATTGATTATTTATCAAAGTGAAGCTATCATTTACTTATGCTTTGAAAATCTTGATGGTTTTAGGAGAACATTTTAGAAAACGTGGTAAAAGAGAAGAAATGGATTGCTACTATTGTACCACCGATATCTGTTACATCAAAGAAGAAGGTTGTAGAAGAGGAAGAAGTGAAAGAGGAGGAAGTGATTGCTACTAGGCCATGGATATCAAAGAATGAGGTAAATGTGAAGGTGGATTGTAAACAAACAATTTTGCGTATATGAGTTCTTAGATTGTTACATACTTGTGTTAGGTAAAAGCTTCAAGGCCGATGATAAATGAGATGGAAGTTACTAGTGAACCATCCAATCTACCAATACAATTGAAATATATTCTCGTATATGCTGAAAGGGTAATGGTTGATGGGTCTAGTTTTTCATTTCAACTACCTTATGAGTTATTTGGTATACCTCGAAAGAGTTATGTTTTGCAAGAAGATGTTATTGATTTTTACAACATGCAAAAAGTTAAGACTTTATCAATGGTAGTTTATATTACGTAAGTAAATATTACTTCTTTATGAATATATATTAACACTTTTTAATTAGTAGTAAGTTGATGTATACAATTAATTTATTGTAGGTACTTATACTCACTCATTGTTGATTTGAAGAAGGTTTTAAAGTACACTTTTGTAGATCCATCTCTTATTTCAACTGACCATAGTACCCGAGAGATTAGAGCTAGAAACCTTTGTAGTAGATTAATGACTTCCAAACAAGATCAATTGGTTGTTGCTCCTTATAATCCTGGATAAGTATAATTTTTATCAATTTAAACTTGCATCCGTACCAAAGTACTAATTAGTTTCATATATATATTTCATTTAGAGATCATTGGTCATTAGTAGTCATTAATCCATATGATGATGTGGTGTACCATCTTGACTCGTTGAGAACAAGCTCCCGAGATGATATTAAATATGTAACGAATATGTAAGCTAACTATGTTTATGTTTCTTTTTTTTAATCGCTAAAGAAATTAGTTCATTTTGATTTATGCTATACTTTGGGAAATGTAGGGCCTTGATGATTTTCCAATCTCAGAAGAATTTGAAAAAGACTAGAAAAACAACATTCTGGAAATCGGTAAAGGTAAATATATTTATAAAATTATTTACAATTTAACTTAGCACATAATCTAATATGCATTGTTATTTTATTTTGTGTTATAGTGTCCTTTATAAGTAGGTACTGTTGAATGTGGATATTATGTCATGAGATACAAGCAATATTACTAATGGAATATGCTTTTAAACTACTTACATTGCAACGTTATAAATAGTCTAATATGACTAAATTTTATTTTTAACAAAGTATCTACTCAACTTTTTATGTTTTATAGATTGATACAAGAAACTCATACTCACCACTCGAATTGGATGAAGTACGAGTGGAGTGGGCTGAAATTTTTAGCTTAGTACATATGATAGACACACCTGGATATCATCTTCTTAATTTTGTAAATGGCTAACATATGAGAATGCCCATAACCTTTTTTGTCTAAATGTTTTGTTCATAGTCATTATACTTATATACATGAGGTAATAGATGCAAGGGGATAGACTTTAGTTTTGGTATACAATACATATTTTTGGTTATATAAGATAACTATTATTATTGTTGATTTTGGAATAGGCCATAGATAGGAAATTTTAGTTGGTTATATTTGGATTGGAATTGTGTAATTGTTGATGACATTGTTGAGAAGAATGAAATTATATATTTTTTGTTTACTTATTATACTCAATTATTTGTCATTTTTTTTTGTTGTGTAACTAGTTGTTGGAAAGTTTATTTTGTTGATGGATATGTTTTATTGAAACAAATGTACCTAATGCAGAAAACAGAAAATGGAAATTTTTTATATTTAATATATTAATAAACAATATATATAACGTTAAATACATGTCAAGTATACTATCTTACTTCAATCAAATATACTATTTTACTTGACGGTTTTTTAGTGTCAACTATACAATTTTAGTTAACGTGTAAATAGTGTCAAGTAAACGATCTTACTTGATGTGTAAATACTGTCAACTATACGATCTTACTTGACGTGCAAAAGTCGTCAAGTATATGTTTACTTGACACGTAAAAGGCATAAGTATATAACCTTACTTGACATATAAAAACGTCAAGTACGCTAGATTACTTGACGTTAATACAGTGTCAAGCAAACGTATACTTGACGATGTTTTAGTGTCAAGTAAGTGTATACTTGACAGTATTTTAGTGCCAAGTAATATGACTATACTTGACAATCGATTACTTGAAGCTTTTAAAAATGTCAAGTAAAGGTTTACTTGACATTGTATTAACGTCAAATAATCCAACTTCTGTAGTAGTGATACTTGATTCAGGAGCCACTAATCATGTTTTTTTTTCTACAGGAAACTAGTTCCTTCAACCAGCTAAGAGAGGGTGAGATGATGCTCAAAGTTAGAATGGAAGACGTCATTTTAGCTCGAGCAGTGGGAGCAGCCATGTTGTTTTTTCGAAATAGATTCATGTTTTTGAAAACTTGTACATAGTTCCTAAAATTAAAAGGAACTAAATTTTTGAATAACAATACCTGTCTTTGGCATTTAAGATTATGTCACATTAATCTCGATCGGATCAGGAGATTGGTAAAGAATGGACTTCTAAATGAGTTAGAAGATGATTCACTATCTCCATGTGAATCTTGTCTTGAAGGAAAAACGACTAAAAGACCTTTTACTAGAAAAGGTTATAGAGCCAAATAGCCCATAAAACTTATACATTCAGACCTCTGTGGTCCGATGAATGTGAAAGCTAAAAGAGGTTTTGAATACTTCATCTCTTTTATAGATGATTATTCAATGTATGTTTATTTATACTTAATGGAACATACGTCTGAAGCTCTTGAAAAGTTCAAGGAGTATAAGGCTGAAGTTGAAAATTTATTAAGTAAAAAAAGATTAAAATACTTCGATTTGATCAATGTGGAGAGTATATGGATTTAAGATTTCAGGACTATATGATAAAACATGAAATCCAATCTCAACTCTTAGTAGTTGATACACCTCAACAAAATGGTGTATCAGAAAGGAGAAATAGAACCTTGTTAGACATGGTTCGTTCAATGATGAGCTATGCTCAATTGCCTAGCTTGAGGGTATGCAGTAGAGACTGCAATTCATATTTTGAACAATGTTCCCTCAAAGAGTGTTTCTGAAACACCTTTCGAGTTATGAAGAGGGCGTAAACCTACTTTAACTCACTTCAAAATCTAAGGTTGTCCAACACATGTGTTATGACAAATCCCAAGAAGTTAGAACCTCGTTCAAGGTTAAGCCAATTTATTAGTTATCCTAAAGAAACGAGAGGTGGTCTATTCTTTGATCCATAAGAAAATAGAGTGTTTATTACGACAAACGCAACTTTCTTGGAAGAAGACCACATTAGAGATCATAAACCACGAAGCAAATTAGTATTAAATGAAGTTATTGATGAATCAATAAGAGTTTGTTAATGAAGCTGGTCCCTCATCAAGAGTTGATGAAACCAACACATCAGGTTAGTCTCATATTTCTCAATCGTTAAGAATGCCTCGATATAGTGAGAGAATTGTGTCAACCTAACCGTTTCTTAGGTTTAACTGAAACTCAAGTTGTCATACCAGATGATGGTGTTGAGGATCAATTGTCCTATAAACAGACAATGAATTATGTAAACAAAGACCAATGGGTCAAAGCCATAGACCTTGAAATGGAGTCTATATACTTCAATTCAGTGTTGGAGCTTGTAGATCTGCCTGAAGGGGTAAAACCTATAGGGTGCAAATGGATCTATAAGAGAAAGAGAGATTTAGCTGAGAAGGTACAGATCTTTAAAGCTAGGCTTGTAACAAAAGGGTATACCTAAAGGGAAGGGGTTGACTATAAGGAAACTTTTTCTCCTATTACTATGTTAAATTCTATAATGATTCTCTTTTCCATAGCCACATTTTATGATTATGAAATATGAAAAATGGATATCAAGACTGCTTTTCTGAATGACAATCTTGAAGAGAGTATCTTTATGTCTCAGCCCAAGGGGTTCATAACCCAAGGCCAAGAGCAAACAATATGCAAGTTGAATCGATCCATTCGTGGGTTGAAAAAAGCTTTCAGATCTTGGAACATCATGTTTGATACTGTGATCAAATCTTACGGTTTTGACCAAAACATTGATGAACCTTCTGTATACAAGATAATCAACAAAGGTAAAGTAGCTTTCTTAGTACTTTATATGGACGATATCCTCCTCATTGGAAATAATGTGGGATACCTAACTGACATTAAAACTTGGCTGACAACCCAATTCTAAATGAAAGATTTGGGAGAGGCACAATATGTTCTTAGGATCCAAATCACAAAGGATCGTAGAACAAAATGCTAGCATTGTCTCAGGTAATGTATATTGACAAAATGTTGGTTCGATATTCAATGCATAACTCTAAGAAGGATTTATTACCTTTCAGGCATGGGTTCACTTATCTAAGGAATAGTATCCTAAGACACCTCAAGAAGTTAAGGATATGAGACGTATTCCCTATGCCTCAACTGTGGGCAGCTTAATGTATGCTATGCTATGCACTAGGCCCAACATTTGTTATGTAGTGGAAATAGTCAGTAGGTATCAGTCCAATCCAGGGTTAGACCATTGGACGACGGTTAAAATTATTCTCAAGTATCTTAGAGAACGATTGACTACATGCTTGTGTCTGGAGCTAAGGATTTGATCCTTACAGGATACACTAACTCTGATTTCCAAACTAATAAGGAAATCCACGCTGGATCAATGTTCAGCCTGAACGAAGAAGTTGTGGTATGACGTAGCATCAAGCAAGGATGCATAGTAGACTCTACTATGGAGGTTGAGTATGTCACTACTTATGAAGCAACAAAAGAAGCAGTTTGGCTCATGAAGTTCCTGCATGATTTGGAAGTTGTTTCAAACATGAACATACCCATCACTTTATATTGTGATAACAGTGGGGCAGTAGCCAATTCTAAAGAACCTCGTAGCCACAAATGAGGGAAACACATAGAGAGGAAGAATCATCTGATATAGGAAAGTGTGCAACGAGGGGATGTGATCGTCACCAAGAATGATTCGGAGCATAACATTGCTGATCCGTTTACGAAGACTCATGGCTAAAGTATTCGAGGTTCATCTAGAAAGTCTAGGTCTGCAAGATATGAACATTAGGTAATCTAGGGCTAAAGTGGGAGATGTGTAATAGGTATGAGGATGCCATAGTTTATAGTATTTGTATATATACGTTTTATGTAATATAATTGTACATTTTACCATTTACAATGTTTGAGGATTACTTTATTATGTACATCTCATAGTGATTAGAGTTTTAGTCCAAGTAGGAGTTTGTTGGGTTTTATGTCTCACTACAAGAAATTTACTATTCTGTGACAAAGTTTTAGTGGCGCAAGTAATTTTTGTCAGTAAAAGTCTGTTTATAGCAACGCAAAAAGAATATGTCACAAAAGATTATTATTAGCGACACATTTTTAATTCGCGTCACTAAAAGAATTAGTAACACACAACAATAACGTTACTAAAAGTTAAATAATTTCAGCAACGAACTTAAATGTTGCTAAATCTTTACAAAATTTCCCCCTTTCACTTTCAATTTCCCTCCAACTTTTCATTAAAAAATTTATTAAATATATATTCCTTTTTTATCTTCCCCTTTCTCTCTACATCCTCACGAAATCCCCTCCCAAAAAAACCCAACCCAAATTTTCTCCATCTTCACTGATTGGCCACAAATCGACGGCGACCCACGATTGATTCAGCTGACGACCCACGACTTTTCGATTGGTGACCTTAACTGATTCAGCCAACGACCCACTACGACGAAAAACCTTCTTTTCCACCGACCACATCTCCACTGTTTCAGACGACCACACATTGAAAGCTTCAGACGACGACCCACAACCGTTTCCGTCGACGACCCACAACCACAAAGGTTTTCTTTCACCCACGACCATTTTCATTTTGGTCGACGACCCACGACCACGAAAAAGTTCTTCTCTTTCGGCCAGCGACCTACCACATTTCAAGTTTTCTTTCTCCTCAACCTCAAGGTGACGATAATGATTATTTCTTTTATGGAAGTTACACTTTGTAATAATATGCTGCACTTCAAATTTTCATCAAATTTGAGCCAACTAGAATATCAAAAGCTACTCTTGACTTGATTTAAAGTGGAAAACATGTGCTTTTTGTTTCATTTTTTGTGAATTGGTTTGTTTGTTAGTCTTTTAAAGTTTTCTTGCTAAACATCATTCTTGGTTGATATTCAAAGACCTTAGAATGAATGTTAATTTGCTGGTTTTGATTTTCAAGATGAGCCTATGAACATATATTACAAAATTCAAGTTTGTTCAACACTCTTCATTTATCTTTTGCTTATTTTTAGTCATTTTAACTATTTTGTAAATCTTTAAAGGTATCAACATTACCCATATTGATAGCTTACATTGTGTTTGATGAAATGCCTTAATGAAGCATTTGGTTGATTTTCTATTGATATTTTGTTTATGGTTTCTATTAAGTTGTATAATAATTGCATGATAGTCATAGCGTAAACAAACTATAAATAAAACTTGAAACTTTAGTTTGTTCTAAAATGTTGAATTCAATAGAACATATGTTGTGTTGCCTAAGACTTATTGCCAGCGTTTGTTCGATGGCTAGGAAGGAGGAATCTTTCAAGCGATGATCGTGTAATGCTATTAAAAGAAAGGTAAACTACTTTGTTTTTCTCCTCTTACAATTCAACATTTATAGGGAAGAATCAAACCATTAAATGTGCTATGAGATTAAGAGTTGCTTTATATATTGCTAAAGCATTAGACTATTGTAGCTTTCAGAAACGTCCATTGTACCACGACTTGAATGCGTACTGAGTGTTATTTGATGAGGTGCTGTCACAATTTCTTTCCATAAACTTATGAACTTATATGTTGGATATACTTCATTTTATATTGGCTTAATTTTTAATACTTTATATTTTGGTAATTTGCTTAAATACTCCAGTGATTGCTTATCTGTTCTAAGTTTTTCTCTAATTGATTGCTTATTTTTAACTTGATGTTGTTGTATTTTCTTTTAGGTTGTGGAATCCAAGTTTGTATTTGAAACCAAGTTCATACAAGGTCATTGAGTTTCAAGCTACTTTAATTAATTTTGTGTTTCTTGAACAACTAGTATTGTAATGATCAACTATATGTATGTTTAAGCATATATATGCAATTTGTTAGTTCTTTTAAAAGATTGGATTGATTGAAGAAACATAAATTGTTCAATTGACGGAAAGCTTAAATTCTTGTTTATGTGTTGTTTGAGTTGATCATGTTGTATATTATTGTTGGAATGCAAAACATATGCAATATAATTATATTTGAGATTGTATAACAGGTTTTTATATAATAAATTAAATATTATTTTTTATATAATAAAATACTTTTTAAAAGCATTGGTTTTTTTTTTAAAAAAAATGTTGGAATTATTAGTGACGCACTTTAATATGTCACAAAAGATATTTGTAATGGTCCCAAATTAACCTTTAGCAATAACATTATTTGTCACTAAAACTTCACCTTTAGTGGCGAGTGTAAAACGTCACTATAAAAAATAAATAGTGACATAATATATGTTACTAAAAGTAGGCTTTTAGTAACGCGGAAACGTCACTAAAAGCATATCATTTGCGACGCATAATTGTTTCTTCGCTAAAGCTTTTAACGACGCGGAATCAGCGACAGTCCTAGCAACGAACGGCTTTGCGTCGCTAATACTTTTAACGACGTGTTTTTGAGTTTTAGTGACGTTTTTGGTGCGCCACTAAAAACACAATTTCTTGTAGTGTCTTAAAACTCGTAGATAGTAAATATAATTTGTTGACTATTATAAATAAAGTGTTATTATTATAATTTCAATAAGTGCTATCGATTATATTATTAACTTTGTCTTAAAAACCTAAATCCAATAAACTAACAATCTAAGCTGTTTGATGAGTCTTGAAAAGTGTGTAGAGACATATAGGGATCAATGTTCGTGATATAGCTTACATGGTCTATAGAATAGGGATAAGGCTGGATACCTTATCTTGGTAACACTATGGATATGACTCACTTTGTATTTGATACATAAGCAATTATTCAACGTGTTCGTGTAACTGACATACGAGTGAAGATATCCTATGCAATGAGTTTGCATAAGATCGGGCTACAAAATAGTAACCACTAGATGTAACTCTATGAACTAGTTAGGTTTCTATTTCAGTAGGATAACCTAGGTAACTTAGTCTTAATGTTGAGTGTATTATGAACTCCTGTTCGTAGTTTGCAAGACATTGTCCTTTGATTTGTATGGGTGAGAGTGGCTAGATTGTCAACTCAATATGCTTATCATTTTAGGGACAAGACCAAGTGGGAAGCTAGAAACATAATCACACAAGATGGAATTCATTCATTCTCGACTTTAGGGTAAGTAGGTAAATGTTTCCTTAAATGGTGTCTCTAGGACTTGAACAAAGGGCCCTACCCTCTTTATGGTACGAGAGTGTTTAGTGGTTGTTCATTAGAGAAGCACTGGTATTTAAGGACTAGAAGTAACCCCGGGGTAAAATGGTAATTTAACGTAGCAGGTGTTACAAACACTTATGAAGGACTAACTTACTAGTATCAGTCTATATTCGTGGATACAGAAATATATCTACGGTGAGAAGAGTTCAACTATGAGTCTTTAGCGGAGTGTACACACAATTAACGAATATTGATTAATGTGGTTAATGAGTTTAACCAATTAATCTCATATCATTGTAGCTTCTGATCTGTAGGTCAATTAGGTCACCTTCCTAGCTCGTAAATAATAATAAGATTTATTTATAATGGTTGTAATTTGAAATGTTCAAATTTACTTTGGAAAGTAATATAATGTATGGTGATACATTATAATACAAAGTTTATATTTTAATTAAACTTTATTATATAAATTTAATTTTGGATATGATTCAAAATTTGATTAAATTAAATATAAGATATTTATTTAAAAATTAATTAATAGTTTAGTTTAATTTTATTTAATTAAATTTGATTAAATTAAGTTTATTAAATTAAAACTATAGGTTATGTGAGAGATATTCATTTAATATGATTTAAATGAAATATTAATTAATTAAATTAAATTAATAACTCCATCAAGTAAGGGAGTTACTTAGGGAATGTGAGTGGTTTTCCCACGTATCCCAGAATCTCTCCATCTAAAAGAAGAGGAAATTAACGTAATTCTTCATAACAAAAGCGTTCTGTAATCTATGTACTCCAAAAATTCTCTTAAGAAGAAAATTCTCGCTCTCTTAGAATTCTCCTTCTCCAATTTTCGTTTCCATAAACCAAATATCATCCAGAGAATAGAAAGGTTTTCAAGTGGGGGTGCCTCAATTTGGCGTTTGGTAGATTCAGAGTCGTCAACGTGAGTATGTATTTCTCTTCTTTTTATGTAATTTTTAGCATGCTTATTCTTAAGTAAATTAGTTTTTGCCAATGTATTGTATTTTTAGATTCCTAAATAATTTAAGTTATGGTCTCCGTTAATTCTTCCACTGCTAGGGCTTTTATTCCTTTATATCGAACTACTCATCATACTACTACAAGTGTTACACCCTATTCTTTAGTTTAAAAGTAGAAGCAGTTCTCCCACTAGAGAGAGAAATTCCATCCTTGAGAATGACAATTCAAGAGAGGCTAACTATTGAAGGCAATGCTAAATTATGTCTTCTAGAGTTAGAAGCACTTGATGAAAAGAGACTAGAAGCTCAGTAAGCACTAGAATGTTATCAAGCACAAATGTCTAAGGCTTTTGACAAACATGTAAAGCCTCGATCATTTTAGGTTGGTGGTTTCGTGCTTGTAGTAAAAAGATCTATTATCACAATGAGACATGTGAGGCCTTAATCTAGAAGAAAAGGGACATTTGCTGGAAGATTGATTCTGGATAAGTGTTGAGACATCCTGAGAGAAAGGACAAAAAAATGGAGTAGACGATGGAAAGTGAAGCATAAGCCAAAGATTCTATCGTGTGAAGGTAGACAACACGATAAGGGTGACTAGCGAGAGAGGTGTTATGTTTGACACTGAAAGCGAGGCATTTGATAAGATACTGTGAGAAGTATATGCATCCAAGAGATTGAGATGACAAAGTAAATGTCTTGTTAAGAGAAATGACAACTCGCTGGGGAAAATGAAACAACTGTGACTTTTCGAAAAGAGAAAAGCATAGTCGAACAATTAAGAGTTTGGTTTCCCAAAGAGATAAGGTGTGTGTCTCAAGGGAACATCAAATCGCCGTTGACTGTAAGATTACGTGTAAGTTTAGGTTGGTGGCATAATGCGGTGCGTTAATAAGATGAAACGTATAAAGCATGGAAGTGACTCTAGGAGGTGAAAGACCTCTTTAAATAGGGCGAAAGCCAAAAGAAAAAGAAACTCTAGTTTTCTGATGAAAGTGAGAGGGGAAAGCTCCGAATGCTGAACAGATGGTTCCTTTAACCGTCAAACGAAGGGAGAAAGCTGGAAACCAAGAAGAAGGAAGTTGAGGTTAAGTATCTTTTGTGAGTGACAGAATGAATTATATGTTTTGTTGTGATTGATACACCGTTTACATTATTTTACAAGTATTTTTTTTGAAGTAAATAACGTGATCTATAAACATTTCCTATGGTCAATTATCTTATCATAAGTAATCAAACACACTTTATAGGTCTGTTTCTATAAATAATAAGACATGTTTTAATAATGACTAAACAGTTTCTATGAATGGATGTGAACATTACCTTAAAGGTGATAAAACGAGATTTTGAATGAAATTACTAAACTTTGATCCTCATTCTGGAAAATGATGTTCTATA
The DNA here is from genome assembly GCF_025177605.1 of Cucumis melo. Classification (NCBI taxonomy): domain Eukaryota; kingdom Viridiplantae; phylum Streptophyta; class Magnoliopsida; order Cucurbitales; family Cucurbitaceae; genus Cucumis; species Cucumis melo. The sequence goes on along the minus strand of NC_066864.1, from coordinate 24,654,946 downwards.
AATGTCATATGGTAAGTATTCTTTTCTCTATGGTTGTGTTTATAAGATTTTTTACTAATCCATGATAATCCATGTTAAGAATAAGCGGTGAATCGTTGCTCCCTAATCGTAATCACGTGGTTGTGTGAGTAAGACGGTGATGGGATGTTGGTTGAGTGTGACTCCTAAGTTTAAGAATCAATGAATGTGGCAGGATGCTCGTGACAATCCTAGGTAACTCGCATAATAATGATGAGAGTGAATCCCAGGTTTGGATGAGGGAAAAGTCATAAGTCTCAGAATTGAGCTTGTTATGAATTCAATCCAGTGTATAGTGCTGTAATGCTCAAGACTATTGGGTGATTGAGGTAAAGGAGAGAAGAAGAAGCTTCACACCTCTAAGCACCCCGCCTCAAGAAGCAATTGAAGTGGTGAAGAAGGGAAAGGAAGATCCTGGAAGATGTCCTTGAGATGGAATGTAAACAACAAAGGAAAAGAGAATGGGATCGAAGCCTTATCGACCATGACACAAAAGGCTGCAACTGTTGGGTTAATGCCTTAAATCTCGTGGTCTTGTAGTTTATAATTGTATATATTATACAAACATTTTATTTATCTAATAAAATAAAGTGTTTTATTTTATTTGACATTTAGTTGCATTAACTTACAAAACCAATAAACTAACATCCAAGGTTATCTTATGTAACCTAAAGTTGTATCTGAAGACATACAAGTGGATCATGTTTAAGTGATAACCTAAATGTCTATAGTAGATGAATAAGGTTGGATACCTTATCTTGGTGACACTACAATTATGACCTACTTTGTAGTTGTTACAATTGTTCTAAAGTGCTACAAATGATTTAATCCTAATCATTCATGTTGAGACATTAGAGCGGGGGTATTCTATACAAAAAATTTGTATAAGATTGGACCATGAAATGAATAGTCTCTCTTATTAACACCATTACTAGTTGAGACTACATTTCACCAGGATGACCATAGGTGACTTGACCTAAATCTCTAGTGAGTTGTGAACTCCTACCTATGAAAGCGGTTCTTTGATTTGCATGGGTGAGAGTGGCCTATGTCGACAACTCAATATGTCTACCATTTTAGGTATTCGTCTGATTGGGGAGCTGGGAACACATCTACACGAGAAGGAATTCACTCATTCTCTATAGATAGAGTAAGTAGAGAAATTTCTCTCTTAAGGGCTGATTCCAGCGCTTGAACAATGTGGCGCCACATCCTCTCTTGGCCCGAAAGGAGTTCAGTTATAGTGGGACTATAATTATTGTTCATTAGAGGAATAAATGGTACTTAAGAAGTTAGATGTAACTATTGGGGCAAAACGATAATTTTGGCCTAGCTGTACTTACGAGCAATTCAATTTGTGAAGGGTCATTACCCTGTTGATTGGTTATATCTAATGGACACAAAAATATATCTACATTAAGAATAGTGCAACAATAAATCTTTAGTGGAATGATTAATAGTTAATGAATAAAGATTAATTTAATTAGTTAATCTCATATCATTGAAGCTTCAATCTGTAGGTCCATAAAGTCCCCTTGTTAGCTCAATAAGGATAAATGAGAATCAAATTTATTTTGGTTTAATTTAAATTGTTCAAATTGATTAAAGGGAATAAATTGTACATGAAGCAATTAATATAATGTATTTGATACATTATAATATAAAGTTTTTATGTGAGAAGTTAATATTTGAATATGATTCATAAATAAACTATAGATCACATGAGAGATCTAAACCATTGGTTATATTATATATAATATAAATTAAATAATATTTTTTATTTTAATTAATATATCTTTAATTAGTAAAATAACTCCCAAGGGAGTTATTCTACATGTACAGATGGAGGAAATTATTTGATAACTTTCCTCCATCTCTCTTAATAGTTAAGATATTCAAAAGATTCATTGTGATATCTCTATATTTTGCTTTTTTGGACGATCTCTCTGTCCAAAAAGAAAAAGAATTCTCTCTCAAAACTTTTCCCTCACCAAATCATAGAAGTCCTACAACTCTCTGTTGATTCTCACCTTGAGAATAACGAGGAAGACTTCGTGGTGTATGGAGAATTCAAGAAGTTCTTGAAGGTTCTACAAATGTTAGTTTCTTTCCCCATTTTCCTCCTTAGAAGCATGCTTAGGCTTTAGTTTTGTTTTTCTCTGAATTTTTTGGTTTTACAAATTGAATTCCATTTGCACGGCATTCGTACACTTTCGCTTCGGGAATTCCATTCCTTAAGCAACTTGGTGGAAAGAAGAAAGATGTGTACTTTTGTAAGCATTAAGATAATAAAGAGAATGAGTTTTAAGTTGTTTTGCCATGTTATTTCTTGAGTTGTTTCGGTTGTAGAAGAGGTGAAGGTTTCTAAGGCTCAAATGGAAAAGCTTTGCTAAGAGACGAAAAGAAGAGTTGTTCCGCTCACTAGGCGTTCGATGCGTCATCTCCCAAAAAAATATGTGTTGAATATTTAGGGGGCACACCCTTCATTTGGTCGTATGCTGTGATATTTGGGGTTGGACATGACAAGACATACGGGGAATACGTTCACACCTAAATGGGATAGACCCTACATCGTCAAAAAAGTTTTCATGAATGAAGCATACAAAATCATTGATCAAGATGGATTATGAATTGGCTTAATTAATGGCAAATTTTTCAAGAAATTTTATGTTTAATTTTATAATGTAAAAAATATTTATGTTGAACTATGTTATGACTTGATCCCTATGTTATAAAAAGGGTATGTAGGAAGCTTAAAGTTTATTTTAAGTTACATCGCACGCAGAAAAAAATGTTAAACTTCACTGATGTAATCTCATAGTAAAGGATATGTAAGAACACAAAATAAAATTCAGAAGCAGTCACACTAGAATAAGAACATGTCATTATCATTCAACTAAAATCTTGCATTTACAGGAATTGTAACAAAAAAAAAAAAAAGAAAAGAAAAACAAGGGAAAGGGGCTAAGGGGGCAAAGTCAAAGCTTCTAGTTAAAGTTCTTAAGTTCTTCGTGTGCAGCCCCCATACTCTTATGAACGGTAGCTAGGGCCTGGGTGGCGTCTTCGGTGATAACATAGGTGTTTAATTGTCTACCATCATAAGGTAGCTATTTAAGTTGTAACACCCCAAAATTTAGGGTAATTATTATTGTAATTGTCTTAAGCTTTATTTTTGGAATTTTGGGTGTTATTTAGACTTTTGGAATAATTGGTTGTAGGAATTAGAAATTTATTAGATATGTTCAAAAAAAAATATCTAATTGGGTTTTAGGGGTTTTGGTTAATTATGTTTAGGTATTATTTGGTTTAAGGAATTAATAATTGTATTATGAAAATAATATAGTTATTATGAAAATATATTTTGATAAGATTTGGTAGGTTTTAATTGAAGAGAGAGAAGATTTGATTGGATTAAAGTAAGGAAAAAGGAAAGGGAAAATAATATTGGATTATTATTTTTTTTTTGTTTAACTAGGGTGTTGAGGTGTGTGCATTTAATGCTCCATCATCTTCTTCACAAAGGAAAAGAAAAGAGAAACCCTAACCTTAATTTTGTAACCCGCAGCCGCCACTCCGCCGTCGCAAGTTGTCCGTGAAACCACCGTCAGTCTGAACTAATCGGTTGCATCAGTTGCGTCGTCTCCATCGTTCGAAGTCGCACTATTGCACTGTAGTCGAACCGTTCGCGATCGCCAGCCGTTCACGCGAAGCTCCATCGCGCCATATCGTCAAGTAGCAGCCATCATCGATCGTCAGCCGCACGTCTTCAGTCGTTCGAGATCGTCCGAGCCATCTTCGTCGAGCCAGCCGCGTCGTTGTTGAGTGTTAGCTGCAAGCAACCCGAGCCAGTCGCCCTCAACCCGACTCGTATGAGTCCGCCCGCGCCAGCTACCTGCATGGATCTGAGCCACACGTAGCCCCAACCGAGCCACCCTTGTGCGTGTGAGCTGACCTACGCCTTTTGAGCCACCTTAGCCGAGCCGCGTCTACCTCCCAGCCGAGCCGCCAAGCTTTTTGTGAGCCACAAGCCTATTTTTAGGTCCTTTTCACCTGTTTTGATAAGTTTTGATTGGGTTTTTGGTGTGCCCAACTAAGATTAATTTTTTTACCTAAATAATTTAATTTTGGATTAAATTAAATTATTATTTATCCTAAAGGACCGGTTAGACCAATTGGAGTTTGGGCTGTGGAACTCTTTCTAGTTAAAGGAAATTGTTGCAACCTTGATATTGGGTAAGCTAATTCAACTGGAGTTTTTGGACCTTTAATTCCTTGAGGGTTAAGTTATTAATTGGTGTTTTCTAACTGTTTAGGAATTCGTTACTTGGAAAGCGTGTTTTGCTGTTAAAATTCGATCGAGCTAATCTCCAGGTAAGAGATTATACTACTAGACCCTCGAGCTTTAATTAAAGAGACCACATGTATGCATGGTTATGTATCGATGTTGGATAGATACATAATTTGAGGTTACAGACAGAGACTGACATTGTATTTATGAATGGTGGTTGATTTTATGGTTAGTGCTGATAGTATGGTGATGTTATCACCTATGTTTTTTTTATAGGGTATCGTGGTTGCAGATGATATGATATGACATGTTATGATATAAAATGATATGGTGATGCTATGTTATGTGCATGTTTAGCTTTACCTATTAGAGTCGTACCCACGTGAGTGTCCTTCGGGATCACCACTCTTTTGATGACTGTGTAGTCCGACGGGACCACTAGTCTGACATTGACATAAACATGATTTGAGAGATCCGACGAGATCGCTCACGTTGATGATTGCATAGTCCGACAGGACCACTAGTCTGGCATTGACATTGACATAGACATGATTTGAGTGATTCGACGGGATCATTCACAGTCCGATCGTCTTAGGTGTTTCTTTGGGTTCACCAAAGACCAGCTTGTCCCTACAGGATCACAGATTGCACGTTTTTGGGAACGTACCGGTTCAGGGGTACCACTCTTCAGGACTCTAATAGGAAGTTAACAGGAACCTAGCAGACTAGTAGTGGGTCCCTTATTGAGTATATTATACTCACTCTTTCTATTTCTATTTTTTCAGGTAGAGGCAGAGGCAGAGGTAAAAGCAAAAGTAAGCTAGCGAATGACCAGAAGTGACCGTGGCAAGCCATAGGGACACGTTTGCTTCCTCTTATGTCATGTGTCAGATTTCAGTGTTGATATTTCCTTTCATTCTATTCCTGTTTTACTTATTTCCTTGTTTTTTCCTTTAAAACTAGTAGGGCCCGAGATAGGATTTTGTTTTAATTTATTTCCATACACTCTATTTATGAATTTATTAACAATTTGCAGTTTTGTTTTATTTTCTATTTAATTTAAATAAACTTTATTTCTTTTCTTTTAAAGTAAAGTCCTCAACTTAGTGTAAGAGGTTGGGTCTTTACAAAAGTATTCTTCACGAAGAGTCAAATTTTCTGCATGGATCTTTGCAATTCTCGAAAGCGCTGTTGTTATTTCTGGTCTAAGTCTTGAGATATTAAAGTTTAAACGCTTTGTCTATCTCAAGACTGAAAAACTTCATCGATGCTTCCTTATATTCAAGTTCGAAGACTTCTTCTTCCTTAAGACTCAAAAGCTTTATCGATGCTTCCTCGCATTCAAGTTCAAAAGCTTCGTCTTCCTCAAGACTCATAAGCTTCATTGATGCTTCCTCATATTCAAGTTCGAAGGAATCGTCTTCCTCAAGACTCAAAAGTCAAATGGGTCAAGAAAGTCGTCATCTTCAATGTGTTACAACCAAGAAAGTCATCATCTTCGATATATTGCAGTCGAGTGGGTCGTCATTTTCGATGTGTTGCAACCGAGTGGGTCGTCATCTCTGATGTGTTGCAACCGAGTGGGTTGTCATCTTTGGTGTGTTGGAGCTGAGTGTGTCGTCATCTTCGATGTGTTGTAACCGAGTGGGTCATCGTTTTTTGTGTGTTACAATTTAGTGGGTTGTCATCTCTAATGTGTTATAGCCGAGTGGGTTATCATTTTCGATGTGTTGCAGCCGAGTGGGTCGTTATCTCTAGTGTGTTGCAGGCGAGTGGGTCGTCATCTCTAATGTGTTGCATCTGAGTGGGTCGTCATCTCTAATGTGTTGCAGTCGAGTGGGTCGCCATCTCCTATGTGTCGAAATCGAGTTGGTCGTCATCTCTTATGTGTCGCAACTGAGAGGGTCATCTTCTCTGATGTGTTACAACCGAGAGGGTCGTCATCTCTGATGTGTTGCAGCCGAGAGGGTTGTCATCTCCATGTGTTGCAGTTGAGAGGACCATCATCTCCCATGTGTTGCAGCCAGAAGATCATGAACCAAACCAAGATGTACATGAGAAATGTCATGATATAGTTGCTTAGTCTATCATGAACCAAACCAAGATGCAAGTGTCACTTTATATGTATCAGCTGCTAAACCTGTAAAAAAAAAGAGTTAAAATCAAAGTCAAATTAAGAGTAAGAAAAATTATTGTGAGATAAATAAAACAAAAAATTTTGGCAAAAAAAAAACAAAAAGAAAAAAGGAAAAAAGGAAACCTAATCATTCATTCTTTTTTTTTTTTTTTTCTTTTTTCTTTTCTTTCTTTCTCTATTCTCTCTCTTCTTCTTCATCCTCTGTTCGTCTTCAGCTCTCACTCTTTTTCCTCCCTCCACCGCTCCTTATTATTCCTCTCCCTCTTCGTCGTTCCCTTTCTTTCTCTCTCTCCGTCGTTCCCTTTCCCTCTATCTCTCCGCCGTTTCCTTCCCATCTATCTCTCGATGACTTTAAATAAATAAATTAAAAAAAAAAAACAAAATAGTAGACAAAGACGCCAGCCCCAACTCAAACATCATTCTCTCAACTCTATACCCCCTTCTAAATTGTTTGGTTTAGTAGCCTTCTTCTCCTCCTACAAAGTGGTCATCCTAGACAATGAGGAAGAGCTACTAGGCAGAAAAGGAAGGCCAAAATAGAGCAGTTCAAATAATAGCAAACAGAACAACCCAGTTGTTTTCGTCAAACATAGATAAGGATTTTGATCGTAGTAAGTTCAGTCTACAGGATCTACTTGTTTGGTTCAGTAGCCTTCTCCTCCTCCTACAGGATTAGCCGAGAAGAAAAGTGAAAAAAGAAGCAAAGCAAAAAGGAATGTGAAAAAAAACGTAATTAATTTCTAGGAGATAAAATGGCAACAATTTTCAATCTCTTAATCAATGAAGCATGGAAAGAATTGAAGAATTCATGATATGTTGATTCCAATTCATAGAAGAAAAATATCAAATGAAATGAACTTTTGGAGTAAATACTTAAGATATCTCAACAAAATTCTCCATGATTTTTGGGTAGTTTACTAGAGATACAATTCCTTAAGCCAACAGGAAAAACTTCAAAATAGTCAACAAATCTCACTTCAAAATTTAATGGGAGGAATTTTTGAGCTGGGGGAGGCATATATACTGTATTCTAGATCTTTTCAAGATTTTAGTTCTAATCCATACCAACTATTTAGATTTAATTTTATTAGAGACCAAACTCTTCTTTAAAATTTCACAATAGTCCCAATTTATGACAAACAAAAAAATTGGAATAAAATTTGAATCATATTCTAAATTAAGACAATTCAGGTACAAACCAAAATTTACCCCAATATAAAAACTTTAGCATACTTTGAGTGTTAGTCTCAAATCAAATTATGTGTACACTCCAAGTTTCACCAAATCAAAATTGAAGGCAAGAGAAATCTCGGAGAGGTCAGAATTCTACCCCAAATTAAAGTGGAAATAAAAACAATAATGAAGTCAAAATTATACTTCAAATTTGCATGAAGAATTAAATATATTATAAATTTGAAAAAAAACGTTAAAATTTGGGATGCTACTCAAAATTTAATTTGCAATTAAAGTGGAACATAAATTCTACTTTAGTTCAAATTAAAGTCCACTCTCGAACAAAAGGGTGAAAGATTGAAATTCATCTTTTATTTACTTGGGGTAAAATGTGTCAAGCAAATAAAATTTCAAATAAAAATTCCGGCTAAATTCTCATCAAAGTAGAGAATCAAACGCTAAAAATTATCTTTTTCGAGATTCTCCCACCCATACACGTGCACGAATCTCGAAAAGAGGCATTTGTTGAACAAGAAATTTTGACCAATTAAATCGCGTCGCGTCATCACAACAAAAATTGTGATAATTATAATTTGATTGAGTTTAGAGTAATTAAGTTTTCTCATATCCAACCCAATTCAAGCCCCAAATAGAAAAAATTGGGCCAAAGAAATAATGGGCCAAGCCTAAGCCCAACAAGCAAATGAGACTAAGTCCACCTAAAGCCCATGAAACTATTCTATAAATAGAGACCTTATCATTCATTTGAGAGATCGTTTTTTTTGGTTGAAGGAAGAATTGAAGATTCAAACTTTTAAAAGCTCTCAAGAAATGCAAGTTCATGTCAACCCCGAGATTACCATCTTCTGAAAGATTGAAGACTTGAAAGATTAAACTTTCATTGAATTCCAAAAGATTGAATCTCAAATTGATTTACAACTACAACTTCCTGAAGATCGAGAAACAAGAAGTTCTAAGAAGTTTAATTTGTATTCGAGAGAAAGCACCAAATAGTAAATATCAAAGATTGTGTCCACTATATAAATTAATATAAAAAATTCAATTTCAAAAATTATATTTCTTCGAAAATCTCATGTGAACAACGGTCATCACGCTCTCTTTCAGGTGGTAGGGTGTTGTCTAGAAGGAGATGTGACAAGTAGAGATATATTTGAACAGATAGTCACATTCTTTGCTTTTTAAATTTTTAAATTTTTTCTTCATGTAGTTAAATTTTTTTGCTTTCATTTTGTTCCATTCACAATCTAGTAAACTCTTTTTTTGCCCTTCAATTTTTGTTGACATAAATTGAAAACCCTGGATATTAGGAAAACTTAAGTCTTTTGAAGAACTTGAAAGAATAAGAATTGATTGGGTTAAGGTTGGAAAGTAACTCAAAGTGTCATTAAAGGCTAGGAATTTAATTTGGCTAAGTATTGAGGCTTAAAGGCTAGGAATTTAATTTGGCTAAGTGTTGAGGCTTAAAGGCTAGGCCTTTTGGAGGTTATGTTGGTGTTGTATATGTGGCCAAAAGGATGAAAATAACTTCTAAAGAAGTGTCAATAGACATTTAGAGCATGTCAAGGCGTTTCAAGATTAGTTGGAAGTGTATAGGCGGCCAAAAGAAGGGAGAAGAACCTTTAAATGGGCGGCTAAGCTCGAATATATGCTTGGCTAGTCGAGAAAGGCGAGAAGGCAAGACAGCATAGAGCTAGGCGAGAAGAATGGCACACGAGAAGGTCTTAGAGGTTAGCAATGCGTTGACACTAGGCATTTAGGTTTGTTAAGGGACATTGGGTGTAAACCCGATATTTTCTTGGTTTAATTTCTTTAAATGTGGAAAAAAAATGGAAATTAAGTGTATGTATGTATGTATGTATATATATATATATATATTTATATTTATATATTAAATGGTTTTATTAAATAAATTAAAGAAAAGAAAGAAAAGAATGGATAAAAAGAAAAAAAAAGAAGAAAATTTCATTTTTTTTCTTTTCTTCTTCTTCTCTTCCCTTCACCGCCAAGCATTTTGAAGAAAAATTCTCATCCAACTTCCATTCTTTTCCTTATTCAATTTGCAGAGAACATTTAAGAGAGAGTTTGGAAGAAGAAGAGAAATTTTACTAGAATTTTGAGGTTGAAGAAGAGGAGGAGAACTCAAGCAAAGTGTATCCATGGCTGAATTTTGGTTCATTATGCACATCAATGGTTTTTAATTCGATTTAAACTCTTCAAAAGGAATTAAGAGGTGAAGTTTACATTTACTGAAAGTTAACTCATTTTCAAACAAACTTTATGAAGAAAGTTGGAGCAAATTCGGATATTCATTGGGTACTTTTTGATGAAGAAAACAGGGTAGTTGGTTTTCACTCGAAATCAGGAGATCTCTGGTTTTTCTTGTATTTCAGAGTGTACCGATAGAGTTAGGATCTCTATTTAGTATGGTTGGAAAGCTTATTCAATTTAATACAATTTTCATGAAGAAATCAGGAACCAAAAATGACTAAAAATCAGTTAAATTGTAGGGACAAGTTAAAGAGGTCGTGTGCGTGTGATTCTGGAAGTGGTTCTGTTTCGGGGGTTATCTGAGTTTCTTCATAGGGAATCAGATTTACATATCTTCAGGTAAGTTTTAAAGGATCTCAAAATGAAGATTTGGATATAAACAACACTCATTTTGGTTAAGTATTGAGAAAGTTATAGTCATATGAAGTTTATGTTAGAAATCTGGAAATTTCAAAGAGTTGTTGAAATAGGATTTTATTTCTTAAGCTTTGTTTTCGTGAGAGTCATCTTTGGTGCGACATGTTATGTATATCTTTAGAAAACCAGAATGTTTAGAGTTCTAATACTCGGTTGGGTTGTTGGCAGGCCGAGAAGAATTAAACCAAGCTTATAGACCAAGGATCTAGCCCAAGAAGGTGAGTGACAAAACCAACTTTGAAATATTTTCCATAACTGTTATTATGATTGAATGCGATAAATGTTTACTTACGAAGCGATGAAAGGTATTTGAATTTCATGACTATTTTCAAGTATACATTTAGAGACTAGATTTCTTAAAGAAATTTATGCTAACACGTAGATATTAAATGTTTGAAAAGTATTTAAACCACAATGTTTTAAGCAAAACATGAATTAGTAAGAAGTTTTGTTTTAAGAACTACAGTTTTTCACGAAAGAGCTGAGTAAAGTTCGAGCTTTGTGTAAAATTTATAAGCATGCATGTTTTAATATTTTTAGATGATTTATGAAATTTTCATTAACTACATGACTGAGATCTTGAGCCTGAGGCTAGAGATTACCGTGTGCACACTGGTTAAATTCTGTTGTTGACGTTGAGTGTACTCCGTAACAACGATGCTTTCATGAGTGTTGAGCGGGCCCCACTACGACAAAGACGATGGGAGTGCTGGATGGGTCCCACTACATCGTAAAGCTTGTAAACGTTGTTGTACTGGGTGTACCCTACACAACGTAGATTTGTCATGTTAATTAAAATTCTTCGATATACTTGATATGCCTTGCTAGATTTCAATGATGAACATGCTGAGTATTTAAGGATGCTATTCTTACTACTACATGTTTACATTTACGACTTGTATAAACAGATTTATATGTGTAAAGTTTTCACATGCTCTTATCTTTAAATTCATAGTTTTAAACTGAGTCACTCACTAAGCTTCATAGCTCACCCTTTCCAAAATGTTTTACCCATTTTCCAGGTAGAGATCGAGTTTCCGGTGCCTGATAGACTGCCTTAGTCTGCTGAAGCTCCATTATCGATTGCCAGTACGTGTTTTGAATTGGGCATAGAGTCTATTGTGTTATGATGCATATACACCCTTGTATGTTATAGATACTCCACAGTTTGTATAAGCTTTAGGAGCTGTAGTTGTGTAAATTTTTGTTGGTTATATTTTGATTAAGGTGTCTTTAGGTTTACTCATGAAATCGGTAAATTTTGAGGTACAGTTCATGTATGTGTTTGACTAGCCTAGGATCCGCTGTGTTTTGTTGCATGTATAATAGTTTATATACTAGATTGGCAAGTTCATCACATGAAAGTTTTAAGCAAAGTCGACAGATACAGGTACAGAAAAACGTTGTTCGTCGGCTTCACGCCATCTTTCGGTCTAAGGTAGCAGGTAGTCCGGAAGGATGTGTGACATTGGAAGTTTTGGTTGGTCGAGATAATGAAGAGGTGGAGTCCGTAAAGTGCTTTACAGGTATCCTAGCATGCTTAATTTAGATTTCAGAAAGTAGGTGTTGTCAATAAAGGTCCATGCAAGGATCAATATAAATAGGTCACTTTAGATAGACATTTGTCACAAAATACTCGTGCATTTTTGCTAAAATGGCTCTTAAAAGATAAAAAAAAAAAAAAAAAAAAAAAAAAAAAAAAGTCTAGTTTTTGGATTGGGGCTGCTGGACGATTTTGAGTAAGGGAGGGTTGAGTTTCAGTTGAAGAAAGTGAAGAAGGTCAATTTTCGAGTGAATCTAAGCAAGGTGTACTTTCAAATGACTACATAGCTCATCCTTTAAAATTAGAAGCTAAAATTTTGAGATATGAAAGTTAAGACCATTTTTAAGAATTTTTGTAGAAAGAACGTTCCTCAAAAGAGTTGTGGAATTTTAGTAATGAGTCTTCAAACTTGGGTTATATTTTGGACAAGAAATAAGTTTCTGGGCAAGTTGGTGGCTGGCCGAGATGGGTGGGTGTTTTGGTGATTAGAGAGGTTAATGGGCTTTAAGGCGTGGGTTGGACGCACGGCCTATGCGCAAGGCCCGTGCATCCAAGGAGGTTCATGGCAAGCATTGCACGCATGAGGGCTATGCGAGATGCTAGGTACGCATGGCTTAGTGAGGTGTGCAGCGTGCCTGTGCATGAGGTTAGCACGCGGCCAAGGTCCTGTCACCCAGCCATGCGCGCCAAACAGTGTCAAGGGGTGTTTTTGGGTAGTTTTTGGTGATTTTTGGAACTTTTAAGTACATTTTTTATATTTTCATGCTTAAGGAAAATTAAATGGATTATTTTACCATTATTACAGGTTAAGAATAGATTGGAAAAATTTATAGACCAAGGACTTTAGCTTGTATCTGCGACTGAAAAATGGATTTATCAAAGTGATTTCAAGCATGTTTTTAAGCTATTGTTCGTGAATGATTTATCTTAAATGTTTAAACTATTTTATGAATTATTTTCAAGCATGTTATTGTTTAAAGTATTTATTCAAGAATATTGTTTACTGAGGAATGTTTAAGGTTTACTGGAAAATAAGTTTATCAAAGTATTATGAGATCAAATGGCTCTTTATGCAAAAGAATTATTAAGGAAGTTTAAGATTTATGGTTTATTAAATGTTTTCTCGGAACCAAGATGTCTCAAAATGGGTAGGATTAAGGGACGCCGAGGAATTAAAATAAGGACACTTATCTCCAAGATTTGAGCTAGGGACGCCTATGTCCCAGGAACAAGGATTGGGGATGCCCATCTTTGAAGGTTTAGAGTTGGTATCGAGTAATCTCTACCACCTCCCATGAGTATATACTTGGGTTTCGAGCAGGAACAACAAGGATTTATGTTATTGTTTTCTAAATGCTTTAAAGTTTAAGCTTCATGTTATTGTTTATCGTTTAATGTTTCAAAGGATTTATGAATCATTGTTCTGAAAAGTTTATGAAAAGTTATTTAGAAAAATTATTACTCACTGGGCTAGTTTAGTTCACTCTTCAAAATGTTTTCCTACTTTTTAGGTAGGACTGTGTCCTCGGAGCCTGAATCACTACTATTTGTCTGTTGAAGGGTTTTGTTTTACTATTGTGCGTGTCTTGTTATTTTGATTTATGTTCAGTTGGGTCTTTTTCGGTATTAGACTTAGGTCGTAGAAAGGTTGATTTTGGGTTATGTAAATAAGGTTAAGTCATGTATGTATAAACTTGTATAAAGTCTGTTTAATGAAAAGGGTTTACCAAATTGTGTTTAAAACTTATATGTTAGCTTTTGCTATTGTTTACTGTTTAAAGATTTTAGTTAGGGATCAGCTGGAGTCGTTTTTGAAATGGGTGATATCGATTGACTTCATGCCACATCTCGGGCCAAGCAAGGATGAGGTGTGACAGAAACGTGACTCTTCGTGTTTATATGCCTATTGAAAGCATGGCCAAATAGGTATAGTTTAGATGAGTGTGTGATCCAACATGTAGATGTGAAACATTATGATCTCACAATATAAATGCACCTAAAATGTTTTGTTTATAATTATGGAGAACCGTTGCTTCCCTCGTTGCCCGTACAAACTTGTAAATTACTATATTACCCTTTTATATATACTTACAAGAGGGGTGACTATCAAGTCAAGGAGTCCATTGAAAGAATGGTGGAATAGTTGCAGTTTATGCTGAGGGTCAAGATTGTTCAAATGAATGTAGCTATCCATTGAATTGGACACATGTGTAACGCCATGATCTAATAATATAGATGCACCTAAATTGTTGGTTACAATATAAAACAATTTTTGCTTCCCTATATTTTCACTCTCAAATTAAATACTCTCTCGATCCCCTTATTCTATTTGTTAATTTCAAAAATTACACTATTCAATACAGGTATATAAGATATAACAAGCAGGAAGTTTAATAGTGAAGGTGTGAAGCTACCGAGGACTTTATGACTTCATATTTTAATGGAGTTATGTTTTAGTAGTTGATTGTGAGTGAAAAATTTGTTTGAGTTTAATATACTAAAAGAATAAGTATGTTAAGATCTTGGATTATAATTTCAAGCAAAATCAACAAGAGTGAAAATAAAGAAAACATGTGCATTAACAAATTTGTTGCGATCAAAACTTTGTTGGTCCATTTTGCAATTCAAATTAATTTATTTGTTGTAACAAGTTTAAAAATTTCCCCATGATCAAATATAACATTCCTTTATTGTTAGGTTGAGTCCTTGCGGAGAAATTTTGATTTCGGGATATTTATGGGATTTTGATTTTGAATTTTTGGTCCTATTTGGTTGTCAAAAAAATTGGGTAAGAATTAGACAAATCCACCAAAAGAGAAACCTATGTTGGACATAGATAAGCCTAATATATTGGCCATTCGTACATATTCAACTACGTGCATTTTTTTAATCTTCTTTTTTAAAATATTGAAGGTATTCATGCAATTTTGTTTTAAGATAATTAATTTCGTCCTATATTTGGTTTTTAAATTTATTTTTGAAAGTTCAAAAATATTTTTCGGAATAAAGTATACCGAGTAAAGATAATTTTAAACTTTTGAAAAAATTTAAGCATATTTTTAAACTAAAGTTCAAATGACGTTTTTTCATTGGAGGTATAAAATTAAGTTATTTATTATAATTGTGCTTAGATGTAAAAAATCAAATAAGCGTGATTCAAAGAAGGCATCTCAACTTTTAATAGATCTTATGGTCGATTTCTCTTACAATAATATATAAATTGATATGAAAGACCATTTCACTTTTTGTGTACCCTCCAAAGTCTCAAGTTTGAGAATCTCAAAATTGTATATGAACCTCAAGTTAAACTAGAAAAATAAAAAAATTAATCAGGTTGGAATAGCTTAGCCAACCAAATGAACGAATGTTTTTTTATCACAAAAATGATGAATTTAATAAAAAAAAGATAAACAAACGAGATTGATACCAATAATGATTCGAGAGGGAGTTAGACCTTAAGCTAGCCCAACTTCTCTTTGGCATCAGCCGCGATAGTCGAGATCGATGATTGAGTTAATGTAGTCATTGGTTATTATAGTTAGGTTTGATAGTTTGTGTTTGAAGTGTAAATTGTTTTAATTTGGATTATAATAGTACGTGTCTGATGTGTAAACTATTTTAGTTTAGCAAATGAGAAATTTTGAAATAGTGTTTAGTGTAATTAATTAAGGACTTTTAAATAGTATTTATTATAATAAGAGGTGCTCATTATAGTTTTAGATAGTTCTGGCCTCAAACGACTCTTTAGCTTCAACATTCTTTATGTGTGACAAACACATAAATTTGTACGTTTCATATTTTGACGTCAACATAAACCAACAAGGCTATTGTTGGATTACAGCTACTTAAACATAGTCAAAACTTTATATTTCTCGTCTAGTTGTTGTTAAACTAAGAATGGGTTCTTTGGAAAATATGGGTGGTTTTGAAAGTATTTTGGTAAAGAGGTGAAAATTTTGGCTTTACAAGAGACGCATTCTTCCGAGGAGGAAGAAAAAAAAGAATGCACAATTGAATGAAGAGACGCATTCATCTGATACAATGTGATCGATCATAATAATGATTAGAGTTCTCTCGATATGACCTAATTTGATTTATGAATAAAATTTATATCAAACCCTCTCATTACCCATCTACTTTCACACAATGTTCTCCCGTACTTTCTTTTCCCATTGATTTCCCCTCTTCCTCTTTTCCCCCTTTTCCAACTTCCTCTCTTACTCCTTCCTCTCTTCCACACCGAAAATCCCGAAATTTGTTTAAAATATAAGGTTTTGGAAAAATTGTTATTGATATATTATTGTTGTTAATATTGTCATTGTTATTTGGAAAACTTTTGTGAATAGCATGAAAAAATAAAAATTATATTCGAATTTTGCTATATTTTGTAAATAATTTTAATATTATTAATGTCTAAAATCTTTTGTAATTAGGAATATAATATTTTGTTTATTTTGTTTTAAGGTCTTTGTATTTATTCCCTTTTCCCATGATGTAATTACACATAATATTTTATTCAATAAAATATCACCACAAGGTATAAGAGATTTAACCTAGGTCTACTGTTCAGCCACTGCTCCTCCTGTCGCACTCATCGACGACGACCTCAGCATCTTTGGCCAAATCCGTCCGTGTTTCGGTCCTAAATCCATCCAAGGTTCCAGCTCCACTGCTGTTGAAACTCACGTCCATAAAGCTTTCCTCATCCATGTGAAGCTTTCCTCGTCCATGAAACCCAGATTCGCCACCGCAAAACCCAGATTCGTCATTAGTCTTTCCTTGTCTGTGAATCCGTAAAAGATTTCCTCATCCATAGGTCTAAGATAGTTGCCCCACATCTGTGACGTCGTATCACCCACGACCATGAAGCCTCCTCCCATGATCGTGACTCAATCTGCCACTGTTCTCTAATCGCAAAACCCATGACTGTGAACCTTAATCTGTCGTTGTTCTCTGACCGCGAAACCCATGACCATGAAACTCAGATCCGCCGCAAAACCCAGATCAGCTTGCCCCAATCTGCCACTGTTCTCTGAAGTTTTTCTTCAATGTTTGTGCTTTGTTTATCCAATAGTTGACTTGTTTTTTTTTTTATTGTGAGTAGATGGAGAAAAGTGAAATTGCTCGACCAATTAGCACTATTCTTGATGGCTCTAATTACATTACATGGACAAATCAAATGAAAAGTTTTTTAATTGAACAAAAATTATGGCATATTGTCACTTAAGATATTATCAAACCAACCAAACAAAACAAGAAGGATGATAGAAAATTTATCAAACGCCTCAAAGATTAAGATAATAAAAATGAATAGATTATCACCTGGCTTAGTAACACATCGATTCCTGCAATCCATACTCAATATAATGCCTTTGAAGATGCTAAGAAGTTATGAGAATTTTTGCCTACACGGTTTAAATATGTCGAATTAGCTCATTACTATTAACACAGTAGCCTTGTTAATCTCAATCAATATGTTGGTCAATCTGTTCATGAATATCTACCAGTGCTTCAACCTATCTGGACTCAACTTGACCAAGCTAAAATCAGTAAAGATCATCTTTATTTTATTAAGGTTCTTATGGGATTACGTCCAAAATATGAATCTGTTAGGGCTGCTATACTACACCGCAATCCCTTGCCCTCATTGGATGCACCTATCCAAGAGATATTATTTGAAGAAAAATGTCTTGGCGTCAATCTCTCCAAACAATCTGATGTTGTTCTTGCATTGACCAACTGGGACATCAAGCACATTTTATAAGAATTATAAACTCACTAGTCATAAATTTATCGATTGTCCTAAAATAGGGTATAGGTACTACCATAAGCAAGGTCATATTCTGGATAATTGTCCCATAAAACCACATTACCTCCAAGCTATTCTACAAAAGAAAAGAACTTTACTAAACCCGGTACCTCCTCTGTTGCTGTTGTTGCTACAGATAATTCCGCCTCCCCCCATTTTCAGATAAGTGATTTTTAGAGCTTATTAAATTAGTTAATTTCTGATGGAATACGAAACATGCACAATAAAAACAAAGATCGAACTTTACTTTATATGCAACTAAACAATTTAGAAAGTAACATGCTAAAAAAGACCTAATTCAAACAAATTAGGGTTGATAAAAAAAATATACATTTGAAGCTTTTTTTGACTTCTTGAGATCTCCTCACGATCACGAACTGGGACCACCACTAGTGTTGACTCGCTATTCTCTGGACTTAGAACTGGATGGTGGGACTCATTAAGTGAAGGAAAAAAGAGAGAGGGATATGGAATTATGAGGAATTTTGGTTGAGATTTTTAGGAGAGAAACAAGTTGGAAATATTTTTATGTAATTCATAAAACATAAATTTGCCAAAAATTGAAAAAAAATTGAAAAAAAAAACCTTTGAATAGACTAATTACATTCAAAATTGCATGTAATTAGTTTATTAAATCTTAATACCTAATAATCCACTAACTATTAGTGAAACTTAGTGGGCTACGAATCTACATCTCATGTAGCCACTTATCCCACAAGTGTTAGTGGGATGATTCAATAAAATGTTGGATTTTTCCGCTAACTTAATCCAAGGGAATTTTGGTCATTTGACCATTAAAGTCAAATTCAAAAGTCAACATTTTGAAATTTTACTATTTTATCCATCTTGACTAATTCTAAACCTACCGATCATGAATCCACATTCATTTTTTTAAAATTTAAATCACATTTGAATATAAAATCAATCAAAGTTTGACTTTTCAAAGTAAAAAAGTCAACATTTTGACTTTTCACAACTTTGACTATTTCCATCAATTCCGAGTTTTCGAATATAAATCTATATTCATATTTTAAATATTTAAATTATATTTAAACATAAAGCTCTATAACCAACGATTATATCACATATATTCGTCAGTTTCTCTCCCTCTACATAATTCGAACAATTTGAATTATTCTAACATAATGTTCTAAGTTAATTCCATATGAGCTAGCAAGGGAACCTAATGGACCTATAGATCATGGGCTCTAATGATCCGAGATTAATTGGCTAAACCCTTTTAGACCAAGCTAATCAACATTCATTAACTAACGGGTCATTCCACTAAAATCTCGTAGTTGTTATCCCCTCACTATAGTTATATTTTTATCCATCTGATATAACCATGATCAGTAAGTTAATCCTTCACAGGTTGTTCGTAACCTCAGCTGGGTCAAAATACCGTTTTACCCCCGAGACTACAGCTTGTTCCTTAAGTCCCATTGATCCACTATTAAAGTTTTGGTTTAAGGTCCAACCTATAAACCGAAACCCTCTCGGGCCAGTAAGAGGATGGGATCCTTTGTTCAAGACTTGGATTCAATCCTTAAGGGAATAACCTATCTACTAACGCTAAAATGGGTAGGAATGAATTTCGTCTTGCACCATATGTCCCTAGCCATCCATCCGATCTTACCCTTGAAATGGGATGTTTATTGGGCCAACGCCATTGAGTTGCCCTCACCTATGCAGACCTAAGGATAATACCGTTTAAACATAAATTCATAGTTAGCTCAGGATTAAGATTAAGTTACCTAGGCCATCATAATCGAAATAGTCAGTTTATTTAGTCAACGGTGTTATAACTTAAAAGTGACTATTTCATGGTTCCAGTCTTATGTAAACTCTTTACATAGGATGCCCCCACTTCTATGTCTCTACATGCACAATTCAGATCACATCGTTTGTACTAACTACAAAGCGAGTCGCATCCATAGTGTTCCCGGAATAAGGCATCCAACCTTATTTATACATTATAGACTGTTTGGGCTATAAACTCAACTTGATCCACGTTTATGTCTCTACATAAAGTTCAAGTCTACAATAGATAGCCTCGGGACCTTAGTTAATTGGATTTAATATTATAGTATTTATTTTTACTAATAAGTCCTCAATAACTACTTAATTGAATAGAATATAGTTTTAACTACAAACTACGAGTTTTATGACATAAATTCCAACAATTTCATCATCTTCCTTTACACTTGCCATCTCACCATGTAATTGATGGCTTCTTGACTATGCATGTTGCAAACATATGACATCTGATTTTTCTCTTATGAACACTCCTAGTCTTACTAAATCTTTACCTCTAATTTATGCTGCTGATGAAATTGTATGAACATCTTTCACATTGGTACCATTAATACCCCCGGTCTAAGTCTTCCCCCTACTTACTATGTCCCAAACTTAACCTTTAATATAGTGTTTGTTGGTCAATCGTGTGATCTTGGCTTAATTGTTTCTTTTTCTCCCAATGGTTGTTAGGTTCAGGATCTGCAGACGAGTCGCAAAGTGAAAAGATTGTTTGAGCTCCTATCACTTCATCTTCTTCCTCCTTCATCCATCTCTGTTCTTGTCACTAACTCTGATACATATCATTGGCATCTTCGTCTTGGTCATGCTTCTTCTGAAAAACTTTGTCATTTAATTTCCGTTAACAATTTGAATAATGTTACCAGGTTTGTCCATTTTAATTGCTTAAATTGCAAGCTTGCAAAGCAACCTTCTTTGTCTTTTTCTCAGTCCACTTCTATATGTGATAAACCTTTTGATTTAATTCATTTTAACATTTGGAGTCTTGCCCTTACTACCACTGTCCATGGTTATCGCTATTATGTTTTGTTCATTAATGATTTCTCTTGGTTTTCATGGATTTATTTTCTTAAACACCGCTTGGAATTATCTCGCGCTTATATTAAGTTTGCTAAAATGATTCACACTCAATTCTCTTGTCCTATCAAAACCCTTCAAACTGATAATGCCTTGAGTATAAAGACTCTACTCTTCTATCTTTTCTCTCCTAACAAGGTACTCTTGTTCAGCACTCCTTCCCCCACACCTTTCAACAAAATAGGCGTGTTGAGCGTAAACTTCACCACATTCTTGACTCAGTATGTGCCCTCCTTCTTTCTGCCTCATGTTCTAAGAAATTTTGGGGTAAAGCAGTTCTTAAATTCGTCTATACCATCAATCATCTTCCTTCTTCTATTCTTCAGAACATCTCTCCATCGAAAGTCTATACGGTACTCAACCCAACTACTCTAACCTTAAAGTTTTTAGTTGTGTTTGCTTTGTTCTCATGTATCCTCATGAACACACTAAACTTGAATCACATGTCTGCCTCTATTGTTTTCTTGGCTACGAAACATAACTAAAGGTTTTTGTTCTTGGGATCCTCTTTCCAAAAGACTTTGAATATCTCGCCATGTCACATTTTGGGAGCACACTATGTTCTCTCACTTGTCCTCTTCCACACCTCCTTCTTTAGTCCTCATCCTTTCTTCATTGATACATCTGTTGAACTTTTTTCTCTCTCTGAGTCCACTCCTAATACCGAGCTTGCTCAGTTTGCACCTGCTCCTACAAACTCGAATGAGTCATCTGTCTCTTATGAGGGTCTTGAACCTACTCCAGACACCCATCGTCGTCATTCTACTCGAGTAAGGGAACGTTTCATCCATCTCTAAGATTATCACTATTTTTCAACTATTGTTTCCCTTGTTCAACCTACCTCTTATCAAGAGGCTGTACTGACCCTTTATGGCAAAAAGCAATGAATGATGAATTATAATATTTTGAAAAAACGCACACTTGAGACTATATTGATTTACCTCCTGTTAAAAGACACATTGGCTGTAAGTGGATTTACAAAATCAAGACTCACTCTGATGGTACTATTGAGCGTTATAAGACTCGTCTTGTTGCAAAAGAATATTCACAATAATATAGTATTAACTATGAAGAAACATTTGCTCATGTGGCTCGGATGACGTCTGTTCAAAGTTTGTTAGTTGTTGCAACTACCAAGCAGTGGCCTCTTCTTCAAATGGATGTCAAAAATGATTTCCTTAATGGGACTCTTTTTAAAGAAGTCTATATGAAGCCACCGCTTAGTACTTCTCCTCCTCCTCACAAGGTGTGCCTCTTGCGTTTAGCATTATATGGTCTAAAGCAGGCTCCACGAGCTTGATTTACCACATTTTGCTCTACATTCACTAAACTTGGATTTACTTCTAGCCCTCATGACACTGCGCTCTTTACTTGCCACACACCAAAGGGTATTGTTCTTCTTCTTCTCTATGTTGATGACATGATTATTACTGGTAATGATCCATATGCCGTATCCAATCTCCAACATTATCTTGGTCAACATTTTGAGATGAAAAACTTTGGGTCTCTCAACTACTTTCTTGGTCTTGAAGTCTCTTGACGCTTGAACGGGTATTTATTTTCTCAAGCCAAATATACCTCTGATCTTTTAGTCCGCTCAAGAATCACTGACTCCAACACAGCTTTGACGTGATTAAATCCCAATGTTCATTTGACCCTTTATGATGGTGTTCCTCTTGAAGATGTGAGTTTGTATCGGTAACTTATTGGCAGTCTCATCTATCTAAAAGTGACTCATCCACACGTTGCATATGTTACTCATATTGTCACAAGTTTATGGTTGCCTCTCGAACCATCCATTTTACTATTTTGTTATGTATCCTTCACTATATCAAGGAAACTTTGGGACATGGACTTCAGTTTTATTCTCAATCCTCCCTCGTGTTATCAGGCTATTCTAATACCGATTGGGCTAGGGATCCTACTGATCGACGCTCTACAATAGGTTTCTGTTTCTACTTAGAAGATTTCGTCATTTTTTAGCATAGTAAGAAACAAAGTGTTGTCTCTCGTTCTAGTATTGAATCAGAATATCGTGTTCTTCTTGATACTATTGTTAAACTCTTATGGCTTCATTGGCTTTTTAGTGATATGAGTGTTCCCCAACAAGGTCCTACCCTTCTTCGTTGTGACAAGTGTAGTGTCATCCAGATTGCCTACAATGACGTCTTCCATGAGAGTACAAAGCACATCGAAAACGACTGTTACTTTATTTGTCATCATCTCTTGAGCAACACACTTATTTTACGCTCTGTCTCCACCATTGAGCAAGCAGCAAACATCTTGACCAAAGTTTTACCATCTAACCGCTTCAATCAGTTACTTACCAAACTCAAGCTGATAGCTACTCTACCACCTTGAGTTTGAGGGAGGGTATTAATGTGTAAAATCTTTTATAATTAGAAGTATAATATTTTGTTTATTTTGTTTTATTTGTTTCCTTATTTACTAGGTAGGTCTTTGTATTTATCTCCGTTTCCTTTGATATAATTAAACATAGTATTTTATTCAATAAAATATCACCACAAATATCTTGCTATTTTTGAAAATGTCCCTATTCTTATTGTAGTTTTGATTATTATTAGTTCTATTGTTAGTAGTAGTTTTATCATTATTATTAGGAAAATTTTCATAAATATAATAAACTCCTAAAATATTTACGGACCGTGTAATAAATCCCATGAAGTTAGCTATTTTTTAAATATTTCAGGTTTGCCCTTCCATCTTTCTTCTCCTCTTCGCTGCAATTTCTTTTTATCGTTTTTCTTTTTTTCCTCTTCTTTTTTTCCGTTGCGATTTCTTTCCATCGTCTTTCTTCTTTTGCTCTCTTTTTCTACGTCGTTTAAAAACCAAATATAAACGATTGTGTACAAAAAAAATAGTCACATCTAAAGGATCGTGTATAAAGAATCTTGAAAAAAACTGTTTAGATTGGGGTTGCCAATCTAAACGATGGTGTAAAAAGAATATACGATCCTGTACCACAATAATTGTTTAGCCAAATCTAACCGATTGTGTACCAAAAGAATCTTGAAAAACTTTGTTTAGGCAAATCTAAACAATTGTATACCAAATTTTGAAAACAAAATCATTTAGATTTGGCTACCCAAATCTAAACGATCAACCAAATCTAAATGATCGTGTAACCAAATTAAACGATAGAATTGAAAAAATAAATCATTTAGATTTGGCTATCTAAACCTAAACGACCAAATCTAAACGATCGTGTACCAAACAATAGCCAAATCTAAATGATCGTGTACCAAATATATTACGCACGTTGTTGACATTGTGGTTGACGGAGCATTTTTGGTATTTTCCATTGTGGACTTGTGGGCTTTTTCCATATTTTAGAATTGTTCTATACAGTGTAACTATTTTACTATTTTTATAAACATCTTTTCAAATTTTTGCTATATTTGAAAATGGCTCTTTTTTTATAAGTATTTCTATTTTGTTCTATACTTTGGAAAGCAAAATAATTGTTTTTGTTTTGTGGACTTCCCAAATTTTTTACGTGTATAAGTAATCATTATTTATCATTAATTTTTACTTTATTACCAACCAACGGCTACTCTAATACATATATGTTAGGTTATTTATTACGTGATAAAGTCTTTAAGCATATTACAGTTTCAACATGATAAGATCAAGATTGGAATTACACCTTACACATCAATAAACTAAAAAGAAATCAATTTCATTAATCGAGAAATATAACTCTTATTTAAAAAAAAATCACATTATCCATTTATATAAATAATTTACAACAAAATATGGATAATTTAAAAAAAAAAAAAAAGAGTTTAGGAAACTTAAATTATACATTTTAATAAGGAAAATTTTCATAAATATAACAAATCAATAAAATATTTATGGCCCCTGTAACAAAGCCCATGAAGTTAGTCATTTTTTAAGTATTCCAAGTTTGTCCTTCCGTCTTTCTTCTCCTTTTCGCTGCGATTTCTTTGTATCATCTTTCTTCTTTTCTGTTTTTTTTTCTGGACGATTTCTTTCCATCGTCTTTCTTCTTTTTCTTTTTTTACGCCATTTAGATTTGACCATTTAGATTTGGAACCAAATCTAAACGATCATGTACAAAAAATAGTTGTATAAAGAATCTTGAAAAAAATCGTTTAGATAGGAGTAACCAAATCTAGATGATCGTGTACAAAAAAATAAACGATCGTTTAGATTTTTCTAAATGATCGTGTACCAAAAGAATTTAAAAAAATCGATTAGCCAAATCTAAATAATCGTATACCAAAGAATCTTGAAAAAATAAATGATCATGTAAACAAATTTAAATTTAAACGATAGAGTACCAAAATAATCTTGAAAAAATTTGTTTAGCCAAATCTAAAGGATCGTGTATCAAATTTTGAAAAAATATCGTTTAAATTTGGGTATTTAAACGATCAAATCTAAATGATCGTGTAACCAAATTAAACGATCATGTAACCAAATTAAATGATAGAATTGAAATAAATTGTTTAAATTTGACTATCCAAATCTAAATGACCAAATATAAACAATCGTGTACCAAACAATAGTCAAATCTAAATGATCGTGTACCAAATATATTACGTGCGTTATTGATGGCTTGGTTTATGGAGCATTTTTTGGTATTTTCCATTGTAGAGCTGTGGGTTTTTTTTTTTTTCGTTTTCGGAATTGTTCTATATAATGTAAATATTTTGCCACTTTTTTATATTTTTTAAAAGATCCCTTTTAATAATTATAGTTATCATGGTTGCATCATTATTATTATGATTATTATTATTATTAAAACAAAATATACGAAATTAATTTCTACTTACAATTAATGATTCAATGTAGTTTCTACTTAAACTTTATGTTCGTTAAAATATCAACTTTAATTGGTCAACTATAATGGACGTTGTGGGATTTCAATGCTACATGAATGGAAATATTATTAATGGGTCATATGGATTTAATACGATGTGCAACCATGTTTGCACATAAATATTCTCTGTCAAATTGAATTCAATTAATTTTATTGAGACGTTATGTGTTGAGTGTTGTTTATAGGTAAAAATGATGGGACAAAGATAATATTTAGATATGATAGTTATCTAGAGGGGTTCACGTTCTACATTCCCATCTCTTTACGTAGTGAATATGACTTAAGGTTTATGATGATGAATAATGCTCCACCCCATCCACATGCAATGGAACTTTATATTTCTCAACCGAACTTGTCCAATTCAGCTCGAATGAGAGAAAATGCTAACGAGTTTGAAACTCATAATGAAGAAGATGATTGTTTCGATCCAACTATCGCTACAAATGCAGAAGAGGCTGAAGTAAATGATGATAGTAGTAATCTAGATCAGCCACCTATTAAACTATTCGTGTTTATAATGTCCTTGAATCCTTCAACTTGATAGATTTGAATGATATGAATGTTGATTTTGATCCTAGTCCTCGTATAGAAAATTCAGAATATTATATTTTGATAGTTTGTATAGTATTCAACTCGAAAAGAAAATTTGAAAATGCAATAAAAAGCTACACAATCATATGCCATCAAGACTTTGAGCTCTTTGAGTCAAAAAGGGATGTTTAAGCTATAAGATGGTAAGAGATACGACAATGATTACATGTGAAGACTTCGTGCAATCCGTAGGAAAAAACATGAAAAATTTTAAATTACATAATATAATGGCCCTCATTCTTGTTTATACACAAGATTGAGCCAGAATCACAATGAGTTGAACTTTAGTTTGATTGCAGTTGAGTTAAGCAACATCATATAAAAGATCAATCTATCAACGTTACAACATTACAGGACATGATCTTGGAAAAGTACGACTACGTTGTTAGTTATTGGAAAGTATGAGATGGAAGAAGAAAACCAATTGCAAAGGTGTTCGGCGAATGGAAGGAATAATACATTTTGCTGTCTAAGTGGATGAGCGTATTAGACAAGACAAACCCCAATACAATTGTCAATTAGAGGCTAACTGAAATTGAAAGTCATGATAGATTTGTCAAGTTTAATAGTGTTCTTTTGGTCATTTGGAACTGCTATTGAGGGGTCTAGGCATTGAAGACCCTTACTTCAAATTGACAGGACTCATTTGTATGGAAAGTACAAAGGAAAATCATTGGTAGCCACCTAATTCAATGCATATTCGCACATTTGTCCACTTACATACGTTATTGTACCAAAGGAAAGCATTGATTCGTAGAGTTGGTTTTTGAGAAATGTATAGAAGCATCTGGTACATAGAATATCTGGGATGTGTCTTATATTAGATAGGCACAAAGGCATTCTCTTTGCTCTGCAAAATCCATATAATGGTTAAGAAGATACACATCAACATTTTTGTTTACAACATGCATGTTGTGGCGTGCAATTTCAATGACAAGTATAAGAACAATGTGCTGAAGAGTATGGTGTATCGTGCAGGATCGAAGTATCAATTTTAGAAGTTCAATCGATGCATGGATGATCTTTTGGAGGCCAACCCTAGATGTTTACAATAGTTGGCTAATTTAGATGTTAGACAGTAGACTCAATCACATGATGGTGGTCATCGTTATAGATGGCTAACTACGAATGTGGCTGAGTGTATATTATTCTAAAAAGGGCTAGGAAGCTACCAATTACTACTCTTGCACAAGCCATATTCTATCGAATAGTTGCTTATTTTATTGTTCATCAGGTAGAAATAGAAGTTGATCTTGAATCTGGCGAAAGTTTTACAAGGTAGATTCATATCAAAATGTACCTTATTATTACTCGATGTTCAATAACTTGTTATTGGTCAACATAATACGTATGCAATAAAGAAATTATGACGTGCAAACACACATGAAGTTAACATATATTATCATCGGACAAGTTTGTGTGATGTTACATCTACAATTGATCTGTTAACATTAAAAGGTGGATCCATAAATCAAGTGAAACTCAGTGAACGAACATGCCCATGTAACAAGTGGCAAAGTTACAAAATCTCATGTTCCCATGTCATTAAAACATGTAGAAATCTTGGTATGGATTATTTGTACTATATAGAACATTACTATAAGATTTTCACTTGCCAGTTTTGTTATTCATCTCATTTTGATCATATCCCTGACAGACATGTTGGTCGGATCCCAAATTTCCAATCATTTATTCGGATGAGACAATAATAAGGAGTGCAAGCAAACCATGCACCTTACAAATACATAACGAGATGATAGGAGGGAAACAGTGGTTCCCCCGTGTTCCACTGTTTGCAAACAAGGGGGACATAATTGACAAAAATGCCCTAAACGAGGTGGAAATGGAACATAGTTAATGTATAAATGTCAAGATTAATTGTACTGTTGTGTATTTCACTTCAATGTAATTTCTATTATTATTTGAATGATTGTGGATGTACAAATTAATTTTATTTCTAATCTCTTATAGTTTGTTCACTTGAAGTTCTAATTATGATTATCCACTATAATGTTTAACTGCTCCTAATATTATTTGAATGACAATTAGATGGACAGTGATACTAGTACATGACCATATGACCATACCATTCTAAACCTCTAGGGGAGCCATCTGTCACGTGGTTACTATTTTAATGTAACGAATGTACAGCACAATGGTGTTCTTAAACATAGAGAAGCACCAATGTAAGCCATTTTAGAGGTTAGGGACTTGCTAGATTTTTAACGAACTTGAAAGAAGGGAAAGTAGTAGGCAAAGTGTAGAAAGAGTTTGAGAGAATGAGTACAAGAGCTTTATTGATGATTTCCCAAGGATGATTACAAATAGAACCCCTTTGAGGTATTTATTGTCACACTTCGCCCCTGCACGCAACCCACTTGCCATGCGAGACGCGGTATGACTTTGAGTATCATGACAAGTTAAATGTCAAAACACTCAACTTGAGGTCCTTAAGCTTTGCTTAATCACCTAGCATTTTACCCTTAAACTTAAAACAAAATCTTAAGGTGATAAACAACTTGACACAAGAAGTAACCGATTCTTCAACATTTATTAATTAGGCTATATACTTACAACACTTTACAACACTTAGCAAAGTTACATAAGCAACACCTAAACTTAAACGAAACGCATTGGTAACTTCTTCTTGCCTGGTGTCAAGGGCATACTTGTCCAAGGTATTATTTACCTATGGCCGTATACCCGAATACCCCTAAATTGCATTATCTTTATGTCTTGAAAGTAGTCTAGATTAATTCTTTTGTTTTCGTGTCGTCGAGCCACAGTGTGGCATTTTGGCTTTTTCATATGCAAGCTTGCCAAGGCCAAAAATCTCAAAATGTACTATAGGTCCGACCCCCGCCCAAGCCTTGTCGCACTCTTTGCAAGCTAAGCTATTTTCTTTGCAATTGACAATCTTCAATGCTTTCTTTATAATGTTTTCAACTATTTACTTTCTCTCTCCCGTTTTATAAAAACATTTTCCCAAGAACGTGGAGGGAGGCTACATCATACCGCGAGTTTTTCCGCGGTTTCGAATATTGAACGGCTGACTTGTTGACTGAGCAGAACAAGTGCCGCACAATCGTGTTTGAAAGTTACGATTGTGACTAGTTGTATCAGAGCCAAATCGGCTAATTGACAGTAAGACTGAAATATGTCGTCGGCGGATCCATCGGGCAAGGCCCAGAGAGACCGACTAGCAGAGCTAGAAGAGCAGATGCTCTACCTAGCTGAAGTTCCCGACTCCATCCGCTATTTAGAGTCCCGTCTTGAAGAAATTTCTGAGAAAGCGGGTACAATCGATGCGCTAGCTGGTCGTGTCGAAGGGTTACCAATACAGGAGTTGTTGGCGAGAGTCGACACCTGGAAGAAAACACAAACGTCAGAAGAACTGTTAACTACGAGCGTGGGGACAGTTCATCGGGCTTTGCTACCCATATGGAAGAACGTGTCAGCGAGCTAGATAGCTCTCAGAAGACACTCTTAGAGATGATAAACGACATGTCAGAGGATTTTCGAGCTACCCTCGATGTCGTTAGGAATGAAATCGCAGATGTGAACACAAAACTGAGTCTCACAATGCGAGCAATGGCAAACCAAGTTCCGGTTGGAGGAGCAGTTCCCGTTACTAAGGTGAAGGTTCTGGAACCCAAACCCTTCTGTGGGGTGAGGGATGCAAAGGCCTTAGAGAACTTCATATTTGATTTCGAACAATACTTCAAGGCCACAAACATAGTCATCAAAGAAGCCAAAGTGACACTGACAACGATGTATCTGTGTAAAGATGCCAAGTTGTGGTAGAGGTCGATACATGGACATATAGGAAGGGCGTTGCACAATAGATACTTGGGATGTCTTGAAGAAAGAACTCCGCTCGTAATTCTTCCCCGAGAATGTGGAAATCCTTGCTCGACAAAAATTGCGTGATCTAAAACACACTGGAAAAATTCGAGAGTACGTGAAATAGTTCGCGGGGTTGATGTTAGATATTCGTGATATGTCAGAGAAAGACAAAGTTTTCTGTTTTGTCGAAGGGCTGAAACCGTGGGCAAGGGCCAAGCTGTATGAACAAAGGGTTCAAGACCTCACGTCAGTGTATGCAGCAGCCAAACGGTTGTTCGATCTAACAAGTGACTCTCAAGATGTGAGACGTCACCAAAGTTCCTCACCTGGAAGGAATAGGAATGGTCGTCCGAGTTCTCCCAAAGTTGGCGAGGGAGACGAATGTCCTGGTAAAGATCGCAGATCTCACCAGTCAAACACAGAGAACACATGACGAATGCCGAATAAAGTCGACTTCCATGCATTTCAGGTCTTCCCTCAGTTGTTTCATATGTGGGAAGCCACATCTGGTAAGAGAATGCCCGAATAAAGTCGACTTCCATACATTTCAGGCCTCATTAATCGCGGATTCAGATGATAAGTCAAATCAAGCTGAGGATGAAGTGGGCCAAATAGATGGAGGCGAGAAGACTCGAATAGAGTCCATAAAATACCTGTCGTCTCTCTAGAAAAAGTCAAGGGAGAGAAACGTACTACTGGAAAGGGGCTTATTGTATGTTGACACCTGGATCAACTAAAAGCAGACTAAGAGCATTATGATTGATTCCGGTGTAACCCATAATTTCATAACATAGGCAGAATCTAGACGTCTAAGACTCCGTTGGGAGAAGGATTCAGGAAGGATGAAGGCCGTGAATTTCGTTGCCCTACCTATCGTCGGACTAGCGAAGCGAACGACGATAAAGTTAGGAGGATGGAAAGGCCTCGTAGACTTTGTGGTTGTAAAGATGGACGACTTTGATGTAGTACTGGGAATGGAGTTCCTCCTTGAACATCAACTCATTCCAATGCCCTCAGCCAAATGTCTAGCGATTACCAGATCTTTCCCCACAGTAGTACAAATATTCGTTAGCCTAACGGGTTTAAAATGATATCGGCCATGCAACTAGACGAGAGTCCCACCCAAAAGGAACCATCATCCGCAGCAATCCTGCTTGGGGCGTTGGAAAAGCCAGGGGAGACAGTCCCCAAAGACACTCTGTGTGTCCCAGAGAAGTGCCATGATGTGCTGCCAAATAGTTGGCCCAAATCCGTGTCAATGCGAAGGACGATTGACCATGGAATATAATTGTCGTCAGAGGCAAAAGCGTCCGCGAAGAACGCTTATCGCATGGTGCCACGGGAGTTAGCCAAACTTCGGAAACCATCGAAGATGTTGTTAAATACAGGATTTAGTAGACTTGTACAAGCTCCGCATGGA
Organism: Cucumis melo; assembly: GCF_025177605.1. NCBI lineage: Eukaryota > Viridiplantae > Streptophyta > Magnoliopsida > Cucurbitales > Cucurbitaceae > Cucumis > Cucumis melo. The sequence continues at coordinate 24,623,656 of NC_066864.1, read as the reverse complement.
GTCCATGTCCTTTCCCTGAAGAGGAAGGATAGAAGCCCACAACAGCGTATTGATCGCCGTATCCAGAGTAAGCTCATAGTTCGGCGCAAATGCTCCCCATGCTCACGAGGTGGATGGACCGCCCACGTGGGGTGAAGTATCTCCCGAAGTCAGACATCCGACCGAGGTACTGTCGAGTAAGAACAACGAAGGCAAAGGAACTCGAGAAAACTTGTGTCACTAGACATGAAGCATACGAGTTCCCCATGGTGCCACTGAGTCTTACCGATGCCAAGGAAGGAAAGTGTTGTTATGTGCAGAGCCAGATAAACGTGCTAAGTCATGTGGGGGATTGCCACCAAAGTGGGTTGTTGAGAGAAGAAAACACTCAGTGGAGTGGGAACCTCGAGTGTCAGGCCGCCTTCAATGGTTTGAAGCAAACCATGATCGAGGGGCCAAGTCTTGGGGTCGTCGATGCAACCAAGACTCTCAAAGTTGAAGCAGAGCAATTCAACTGTGTGTTTAAAGAATATCTGCATCATTGTGATGGCAGACAAAAGAATTGGGTTCAGCTGCTGAATGTAACCCAATTTGCTCGCAGTGCTCAGACAGGCTCGCCAATCAAGGGAAGTCCGTTTGAGATTAAAGGTAATAGTCATTATGTATTGTCGTCGCTCACTTATGGCCCTTATGTAGGGGACCGCCCTCAAGTTCACAGAGTTGAAGAGGAATGGGAACAGATGGTCGACATCGCTCGAGTGTGCCTAGAAGAAGCTTTAAGGCCGATGGAGGAGGGGGTAGATCGAGAACGATGCCCTCTCAAGTCCGAGTGGATAACCAAGCTCTCAATTAACGGTGCTACAACGTTGTACGATTATCTGTCAACCTGGACCTGGAGGAAGACAGAGAAGTCAAAGAAGTCCTTGCTGACAGAGTAAGGACTGGTAGAAGACCCACGAGGGAGATACATAAATTCCTGGTGAAGCGGAAGAAGCCCCTCGTGGAGGTAACAAGCAGAGAACATGTCAAAGACCTTGAAGCGTGGAAGCAGAAGACCGAAGAGCTCCAACTTCGCCAGTTGACGGGGACGTCAACCGTTTAAGTGGGGGAGAATGTCAATGGCATACTTGTCCAAGGTATTATTTACCTATGGCCGTATGCCCAAATACCCCTAAATTGCTTTATCTTTATGTCTTGAAAGTAGTCTAGATTAATTTTTTTGTTTTCGTGTCGTCGAGCCACAGTGTGACATTTCGGCTTTTTCATATGCAAGCTTGCCAAGGCCAAAAATCTCAATATGTACTATAGGGGTACATGAGTAGTTCGACCCCCGCTCAAGCCTTGTCACACTCTTTGCAAGCTAAGCTATTTTCTTTGCAATTGACAGTCTTCAATGCTTTCTTTATGATGTTTTCAACTATTTACTTTCTCTCTCCCATTTTATAAAAACATTTTCCCAAGAACGTGGGGGGAGGCTACATCATACCGCGAGTTTGTCCGCGGGTTTCAAATATTGAACGGCTGACTTGTTGACTGAGCAGAACAAATGCCGCAGAATCATGTTTGAAAGTTACGATTGTGACACCTGGCAGGCCCCTCACCTTTTCCTTACTTTAGCCTTGACGCCTAGTAACCTGGGGAATAAAACTTAAAAACATAAATCAAAAGACTTAGTGATGTTTTAAGAAAACCTTTCTATGAAATACCTTTCATAAAAATCATTATTCAAATCAAATCACTTCTACACATCTTTTAACATAAAATATCATTTCGCATAAACATCATTTCATAGGAATACACATTAGTCATAAACACATTCCTTTCGGCAAGAAACTTAATCATTCTCTACGCAAAGATTCATCATCATGCGTTTAAACTACTAAGATGACTTTCTCATCAACAACATCCGAGAATAACTTGATTCTTTCCTTGTTGCTCAGGCCGAAGCACAATACACATCTTTTATGCATTGTCCCCTCTCATTCCACGATGCACGCCTTTTATACATGACCGCCTTTACTCTTTATGAGCACATAAAAGTTAACTCAACGATAGGAAAAAGACTAATGGTTTGAACACCGTTTCACAGTTATTGGAAATACATAAATCGTTCTTTGACCATAGCATAAACTTTGATTTGAAATAGAATTTGGAAACATGCATAGATCAAACATTATTTCCAAGAAGTAAAAACTCGAAAAGAAAGCGTTTAAACAACTATTTTAAGAAAACACTCACAAACTTAGAAATTCATACTAAAAATACTTCTCTTCTTCTTCTTCTTGAGTAATCGCTTCAACAACACTTCAACAGCACTTCAACACTTAGCTTTTCTCTTCAAACTTTCAGAAAATCAACACTAAGTAGTCTGATTGAAAGCTCCTGTTTATACTAGTCTTAAATTAGCTTAGTTATCCTTAAATTCTCAATAACTTGCCAGCTCTTACTCTTAGTGATACACATGTGAATCTTATGTTTAACTTAACATGCTTAGCCTAAACTCATACAAGTGGTCCATTAAGTAAACTTACAAAAATTCTAGGAAATTTCCATACTCCTTCTTACCTAGTCTGTCAACTTGAGAAAAACCTTAATCGCATACTAACACTTAACCTTCAAAAGTCTAGTCACATAACCTTTCTCACGAACTACTCAATTGCCAACTTCGTATCGCGTAGTCTTGCTTCATCGCCAAATATTAACTTCTCTCCTCATTCTTTCATTTGAAATGCCTACTATTCATAAAAAATTACCCTCTTAATTTAATTACAGGTCTCACATTTATACATGAAGCACATCGACTTAGGACCCTTAAACCACCTTTAAAGGTTGGTTATAATTGATTTAGAGTTTTCTCGAGTTTTCATGACACTTCTAATCGACATTGAAGATTTCTCAATCGTCATAAAAGGTTTAAGACACGTCAAGATGCATCTAGCATGCGCACGAAAGCTCCCGTTACTTCTATCTCCCTCGAGTGTGTTTCACTCATTGTCTAGTCCTCCATCCGTCATCAAATCTTCTAGAACGTCCTAGAGTCTTCGTGGGTCTTCTAGGCGTGCTCCATCAAAGTATGCGTGCTTACCATCATGCACACATCTACCTCTATCTTTCAAGTGCACTCGTGCGTGTGCACGGGCTGCACGTGTCATTTTTAGCTACACGCTCACCATCTCTTATAAATGTGTCAAGGGCTTGTGTCTCTCCTTATTGATGCCTTGTGTCTTTAAACTGTGTGGGACTGTCTTGGCTTCTCTTGGGAAGTGCTAAGGAGCCTTATTTTTGGAAAACTTTGGGGCATAACACCCTTCCCCCACTTAGTTTGATAACGTTCACGTTATGCCTTTTTTTAACTTCTCAATCTCCTTCTAAAATTACCATAGTAGGTCTTCCGTTCTCAACTTGCTTCACTCTCTGCCAAACCTTTCCACATAACCAAGTATTCTTTATAATTTAGAACTCCCTCCCACCTTGCCTGTCTTTTAGCTAGGATCTCTCTAATTTTTTTTATCAAACTCAGTCACTATTACAATCGGTGCATGAGAGGTCTTGCTCCAACTAGGGTCTTCCTTGTCTTCATGAAAGGATTTTAGCATACTCACATGAAAGACATTATGGATCTTCAGTTTGAGAGGTAGTTTCGACTGATAAGCTGCCTTGCCCAGTTTCTCTATGATGGTGAATGGGCCTTCATATCTTTGTACTAAACCTTTGTGTACCTTTCATAGGAACTTGAAATCGTTTGGCAGAAGTTTTACCATCACCTTGTCACCCATTTGATACTCTTTATCCCCACTTTTCCATTCATTTGGTGGCTTTCTCAAAACATGCCCTAGAGATATCCTGCTCCTTGTGCCATTCTTTTGCAAATTTGTATGCATAAGGATTAGGACCTTTGTAAGGGGCAATTAACATACTCGGTATGTTGGCCAGTTGATTTATCATTGATTCGAAAGGACTCTTGCTTGTGGATTCACTTTGTTGGAGATTATAGGAGAATTGGGTTATATCTAGGAGAGTTGTCCAATCCTTTTAGTGTGCACTGACGTAGTGTCTTAGGTAGAGCTCCAACAAGGCATTCACCCTTTTAGTTTTGCCATAGCTCTTTGGGTGGAAACTGGTTGAGAACTTCATATTTTTCCCCCACCAGCTTTAATAGCTCTCACTAAAACTTTCTTGTGAAGTGGGGATCACAATCGCTGATAATGCTCTTCGACATCCTCCACACCTTCACTACATTCTTGAAGAACAACTTGGTTGCTTCATCAAGCTTAACATTGGGTGGACAAGGTATGAATGTGGTGTAGTTGCTAAATCCATCCACCACCACCATGATACTTCCGAAGCCATGAGACTTAGGTAGTGCTACAATGAAGTCCATGGTAACACTGTCTCCCAAGGCTTTTCTGCAACTGGTAGTGGTTCAAGTAGACCTATAAGGAGTTGTTGTTTTCCTTTGTCTTGTTGACATACCAGCCAAGTCTTTACATAGGCTTCTATATCATCTTGCATTCTTGGCCAATAGTATTTATCATGTACTAAGGCAAAGGTCCAGTTCACACCTGGGTGTCCTACCGAAAGCGAGTCGTACCACTCCTTTAAGATGTCTTTGAGTAACGACCCCCATCTTGGCACAAAGAGTCAGTTATCAAGTGTTAGAAGGGTGCCATTGTTTTCCAAAAAACATATTTTCTTTCCCTCATTTGCCAATTTTAATAGATTCTTGGATGGGGCATCGTGTCTCATCCCTTCCTTGATTTGTCCGAGGAAGTTGTAAGTAGGTACACTTGCGGTGAGGGTGGCAAGCTCTGCTTTTCAACTTAAGGCATCTACTACAACATTGGCTTTCCTTGGTTTGTATTCTAACTCAAAGTCAAACTCAGCTAGGAAATCTTGTCATTGTGCCTGCATTGAAGTCAGCTTCTTCTGTGGCTAAAAGTAGCTTGTGGCTACGTTTTCGGTTATGATCCTGAACTTATTGCCTAATGTTCAAAGGCAATGCACAGTACAATAATTTCTTTCCCTTGTACTATATAGCGTCGCTCAGTGTCATTGAGTTTATGACTCTCCTACGCTATTGGATGTCCATCTTGCATAAGTACTCCTATGGCATAACCTGAGGCATCTGTGTATACCTTGAAAGGTTGTCTAGTTTGCTATTACCATCACGAGTTCTTCAGTTTCATTAAGTTTTTCAAAGACTTACTAGCACTCCTTTGACTAGTCCTAAGATTAGCCTTTCTTGAGTAGATTTACCTTAGGGGTGCAGCAATGGTAGAATACCCCTCGATAAATCTTCAGTAGTAAATGATCGTAATTCTAGAATTTTGGTAGGAGTTTCCAGTCTAGTAATGCATGTACCTTTGTTGCATCCATCATAAGTTTTCCTTCTTTGATCTAGTGACCAAGAAACTCTACTTCTTGTTAAGCAAATGAACATTTCTTTAGCTTCATATATAATTCATTGCTGTGAAGCACCTTAAAGACTTACTTCAATTGTTGAACGTGTCTTCTAGAGTCAGACTATAGACCAATGTCATCCATGTAAACCACAACAAACTAGTCCAAGAATGGCTGGAAGAGTTTATTCATAAGAATGCAGAAAGTAGTTGGGGCATTGGTTAGGCTAAAGAGCATAATAAGAAATTCATATGCATCGTACTTAGTCACACACGTCGTCTTTACCTCATCACCCTCTTTGATTCTTACTTTATAATACCTCGATCTTAAGTCAATCTCATTGAACCAACAGACTTTTCGAAGCTTATAAAAAAGTCAACTATCAAATGTATGGGGTACTTGTTCTTGACAATGATTTTGTTGAGAGCTCTATAGTCAATGCATAGTTTTAACAAGCCATCTTTCTTCTTCTAGAACAGTACCGAGGCACTATAAGGAGCTTTTGATGGTTGAATATATCCTGCATCAAGGAGTTATTTCAGTCGTCTTCTCAACACCTTGAGCTCAGGTGAGGTCATCCGATAAGAAGCCATGGCAGGAGGTTTATCTCATGGTTTTAATTCGATGTCATGATCAACTTCCCACCTTGGTGGAAGCTTTTTAGGCAGCTCAGCGAGCATAATGTCCTTATGGTCATCAAGGACCTTTTGTACACTGGTCGGTACTATAGTCTTGTTAGAACTTCTCTCGTCTACATGCATCTATTTTATAGTTTCCATATAACACTCATTTTTAATGGCTCCCCGTTTGAATTGCATGGCTGACAACATAATAACATGTCTTCCTCTTTTTAATGGGATAGTTGTGCTCTTTGTGGCATCAAAAATTACTATTACTCAATCAAAGAAGACTAAGCCAAGAACTATTTGAAAGTCATCCATAGACAGAATGGTAAAATCTAACTCACTCTGCTATTCGTCAATTTTTATCAAGATGTCCTTAGCTATACCCTTTATAGACTGGGCTTCTGAGTTAACAACTTTGACCTTCCCTATCTCTAGTACGTGATGTAGTTTGAGCCTCTTAGCTTTCTGTTCGTTGATGAAGTTATGGGTTGCCTCTGTATTGAACATGGTTGTGACCTCCTCTCCATTGATTCAGACACTGGCATATAGTAGACCATTCTTGTTAACGGCATTCTCCCTTTCTAATGCACCAAGTAATTGTAATGATCCAATTTGGGATTCTTGCATGTCGACTCCTTGCCTTGTTTCTTGGAGCTTAGCCACAAGAACATTCATGGCTTTTCGATTTGGACAATCCCTTGTCCAGTATAGGTCATCATACACAAAAACAAGGTTTAAAAGGTTTAAAGGACTCACCTTTATGTGGGTTAACGCCTTTGCCATGCTTGCCATGAAGAGTCCTTGCTTTTCCACCTTCTTTTCGGTTATTATCTTTTGGATTTTCACCTTTGTTGCTTCCATTTAGGCTTCTTCCCCTTTTGTTGAGTAAAGTAATCAATAAGCATTTTTGCTGTAGCAATGACATTGTCTAGGGTCTGCACATTGCGATAGTCTTGAAGGGATGAAAACCCTTTACAGCGGAAAATATACAGAAACTCAATTTTAATTAGAACCTTAAAAATACCAATACATTGGCAAAAAATATTGGTTAAACATGCTTTAAAAAATTACAGAGAATAAAACTTACGCTCGTTGACGACTCTGAATCTGCCAATCACCAAATTTTGGGGCACCACCACTTGAAAACCTTCCTATTCTCTGATTGAGATGGTTTATGGGAACCAAAATTGGAATAAGGGAATGGAGAGATTTTTTTTAGAGAGAATGGATAAACTTCTTCGCAGAACTCTCTCCCGTTCAAAAAAACAAAAAATTTGTTACGCAAAAAATTCCCTCTTCTTCAGTCAGAAGAAGAGGGAAGTTAGAGAGAATAATTGAGAACGTGGGAAAACCACCCACGTTCCTTATTAATTTAATAAATTAATATTAAATTAATATTAATTAATTAATTAATTATATTAGTTAAATAAATAATTAAATAATTAAATCATATTTAATTAATATTTCATTTAAATCATATTTAAATGAATATCTCTCACATAACCTATAGTTTTAATTTAATTAATTTAATTAAATCAAATTTAATTAAATCAAATTAAACAAAACTATTAATTAATTCTCCAATTAATTAATTTCTAAATTAAATATCTTATATTTAATTTAATCCATAATTTGAATCATATTCAAATATAAATTTCTCTCCTAACTTATAGTTTTAATATGTATCATATACACATTAAATTTTAACTTATAGTTTTAATATGAATCTAATTCACATTAAACTGATATTTGAACTTATTCAAATATTTTATTCTCTCATAATTTAATTTTGAATCATATCCAAAATTAAATTTATATAATAAAGTCTAATTAAAATATAAACTTTATATTATAATGTATCAATATACATTATATTAATTCCCAAAGTAAATTTGAACATTTCAAATTACAACCAATATAAATAAATCTCATTACTCTTTATGAGCTAGGAAAGGGATCTAATGGACCTACAGATCAGAAGCTACAACGATATGAGATTAATTGGCTAAACTCATTAACCACATTAATCAATATTCGTTAACTGTGTGTACACTCCACTAAAGACTCACAGCTGAACTCTTCTCACTGTAGATATATTTCTGTGTCCACGGATATAGACCAATACCAGTAAGTTAGTCCTTCACAAGTGTTCGTAACTCCAGCTGGGTCAAATTACCGTTTTACCCCTGGGTTACCTCTAGTCCTTAAATACCAGTGCTCCTCTAATGAACAACCTGTTTATGGTCCAACCATTAAACAGAAACCCCTCTCGTGCCATTGAGAGGGTAGGGCCCTTTGTTCAAGTCTCGGAGACACCATTTAAGGGAACACTTATCTACTTACCCTAAAGGTGGGAAGGAGTGAATTCCATCTTGTGTGATTATGTTCCCAGCTCTCCACTCGGTATTGTCCCCAAAATGATAAGAATATTGAGTCGGCAATCTGGCCACTCTCACTCGTATAAATCAAAGGACAATCCCTCGCAAACAGGAGTTCATAATACACTCAGGATTAAGACTAAGTTACCTAGGTCATCCTAATGAAATAGCAATCCAACTAGTTAACGGAGTTACATCTAGTGATTACTATTTCGTGGTCCAGTCTTATGCAAACTCATTGCATAGGATACCCTCACTCGCATGTCACATACATGAACGCATTTGATCAATGTGTCTGTATCAAATACAAAGTGAGCCGTATCCATAGTGTTAACAGGATAAGGTACCCAACCTTAACCCTATACTATAGACTCTTTAAGCTGATCTTAAACATTAATCCCTGTATGTCTCTACATACTGTTCAAGACTCATCAAACAGTTTAGGATGTTAGTTTATTGGATTTGGGTTATTAAGACAAAACTAATAAAATAATCAATAACACTTATTGAAATTAAATAATAAAATACTTTATTAATGACGGTCAATTGATTATATTTACTATCTACGAGTTTTAGGACATAAAACCCAACAAGTCTAACTCTACTTTAGCCCAATCTTTTAACTCGTCTCTAAAGTGGAAGAGTGCATCTTTTTTAGATAAGTCGTGTATCACAAGCATGAGTGTAGTAAACTTCTTAATACAATCAAGTATGCTTTCAATTTGTCTAAGGCATTAAAGCTTACCTCTCACCTCAATTTCGACATTATGGGGAACAAAGTGCTTTCGTAACTCAATCTTAAATTTCTCCTATGTTTGGACCACATTCTTTCCTTGATCTCCAAATTCACGGTGCCACCATAATTGAGCCACATACTTTTAAGTATGTAGGGGCATTGCTTATATGGGCTCTATCATTACGTACACCTAGGGCATTGAAATAGCATCCGAGGCCAAATAGGAAGTTTTCCACGAAGGTGGCATTTCTTGTACCACTATAGACATCGAGTTTGGGCACCTTAATGGAGTAATTGCCCTGCATAGTGTGTTGGCCATTGGTCGAGAGGACAGTGCCAGTGGCGTGCTTGGAACGACATTCGAGGCATATGGCATTTAGTTTCATATTTAGAGTACTTGATTTAGAGTGGATCACCTTCGACATATGCCTTTAGGGTAGTTACAGTAGATGCCAACACCTTAAGCTCTCTCATGAATGATCATCCGAAATTTTCAATAAGTTCCTTGGCGGCCTCAGTGATCTCGGCATTCTCCTACACCAACTAGTCGTAGCTATCACTTAGTCTACCAACGTGCTCTCTTACGACTGGACCTTTAGATTTTGAGCCTCGTGTTGAGGAACGTTGCTCTTTCCTTCTGCGGGTAACAAGTCCCTTGATGACTTATTCAACAGGTGAAACATGTCCTTCCTCGTTGGACATAATGGTAGCAAGTAATAAGAAGGTACCTAGGTATGACAAACTATTGCTTTGGTACCACCTATCACGTGGTTACTATTTTAAAGTAACTAACGTGCGGCACAATGGTGTTCTTAGGTGTAGAAAAGCACCAATCTAAGTCTTTTCAAAGGGTAAGGACTTGCTAGACTTTTAAGGGACTTAGGAGAAGGGAAAGTAGTAGGCAAGTGTAGAAAGTTCAAAAGAATGAGTACAAGAGCTTTATATTGATGATTTCCTAAGGATGATTCCAAATGGAACCCATTTGGGGTATTTATACATGAATCACACCAACTTAAGTCCCTTAAATTGCCTTTAAAGGTTGGTTAGAATTGATCTAGAGCTTTCTCGAGTTTCCATGACACTTCTGACCGACACTGAAGGTTTCTTAATCATCATAGAAAGTTTTGGGCACATTTAGGTGCGTCTGGCATGCGCGAAGGCTAATGTGACTTCTGTCTCCCATGCATGCATTTCACCCATTGTCTAGTCCTTTGTCCGTTATCGAATCTTTTAGGTGTTTGCACTTGCCATCATGTGCGCATCTTTCTTTGTCTTTCGTACGTCTGTCTTTGTCTTGCGCGAGCGTGCCCTTGCATGTACGAGGGCTGTGCACGTGGCATGGGTCATGTGTGCGGCTGCGCGCTTACCAACTCTTATGAGCGTGTCTCCTTGTTAATGCCTTGGGTCTTTAGACTATGTAGGAGTGTCTTGGCTCTTCTTGGGCTATGCTAAGGAGCTTTATTTTTGGAAATTTTTTGGCATAATTTGGAGCGTGACACATCGATCACAAGTAGTATGGGAGGATGAGCATGTTGATGCTATGAATTGTAGGCGTTATAAGGCAATTATCCGACGACAGGAAGATCCAGACTCACTATTTTTTACCATCTATAAGCATTTGGATTTTAGTGCATTAGAGATGTCCACGAAGCCATGAATTTTCCCATGGGGAACAGGGGAAGGATTACTCAGGGATCGAGTTCATATATATATATATATGCATATTTTTTTGTTTCAAGGCAGGACGGGTTTGGGGCCAGGGTTGGGGAATATAATCCCCGTTCTCGACCCCAAAATGTCAACAAAGAAAAAAAATCCCCACTCCCTCCCCCATTCCTCATGTATTCGAGGATTTCGCACCTCGTTGGGGTCTTACGGGTTAAATGGACATCTCTATATGGTGTTGCATGTGTTAAATTTATGCAACTAGTTTGACATTTAATCACATCATTAGTAGAACAATGGCATTAAGAGATACACTCAAGCATGTAGAGTGTAGAATCACATTGCATAATGTAGCTATCCAATTCAAACTTTCCATTAGCGGACAAGCACTTACTAGGTCATCTAACAGGCCTAAAAAGACGAATGATTATGTTCTTAAGGGAGTTCATCTCAACATGTCATGGTTAGCATAAAAGTTTGAAAATTTTGTCCATTTAGCTGAAGATGCTACTAAAAACCAATTACAAAAACACACTTGAGCCTGCATCCTCACACTAGTTGGAGGGTTGATTTTTCACAATAAATCTAAAAGTTGAGTGCACTTAATGTACCTCCCTCTACTAGAAGAACTTAACAGTACTGGGACATACAGTTGGAGAGCTGGCTATCTTGCATGGTTGTACAGACAATTATGCAAGGCAATAGTTATTGATTTGAATGACATTGCAGGTTCTCTTCTATTGCTACAAATTTGGGTGTAGGATGGATTTCCTCTCTTAGCACCTCGGCGACTACAACGGTGTAAGGATCACCTGGGTAACAGACCATTACCAGCACAATAAGTACTTTTAATTTGTGAATAATATTTAACATGTTTATTAACAATCCCTCATACTAAACTTATGATTGTAACAGATGGAATGATGACTTCTCCGTCATTAGCACATGTTCTACTTCATTATCGATATATATTGGACACACTAGCATATAATCAATTACGATTCCATTCATCATATTAATTTATATTTTTACCCATGATAACATTCAATTTCATTATTTTATTAATAGTTTAAAATATATGTAGATTATCTAGAAGTCATATAACCGTATAGTATAAAACTTGTCAATTTATTGCATCGGGGGTTATAAAATTTGGACATCTAGATGGCCGCTCATAATTTTTTTCATAGTAGAGTGGCATTATCCAGATAATGTCATGCGTCAATTTGGGATCATACAATAAATCCCTATACCTTGTGGCACAGACGCTCGATTACATTCACACGATCCACACGTTAGACACAAGCGTGATTAGATTAGATATTTTGCTCCCTAAATTTCACTTTGGGAAGATCAAGAGAATTTTATTACAAGTGGCCCTTTAATCAACAACGACGTAGATGTTGGGCTTGGGTACATGGAATGATACTTTAATGTTAGCCGACAATACATCATAAAGGAAGGAGCATTATAATATTCCTTTAAGGGTATATTATTTAATTAAATGGCTTAATTATTGTTTAGTTGAATAGTCTAATTGTAAACACAAAAATTGCAGGAAAATTTTGAACAATTGAGAATATCTAATACACCTACACATGCGGTGGCTAAAACGGTAAAAATTGTTCTACGTAATTTGACATCCATATACAGATTAAGATATTTTGAAGGTGATGTTCTGAATGAAGAACAAGATGATCTAGCTAGACATAGAATATTCCATTTCAACATGATGTTTAATATCAGTATACAACATCCCCTGTTGATCATTCCACCCATACTCCCATGATGTCAAGACCGACAATTGATTTCTTTCCGACTAACCTTGGCATGTTGAACATGGAGGAAGGTCAGACCTCACAATTTTATATAGACGTGGGACAATCATCAAATGTAGGAGGTCTTGGTGATCGTGGACACTACGTGAACCAACAGGGTTGGATTCGACGTAGTAAGGGGTCTTCTTCTATGCAAGAATAGGAGCAATATTGCTATGGTTTATTTATTCTTTTAATGTTTTGTTTAAATTGGAATTCTATGTATTTGGATCAATCTTTCCAAAAATGGTGTCGGTGATGTTTGGTATCCATTTGACCCATGAAAGCATTGCAAAAAAGTTTGACTAATAGTATGAACTCAATACATTGAAAATAACGAAAGAAAGGAAAATATATATATTAATTACATAAATTTCAAAAGATCATTAAAAAAACCATTGAAATCAATGAACAAATTATTAAATCATTATGAACATTGTTAGTAAATAGATTGAGGAGAAAAACATACTAATAAAAAAAGAATACTTAAAATAATTATGAAAAATGCAAAAACAAAAATTACACAAATTCATTAGAGATAATAAAGAAAATTAGGAAGAATAAATGATTACAAAAGTCATCATGAAATGATTTTAGTAAAAATCTTATGGGTCATTCAATTGTTCTTTTTTTTTTTTTTTTTTTTTTTTTTTTTTTTTTTTTTTTTTGTCTTCTTCTAAAGATTTCGCCTCTTGAAGAGACACATTCAGGAGAGAGAAACTTTGAATGCGTCTCTTCCTATAATGCCAAATTTTCCACCCCTTTACCAAATAGTTTTAAAACCACCTTTTTTTTTCAATTTTTTTCCCAAACCACCCATATTTTCCAAATAACTCAAGAGATGAGACTCAACGAAAATATGTACATATAAAAAAAAAATATAATATTAAAATAAATATAACAAAACATATAGATAAATAAAATAAAATAAACAAAAAATACGAGAAATTATAAAAACTAAAATATAAAATATATGAATTTCACAAAATCCATTAAAATGTACTTCTCTTAAACCCACCAAATATCACTATTTATTGACAATTTGACAAGCATAAGGTAGAGTTACATGTGCACAAAAGATCATTTGATTTAAAGTTTTACATATGCAAATAAAGGATGTTTTGGAATATAATACCTAAAAATAAAATGTCTAAGAATCAAAGATGATTGTGATTTAAATGTGTATGGAAAATGATATCAAAAATTTCTAAAAAAAATTATGTTTATATTTAATATATGAAATTGAGCATCAAAATCTTTTATAATTTTTTGAATGTATTGGTAAAAATTAATAACTAGTTAAGAATTGATTAATAATTTCAATTATAAATATTTAAAAATAGATTAATTTATAGTTAAAATTACTCGATTGATTTATTTAATGAATGTCACATTATCTATAATCTAATAAGATTGATGATTTCAAATTTAATTAAATAATATAAATATATATTTTATTATAAATATTATTAATATATAGATGCCCATTAGTATGCTTAGTGTGCATACCTACATGTCACCTCTTTAACCATCCAACACCCTTAACACGTGACTTAAAGATATCATTCCTTAGTAGTCTTGTAACCTAGTTCATGTTCATGGAATTAGCTATAAATAATGACATTTAGTGGATTACGTGGACACACTGATATTGGAGGAGTTTCATAAAATTTAGGAAATTTGAGATTTTTTAATTTTTTTTATTCTTCTTATTTTCTTATTTATTTATTTATTATATTTTTTATTTTAATATTATATTTCTTGAAATCTGATTTTCGGTTGTGCCTCGTTTTTACAACAGTTATCAACACGAGCTCTAGTTGTCTCCTTCGCTAAAGGTAGATCCTAACGGTATGTCGGTATCCTTACTTGTTATAATTAATAAATATTATTTTGCGTGCTTGATATATATAAAATTTCTATTATTTGATACTAATAGTAATAATTATTTATCATGAATGCTTGATACACTAAAATGTCATTAAGAATATGATCATTAGAAAGCAATTATTCTACATTTTGGATATACTCTTGCAATAGCAATATCGAGAGAAATATTTTGAAGAATATTATTTACTCATCTTAATGTCTTCTCGTGGTTGAATATGTCAGACCCCCTCTTAGGTCACCTACTTTAGAACCGAGAGACACCTGATGTCAACTAATATCATTTCCCTCTGAACGACGGCAACTGACCCTTAACCTCAAACCCTTAAACAATTTGCAATTGGAAGCAATTAATCATTATTATTACGAAAACTGAGATGCAACCCATTTAGTAAAATGCCTTTTATAATCACAATAATTTACAGAAACCGTATAATAATCTAGATTTTCTTGAAATCATAAAACTATCAACAATTTCTCTTAATCCTTACGAAAGTACTTTTAAAACCTCATTGGCAAAATATAAAATATGCTCCAATAACTCTTTTAAACTTCTAAACATGATTGGTCCGGTAGTAGTAAGCTCAGTACTTAAGGATGCACAATCGTACCTGAAAGAGAGAAAACATTTTGAAAGGGTAAGTCAAAAGACTTAGTGAGTGACAGTTTTATAAAACATATTTTCATAAACAACTTAGCATAGAACCTTAGCTTAAGAATCATTTAGCAATAGAAATTTATTTCATAACATGATACTTGTTAACATTGAAACTTTTTATAACATTGCATAGAGCTTTTGTAAGATATCATCCATAGCCATAGGTAGTATTAAACCTCTTCATCCTAAGACAGAATAGGCAATAGGATACAACTTTCACTGTTATCCTCCTCCTTTAAGACATAATAAATTATACCCTTCCTAATGGCCCATAGTTAAAATAGACTCATCGAACCTACAATCAATATGGAGTTAACTACAAGTGCACGATAGACCTCATGGAAGATTCGGGCTAAAATAAAACATATTTGAAAACCTTAAAACATTATTTCGTTTTCATAACTCGTAGTCATAGCATTCAATAGCATAGTCTTTGGAAATCAACTTATAAATACTTGAACATTTAACTTTAATAAACTCAAAAGCAATCAGTAAACTTAAACATTTTTCTTGAAACATGCTTTGAGCAATAGCTTATAAATCAGACTTTAAGAAAACATTATAGAAATCATTTTATCACCAATAACACGTGATTTTGTCCTTGCTTTAAAATTTCATCCAATTTCTCCTTGACCTCAAAATTTCAAATCAAAACTCCAAAGAATGCTTTCTGTAGCGTTCTGAGAATCAAGACTATTCAGATTCTCTCCGAGAATGACCTTTCCTCATTTCTTCAACTCCAACTTTATCTCCTTCATCTTCAAATTAACCAGTAGCCCCAACATGGAGAAGCGGAGTGGAACTTCATCATCGTCATCTTCTTGGAGTTGCACCATCATCCTTTTGGAGAGGTAGGCGTCGAGCTGCACCATCGTCATTTTATAGTGATGGAGGTAGAGTTACACCGTTGTCGTCGTCTTGAAAGAACTTGAAGATGAAACCAACAAACCAACCATCGAACTGGGACATGGAAAGGCAGTAGTGTAATGCTCGAACTTGGAGATGAAAAAGCATTAGTGAAGTCTTCAATTTTGCATTTGGATGAGCCTTGATGAAATCTTTGAACTTGAATTTCAAGAAACATCAACATAACCTCAAAATTTGATTATGAGGAACGTCTAAACTTGTTTGAACTTGAATTTTAAGAAACATCCATAAAGCCTCATAATTTGATTATGAGGAACTTCTAAACTTGAAGATTGAGTGTTGAACTTTAGAGGAGTGATGCCCCTTATAAGCATCTAACTTTGTAACATCTTGCTCCTAATGCAACACCTCTTTGATTTGTTATATTGTACCGGCCAGTAGGGCATCTTCAACTTTAAGTTGATATTCTTTAATGAGAATGAACACCATCAATTGCTAGTTTCATACTTTACGTGGTCATGACACTACTCTTTTTTTGTGTGTGACTAAACTTAAGATTTATTTTAAGTTGCCTACGTACCCTTATAAGGATCAAGTCATAACGTAGTTCAACTGAGTTTTTTTTACTAGATTAAACTTAAATTTTCCCTTAAGCTGCCTACGTACCCTTTATAATATAGAGATAAAGTCATAATGTAGTTTAATTGATTTTTTTTCTTTTACCATTCATCTTTTAAGCTTTTGTGGGCTAGGAGCACCATGTAGTATAGGCTCTTGTGATAAGGGGCTTTGCATATTTAGCAGCTCATATTTTCATCAAGGATTTGTTCGCCTTCTTCATTTGTAGAATTGATGAATATAATAAGTCTTGGCTTCACTGTCAAGGAACCTTCTATATTTATGTCAACAAACAATTTCCTCTTCATGCGTGATGAGACTTGACTATGAATCTTATCGTCATTGTTTTCTTCACGAAATGGTTTTGCCTTCAATGTTTTCATCTCTCCTTCATGTTAATTACTCGTCTCCTTTAGACGATCAAAAACAAATGTTGAAGGTCGTCTTTCTTTGATGTAAAGATACTTAGTCTTTTGAAAGCTAAGGTCTAAGTGAAAGTAGACGTTAGACATTGGTTTTCTTCTTCTTTTTTGTGGCCATACTCAACCTTTGAAATATTGAAGATCGAGTAGTTAAAGATTTGATAAGATCAAAGACAGAAGCCATTTGCTTAATTTCATTTAAATTGTCAACTTCTTTAGAAGATGCATAATTGTTGTCTACTTCTGTTATGATGACAGCATGACATGCAATAACTTCTAATACTTCCTTTGAATGATTATCAAGGAAGCTTCTTAGGAGGAATTCTATCAAAGTTATTGGCCGTCAAGGTCGATAGAAGATCACGTCTTTTCCTTTGACAGGCTTAGGTTTCAACATTTTCTTGTTTCTTTTCCTCTTCTTTTCATGGGAGATGTTTCCTTTTGCATGCTTTTGATGGAAGTGCACTTCGTTTGAATGGAATTTTTTAGTCTCCCTTTTCAATGAGCTACAACTATTCATCCTTCGTCATCCTCTATGATAGACTCATATTTGTTTTGAAAGTCTTTCTTCACGATCTTTCGTTGGAATCGAACAACTATAGGTTCAAAAGTCCCAAATTGAATCAAACTTTCCCTTTGATCATAAATGTAAGACCTAGATCACGAACTACCTTATGCAATAAGACTAAACACGACGAAAGCGGTCCAAGCGAGAAGGAGCAATAGACGATAAAAGGCTAAGCAAAGAACCCTCACCGAGAGATAGGCTCCTTCTCCAGAAAGTGATGACATCATTACCCACATAAGAAAGTCGGCAAACGAGTTGACATTGTCATCCAATCCGAATCCAAGATAAGGATATGATAAACACATGTGGCAAATTGTTATTAGATCTCTTTCTGTCGTCGACAATGGTAATCTTTCCAGTATGGACACACTCCACTTAAAAACGGCTATAAATAGTGAAATTTCAATCATGTTGAGGTTGTTTTTCTGACCATGAGCTTTTAGAGGAGAAAATTTGAAGAATCTTGAAGCCTCAAGAAACCACAATCGACCGAAATCCGGCAAGGACTTGTAAGCGAGTGTAAAAGGGAAATTTGAGTTGAAGACCAGACGCAGAAGCTAGCTGCTAAAGATAGTGAGTGGCTATTCTTCGTAAAAAGAATTTTAAAAGTTTGACTTGAATGAATCTGTAAATGTGCTTCTTTAAGATATTAGAATGATATGTCTTCTCCCTTATGTTTTTTTAATCCCAAAATGCATCATCTTATGCATGAACTGAACTTAGAAGTGTAGAAATGAAATGATCATACCATGCATAAGAAGTGACAATTAATAATTTAAAAGATGCATATAGTGTCAACTCTTACAAATAAAAGAATGTCCTGTGAACGATCTTCTTGAAGATATCTCTCTGAATATGGGGATATGTCTAACAATTGTATGTACATATATGAATATGTATGTGCATATATCCTGGTACTCTTATGGTTGCTTGAATGGGAGAAACGATTGAGGACTAAGGAATACATAAATCTAGTAAAACTAAAATAGAATGACTTTTGTATCCCATGTGTTATGATACTTCATTCATATTGTGTAATCTTGGATGGAATGTCTCATCCATGCTATGTGATCCTAGATGGGATGCCTCATACTTGCTATGTGATCTGGTGTAGAATGTCCTTTGCTTATTGTGTGATTTAGCAATTGAAGACTCATAATAGTTAGAGAAATTGATAAGGTGTCCTAAAGGCATTGAGTTTACTCCCCATAGCTGCAACTTGACAAAAGTGTGCTAAATGCTTGAGTCAAGGCAAAGGTACAAAGACTTAATTCAACTTATGGAATGATTTTGTGGGTTAACTATATGGTAGGCAAAAAGACTCGTGACGCGAGATGACTCGTAATGGTGAAATCAAAGAATGATTATGTTTCAAATTGCATGTTACTATGTCTCCTCCATTTAATAATCTGAATTTACTAGATAAATACCCCACTCGCTAGACAATTATGTCTAACCTTTTTAAATGTTTGTCTTAATTTTCCCTCCCCCTTTCGAGTAGCGAAAGACATCCAACGTTGAACTTCTATCCTCATCTCCTATCATGCCTCCTTAATCGCATCATTTTGGTAGTGGCCATTGTCATTTTGCAGTTAGTATAGAAGCTAGACGAGAAGAGTTTAAATGTTGCTAAGTTGCATCTTGTTCTCTAAAGAGAAACTTTGTATTAAATACCAAATGTACTCTTATTTTGAAAATCAATGAAGCTGTCTCATTTCACGTCTGTTTGCATTCTGCATTAAACTTTATTGGTGATACTTATTTTCGCTTACTAGATACTTAATGATTACTTTAAGGGAGTTACACGTTGAGGGTCTAGGCAGCATGCCCTCCTTAGTCAGAGAGAGTGACTTTAGGGCGAGGCATGACAAGTGGTATCAGAGCATAAGTTCTTAGAAAAGGTCTCAAGTATAGTCATGTATATGGCGTCGTGTATTAGTACAAGAGTCTAACATATTGATGCAATAAAGGAATCATGGCACCACGAGGAAAGCCAAGACAAGTTAGGCAAATGCCAACAAACGTTCCAGCTACTAAGAGCCTTAATAGAGTGCAAGCATAAGACAAAGTGTCTAGTAACCCACATTTTTCAATTGGGAGGAGGACTGAGGAAAATGCGACCAGTCACCTCCCTTAAAAATTAGACAAGTGATTTAGTATCGAAAGGTTAAAAGCATTAGGGGCAATGACCCTTGTAGAAACCACTAAGCCGACTAACATAGAAAAGCAGCTAAATTTAATACAAAAGTGTTTTGAGGTAATAGACTGTTCTAAAGAACGAAAAGTGAGACCAACAACTTTTTTGTTACAAGATGGTGCAGAACACTAGTGGACCTTTCATGCAGCTAGAGCAGGTGGAGAAGGTCATGTCTCGTGGGAAGAATTTAGAAAGGTCTTCAAGGATAAGTTCTATCCTTGTTTCTTCTATGACGTGAAGAGAAACAAGTTTATGAACCTGGTCTAAGGCGACATGACCATTGCAAAACATGTGAAATGATTTACTAGGTTGGCTAAGTATGCTTTAGCCTTTGTAGTTGATGAGATGGACAAATGCAAACGATTTCAAGAAGGTTTGTGAAGTAAAATCAGAGTACCAATTACAACCAGTATGGATTGGACTGATTTTTCTAAACTGGTTAAAGCAGCCATGAGTGTGGAAAGATGCATGAAGGATGACAAGAAAAACAAATTTCAAAGAAGGACTCATGTGGTCTAAGCTCTGGTAGCATGAAAGTAATGAACGGCGTGGAGAGAACATGTGTCATGTACCTGGCATTTAACTACGTGAAAACATCAAAACTCGTTTTCTAATCCCTTTAATTCTAGGACTCATTATGGAGGTAAATTTCAAAGGAAAAACTGAGACCCCGAGAAAAAGAAGCATCTCAATTTAGACTAAGAGTGAAGCCCAACAAAGGCTGAACGAGAGGTAGAATCCAAATTCTAAGGATATGAGTAACTTTCCAAAGAATTGCTTCAATTGCAGACAACCGGGACACTTTGCCAAATACTGTCTAAATGTGGGAACCCAAAATAACCCACGAACCATGTCAGATTCGGTCAACCAACCCTACCGACTAAATAAAACTGAAACTGAATCTAGTGGAGTTAGAGGATCTCAGAGGCCCAAGTCGCAAGGAAAGGTTTGCACTATGACCCAAAGTGAGGCCAGAGACAATCCTCGCATAATCACAGGTTCGTTGATGATTTGTAATTTTCTTACTTCTATGTTGTTTGATCTTAGAGCTACGTATTCTTTTATTTCTTCATCCCCTGCTGAGACCATAAATCGTCAAGTGGAACCTCTTGAAAATGGGATTTATATTAGCATCCCTTTAGGCGAGGTGCTTTTAGTAAAATAGGTATCCAGAGATTACAAAATAAAATTTGGGGATATCACATCGAAAGTCGATTTGATTTTATTCAAACTTGATGAATTGAATGTGACCTTGGGAATGAATTTTCATACCAAGTACCATGTAGTATTGGATTGCTTCAATAAGGAGGTAGTGCTAAAAGACCCTGAGAGGTTTGAAGTCAAGTTCGTAGGCAACAAGAAGGTTAAGTTGGCATGAATTATATCTGTTCTCAAGGTGAAAAAGTTAATAAAGAAAGGACATACCACCTATCTACCACACATTATGGATACTCAGGCTCCACAAACCGATCTGAGAAAGGTACCTATAGTTTCAAATACATGGATGTATTTTAGAAGGGATTGAGTGAATTACCACCTTACAAGGAGATTGAGTTCACCATCGAGGTTGCACCTGGAACCACACCAATTTCTCGAACCCCTTATCCAATGGCACTAAGCGAACTAAAGGAGTTAAAGAATTAGTTGGAAGAGCCAGTAGAAGAAGGTTACATTTGGCTCAGTACCTTACCATCAGGAACCCCTGCTCTGTTTATAAAGAAGAAAGACAGATCTATGAGGCTATGCATTTGTTATCGTCAATTGATCAAAGTGACGATAAAGAATAAGTACCCATTGCCGCGAATAGACGACCTGTTCAACTAATTGAAAGAAGCTTCATTATTCTCTAAGATAATTTGCATTGGAGATACCATCAGTTAAGGATTAAGGAGTTGTGCCTAAAACAGCCTTCAGAACGTATAGACATTATGGGTTTCTAATAATGCCTTTTGGATTAACCAATGCCCCAACAACTTTCATGGACATAATGAAAAGGATGCTTCATCACTACTTAGATCAATTTGTCATCGTTTTCATTGATGACATCTTGGTGTACTCCCCAACCACGAAAAGACACGCAGAACATTTGAGAATGGTATTACAAACCTTGCGAGAAGAAAACCTATTCGCAAAGTTCAGTCAATTTGAGTTATGGCGAAATCAAGTAGTGTTTCTTAGGCACATTATATCCTCAGAAGGATTAAAGGTGGATTCACAAAACTGGACACAATTGAAACTTGGCAACGCCTCAAAACGGTTTTTAAAGTTAGAAGTTTTCTTTGCTTTAGCGGGTTACTATAGGAGATTTCTAGATGGATTCTCTAAATTAGTCCTCCCTTTGACAACACTTACCAAAAAGGCAACGAAATTTGAATGGTCACATGACTGTGAAAGAAGTTTCTAAGAGTTGAAACGCATGCTTACTTTGGCACCCACTCTCACGTTACCTATACCCAAAAAAGAATATGAAGTCTTTTTTGATGCGTCTCATCAAGGCTTAAGGTATGTTCTAATGCAGAAAGAAGGTAATTGATTATGCATTCCGACAACTAAATATGCACGAGCGCAATAGCCCAACACATGACCTAAAGTTGGCAGCTATTGTACATGCGTTAAAAATTTGGAGACATTACCTCATCGAGGAAAGGTGCAACATATTCACTGACCACAAAAGCCTAAAATATATCTTTAACCAGATAGAATTGAACTTGAGATAAAGACGTTCGAAGGAATTGATTAAAGATTATGATTGTACTATCGTCTACCATCCCAGAAAGGCTAACATAGTAGCCGACGCGTTAAGCAGGAAGAATCTTTCCAAGGAAAATTAAGGAAAAATAGCCTTACTACAAGAATTAAAAACCCAAAGGGTTGACTTGACTTTAGAGACAATGGGAAACTTAAGTGTGCGGTTCCAAGTCAGGCCTACTCTAAAAGATGAGATTGTTAAGACTAACCAGAAGATCCCGTATTAAGCAGCTTGGCAAAAGAAGTGAGAAACGCTAAACGAATTGATTACGCATTTAAGGGCGATGGGCATTGATAAAAGAGAAAAGACTATGCGTTCTAAACAACATAGCGTTAAAAGAAAGCATTCTGGAAGAAGCGCATAGCTCTACTTATGCAATGCACCCTAGGAACACCAAAATGTGTAGAACCTTGAAAGCATACTATTGGTGGGCAGGAATGCAGCAAGAAATAGCCGAGTTTGTGGAGAAATGTTTGATATGATAACAAGTCAAACCATAGCAACAAAAACCTAGCGGGTTGTTGTGTCCTTTGCCAAGTTTGGAATGGAAATGGAAGCACATTACGATGGACTTCCTATTTGGACTTGCCAAAACGTCAACTGGTTCTGATGGATTATGGATAATCATGGATAGATTCACCAAGACCACTTGTTTCATTCCTATAAAGCAAACCTTCTCTCTAGATAAACGGGTTAAGTTGTATATAAACAGAATCGTAAGCCAATATGGAAAGTCGTATCTATAGTTTTGGATCGAGACCCGTGTTTTACTTCCAAATGTTGGCCTAAATTACAAGACGCATTGAAAACTAAGTTGTGTTTTAGTACCACGGTTCACCCAAAAACAAATGGTCAATCTGAAAGAACCATTCAGACGTTGGAAGATATGTTGACAACCTGCATCCTACAATTTAAAGGAAGTTGGGATGAATGTTTGTCCTTAATTGAATTCACTTATAACAACAATTATCATTCTAGCATCAGAATCATCCCCTTCGAGGTGTTATATGAGAGACGATGCAGAATGCCAGTTTGCTGGAAAGAAGTTGGTGAAAGGAAATTGTACGGACCAAAGTTAGTCCAAACGACTATAGAAATCATAAAAATAATCAAGGAGAATTTGAAGATTGCCCGTGATAGACGAAAGAGTTACACAAACAACCGAGGTAGAGCACTGAAATTTGAGGTAGGAGATAAAGTTTTCTTAAGACCGTTACCCTGGAAAGGAGTAATCAGATTCAAAAGGAAGGAAAGTTAAGCCCGTGATACATAGGACCTTATGAGATCCTAGAACGTATGGGGCCAGTGACCTATATAAGCTAAAGTTGCCCACGAAATTGTCTATAATCCATAAGGTATTCCACATTTTCATGTTGAGAAAGTATATACCAGATTCCTCATATATCCTCTAAGACCAATCTCTAGAAGTACAAGAAAACTTGACCTATGAAGAGAAGCCTCTGTGTATCTTAGACAGAAAAGAGTAAGTGTTAAAAACAAAGGTAATTCTCATGATTAAGATATTATGGACTAACCATGGTATGGAAAAGACCACTTGAGAAAGTGAAGAACAAATGAAACTGGAGTATCCCCAACATCCCTTAGCCAACGAATTTAGAGGATGAAATTCCAATAAGGAGGTAGTAGTTGTGAGACCCGGATCACGGACTACCTTATGCAATAAAACTACACATGACAAATGGGGTCTAAGTGAGAAGGAGCACTAGGCGATAAAAGGCTAAGCGAAGAACCCCCACCGCGAGATAGGCTCACTCCTTCATAAAGTAATGACATCATTACCCACATAAGGAAGTCAGTGGATGAGTTGACATTACCGTCCAATCTGAATCCAAGATAAGGATATGACAAAGACATGTGACGATTTAATATTGGACCTTTTCCGGCCACCAACAATGGTAATCATTTCAACATGGGCACACTCAACCTGAGAAAAGCTATAAATAGTGGAATTTCAATCATTTTAAGGTTGTTTTTATGACCATAAGCTTTCAGAGAAGAAAAGTTGAAGAATCTTGAAGCCTTAGAGAACCACAATCAATTGGAATTCAACAAGGACTTACAAGCAAGTGTAAAAGGGAAATTTGAGTTGAAGACCAAACACAGAAGCTAGCTGCTAGTGATAGTGAGTGGTTATTCTTCGTAAAAAAAATTTCGAAAGTTTTGCTTGAATGAATCTATAAATGTTCTACTTGAAGAAACTAGGATGCCTTCTCCCTTATGTTTTCTAATCCCAAAATGCATCATCTTATGTATGAACTGAACTTAGAAGTGTAGAAATGAAATGATCATACCATGCATGAGAAGTGACAATTAATAATTTAAAAGATGCATATAATGGCAACCCTTACAAATGAAAGAATGTTTTGCAAATAATCTTCTTGAAGATATCTCTTTGAATATGTGGATATGTCTATGCATTGTGTGTACATATATGAATATGTGTGTACATATATCTTGGTACTCTTATGGTTGCTTGAAAGGGAGAAACAATTGAGTCCTAAGGAATACATAAATCTAGTAAAACTAAAATAGATTGACTTTGTACCCTATGTGTTATGATACTTTATTCACGTTGTGTGATCTTGGATGAGCTGCCTCATCCATGCTGTGTGAACTAGTATAGGATGCCCTTTGCTTACTGTGTAATCTGGTAATTGAAGACCCATAATGGATAGAGAAATTGATAAGGCATGCTAAAGGTGTTGAGTTTGCCCTACATAGCTGCAATATGGCAAAAGAGTTTGGTAAACGTTGGAGTCAAGGTAATGGTACAAAGACTTAATTCAACTTATGGAATGATTTTGTGGGTTGACTATGTGACAGGCAAAAGGACCCGTGACTCGAGATGACTCGTAATGATGAAATCAGATAATGATTATGTTTCAAATTGCATGTTATTATATTGAATCCACTGAATAATCTAAATTTACTAGATAAAAAACCTCACCCACTAGACAATTATGTCTAACCTTTTTAAATATTTGTCTTTACCCCTCCCCCCCCCCCCCCCCGAAAAGGTAGCGAAGGACACCCGACATTGAACTTGCTATTGTGATCGTCTGTCATGCCTCCTTAATCGCATCATTTTGGTAGTGGCCACTGTCATTTCGCAATTAGTATAGATACTATTTTGGCAAGGGGAGAATTAGACATTTTGCATGTGTTCATATTTTTTAGGGAGAGTTTATTTCCTTGTTATGATTCTAACGGGGGAGAAGTATAAGAAAAATATGTTTTTATAAATTTTGTTGCATAATTGTTTCTATTGAACAATGCATAATTAAGGGGGAGAAGTATCTCTTTTCAATTGTTTTCGAGTATGATCTTTGTGGTGAAATATATACATGAACTTTATGGTGATATACATTCTTAATATATATACTTGATAATATAATTACTTGTTGATCAGGTGTGTTCTCCTATGGTTATGTATCCAGTTATTTTTCTTCAATGATTTGTCATCATCAAAAAGGGGGAGATTGTTGGCTTTTTGGCCCTTAATCCCAAATTAATTAATGTCTTGATGATAACAAATCTGAATCTTTTTATTGACAATTTTATTATTTTAAATAGTCCATAACATAGAGCTCAGAACAATGATTCTGATGCCTCTTAAATCACCAAAATTGGAATTCAAACGAAGAAAATATTGCTAAAAGAAGCTTAACGAAAAAATACCCGATATGGTGAATTTTAAAAAAATGAATTTAATATTATTATTTATCTTTATGTCTAACGGCTAGTTTTTTAAAAAAAGATTGTGAAGTTGTTTTATTGGGCTTTAAACAAATTATTTTAAAAATGATATATTATTATATTATTATTTATCTTTGTTTCTACTAGTTATTTTTTTTAAAAGATGGTCAACTTGTTTTATTTGAGCTTTAAACAAATTATTTTAAAAATGACATATTATTATATTATTATTTTATCTTTATGTCTAACGGTTAATTTTTTAAAAAAAAAAGTGGTAAGTTTGTTTTATTTGGGCTTCAAACAAATTGTTTTAAAAATAATATATTATTATATTATTATTTGTGTTTATGTGAGTTTAAATTTACTTATATCCAATGATCCAAAATGATTTTGGATTTCAATATCTTTCCCCTCTTTTTAAATACATCATTTTCCCTCAAATTTTTTTAAGAACTTTGTTTATCTTTACCATTCTCAAAAGTTGCAAAAGCCACCATCGTTATTCTCTCTAAAGCCTTTCAATTTTCATTCTTTTCATCTTGTCCTTGAGAGAATTATTATTGTATCGTGAGGATTAATTATTGTGAGCTTAAAATTGTATATTCATTCTTTTGAGGGTTTTCTTTTGTGTAATTTAAAACTTCAACATATTGTGACGGTTCAGTTCTAACCCATGGAAAGGATTGGGTTTGCTCTTGAACTCGAAAAAGGAGCAAGTAGCGGTTGGACTCTAATCCGTGGAAAGAGTCAAAAGAAGTTTCTCAATCAAAATCCCAAGAAGTGCTTGGGAAAGTGGATGTTGGTAGAGTTTGACCAAACCACTATAAAATTACGGTGTCTTCTTCTCTAACTCTTTTCTAATTATTTTTGCATTTAATTTTAGTTATATATTCTTGTTGGTTGAGATTGATTGCATACTCTATTACATACTTTTTATCAATCTTGTTATTTAACATAATTTAGCTAAAGTTTTTTTTATTTAATTTAAAAATTATGTAATTAGTTTAATTTAGGCTTATTTGTTAAAAAGTTTAATTAAACCCTATTCACTCCCCCTCTAGGGTTGCCATACCGGTCCAACACTTGCATGTTTCGATGAAGTAGACAATGTGCTGCTTCAGGTTGCCCTTTCCATCGAAATGTTGGATTTTTTTAGGTTGGTACCCAACAGGCATTCGCAGGTCATTGATTCTCTTGGTATATGGCTTGGAGTACATGAGTACATAAAAGAAGTTTATGGTGGTCCTCCATACTGAGCTCTTATAGAGCTTGTGATCATATCCTACAGTTGTGGGACTGATAAAAAGGTGTCAAAGATGGATTATTGCATCTGGTTTTCCTACAACACAACTTTTCCTTTATCATCAGTTTTGGCAGTAGGAGTTTTGCTGGGCTCAGCAGTTTCACAAGCCTTTATTTGATCTTTCAAGGCAGCAATTTTATGATCTCGCTCCTCGATAGCTTTCATTAGGAAATTTATTTTCCTTTCCATCTCCACCATAGCGGCCTCAACTATTTCATCAGCCATCATGACAGACACTACTTCAAGGTGTGATTCTTTCTCTAATAGATCAAAAGCAAGCATATAGTTGTTGAATAAAGGAATAATTATTCCCTCTAATGATGATCCCGTCTTTAGGAGATTCCATAAGTTGTTCCCAACTTTTTTTGTAAGGATAGAACTTTGTTCTTCTTCTTGCATGCTCCTCTTTTGAGTAGCTTTGGGTGATAAGTCTAGTGTAAGTGTCATTTGCGACAGTAGCTTCGAATGCAACTTTCCTTAGTGTCATTAGTAGGTTTGTTGTTTTGAGTTTCAAAATAGAGATGAGAGGTAGAGAGGTCTCACTGAATCTGTCAATTTGTTCACATGAGATTTTTGGAGAAATTTAATTCATGGAGTTGAACTTTTGTTGATGTTGCATTTACGTTGATTTGATGCGATGTGGTTCGATCTCTAGTATTTGATCCTCGATTCTATCTCAATTAGATGCCTACGCTTGATTTGAAGAAGTAGGGCAATGACATTCTTAAAGTTGGAGTCTTGGAAGAAAGCGTGCATCTTCAAAGAAACTTCAATCTTTGAGGGTAATTGGCTTTTAGGAGTTAGGGAGTTACTCTTAGAAGAATTTCCTCTATACCTTCTGGAGTAAAAAGTTTTCGTTATCCACAAATGAAGAGAACTTCTCTATTTATAGAGTTCCATGTTGGGTTTTATGGGCTTGAGCCTCATTAGTCCATGGACCATACCCATGGGCTCAACCATATGAATTTGGTCATATTTAACTCTGGGCAAAATTAAACTTTTTTTTACTCAATTAAATTTTAGCCAAATAAATATTATTTAATTAGACCAAAATAATTAACTTAATCCAACAGTCATAATAGAAACAGAATTAACCAATTTATGTATTCAATTTTAATTTGGACACATGCCAATTTTTTACGAAAAATTGCATCAAATGATAAAAAAAATCAGAAAAACAACCCATAACACCTTTTTTTCTTAAATATTGCTGTTCACACGAGATTTCCAAAGAAATTTGATTCGTGGAGTTGAACTTGTGGTGATGTTGTATTTATGTTGATTTGATGCGATGTGGTTCGATCTCTAGATTTTGATCCTCTGATTATATCTCGATTGGATGTTTATGCTTGATTTGAGGAAGCGAAGCACGTAATGAGTGTTGGAAGAAAGATTGTATCTTTAATTTGGTGAGTCTTCTAACTTTTGGGAGAAGTATCATTCAGTCAAAATTTCCAACTCCAACAAATGACGAGAACTCCTTTTTTAGAGTTCTATGCTAGGCTTTTATAGATTGGGCCTAGTTGATCCACACACCAGACCCATGATCCGGGTTTGGGTCATATTTAACTTTGGCCTAAATTAAGTTTTTTTTGTTGTATTTAATTGAACCAAAATAATTAATTTGATCCAATTATATAATAACATGCACATTTTTTAGTTAATCATAAATGCAATTATTTTAGTAAATGACGTGATAATTTGTGATTGGTTCTAAAATTTCAAATATGAAAAATATGATGAGTAATTAGATGCATCAAACGCCTATTAAAGGACTATCAAACAACTATCAAAGGGCTATTTGTTTTTAAATTTACTATATTTGCAATTTAGAAAATGTAGTAACATTGACCTTATTATTATAAATTTTTTTGTTATTTTTGCAAATGCCAATTTTTTTAGTTAATTCCAAATTCAATTATTTTTATTTTTATTATTAATTTTATAAATAACGTGATTGGTCCAAAATTTCTTATTCTAAAAAGAAATTTTTCAAGATTCTTTATACACATCTGTTTAAAAAAAAAGAACAAAGAAGATATAATAAAAAATCACATAGGGAAGAAAAAGATGGAAAGACAAATCTTAAATATCTAAAAAAATGGGTAAATTTTTAGAATTTGTTATTGGTGCCGTAAATATTTCAATTGTCATTACTTATTAAAATAATATTATTTTTTGAAAAATATTCAAATATGCTCATTTAACCTAATTTATTCATAACATAATATAACATAATCTCCCCAAGATCAAGGTTACGTGCACATTCGTCCTCTCACGTGACATACCCTTCTCTCTCTACCCTAATATTTTCTCTCACTTCTATTCTCATTTCTCTTTTCTCTCACAGTGAAGTATATGGGAAGCCGAAACAAAGTTCTTCTCCGGAACCCTAACCGTCGATAACCTCAACGGGGAATCGCTCTCATCTCCGGCGAGCCATCTCTGAGCTTACAACAACATGGACGTCGATCAGTCTGATTCTCAGAAGGCTCAGACTCTCCAATCCCTAACCACTGGTTCTCTTGGTTCGTCTCTCTCCAAGCTCGCCGCCTCTTCTCGGGCCATTCCGGCCGAAAAAGACTTTCACTTTTATTACAACTTTGACGAATTCAAAATCCCAATACGTACCATCGAGCGCCAATCTCAATCGATGCTTGAAACCATTGGCTCTTCCGCCGAAGTTTGGGATAGGGAAATGGCGTACCCTGAGGATACCGACGACGCGTATGATTGGTTGGTTAATGTTAATGATGAGATTTTTGAACGGTTCGATGTGTCGCTGGATGAGTTTCAGAAGATTCGGAAGGAGGAGGAGCAGGAGGAGAGTGGGAGGGCAGTGGCTTTGACGGCAGACCCTGATGATGGGTTTCAGTTAGTGTGTGGGAAGAAGAAGAAAACTCCGACTCATGAAGATGAGATGCATGATTCGAGTTTTGAGTCGAGTGTGAAGGTTGCTACCAAGGATAGGAAAACTTTAGGGGTGAAGCCGAAAGTGCCATTTCATATACCAACTATCCGTAGACCACAGGACGAGTTTAATATTTTGGTTAATAATTCTAATCAGCCTTTCGAGCATGTCTGGTTGCAGAGGAGTGAAGATGGCACCCGGTTTGTACATCCACTGGTTAGTTTAACCTCCTTTGGCTGTTATGGTTTAAAGTATTAGTTTTTCATTTTCTTTGATTACAAGGGAGGAAGGAGATTGTGCTTGGCTAGTTAGCTTATTTTGGAAATTTAAAGCCTAAATTTTAATGGCTTCCAAAAAGGACCCAATTTTATTGGCCAGAAGTTCTTGGCTTGTCTTCTGTTAACTTGGTCTGTGGTTTAGTTGGGATAGCAATTGGAATTTCAATGTTTTGTGGAAGCTGAGAGTTGTTGCTTACTTCAATTTACTTGTTTGTGCAGGAGAAGTTCTCTGTATTGGACTTTGTTGATAAGATTAGTGAAGATTTTCAACCTATCTATCCACCATCTTTGGATTGTACTCCTTTCAAATTCATAGAGGAAGTCAATGATTTGAAGGAACTGGCAGCTAAACTGCGAGGGGTGAACGAATTTGCGGTACGGAATTGTTATTAGTTTAATTTTGTGTCATAGACTCATAATTAGTAAGCCTGTATGATTAAAAGGAATTGTCAGTAATTCAATTTTGTAGAAAGGTCTTTCTCGTACAATTTTAGATAAAGGCCGTTTTCTTATTCGTGAATGTTTGATGTATAGATAGGATAGGGAACCTTGTGAGGTATGATCCTTGACGTGGTTCCATGTTTCTCTTTGGGCTTTGGTTTTGAAGACTTTTTGTTATTATTCTCCAGGCAATATCCTACATAATTGCACAGCCCTTTCTATTGGGGTTTGTTCTCATAGGCTTGTTTTTGTATGCCTTTGTATTCTTTCTTTTTTTTTTTTTTTAATGAAAGTAGCTATTTCTATTAAAGAAAAAAAGAAGAATTAATTAGAATTGACCGTATGTAGACAGTGTTTTAAATTATTTTGGGGTACCAAATGCTTACTTCCCAAACTTTCATGTTTGCATTATTAATTTGAGTTGGGCAGGGAATCAATAAAATGCATAAATATGAATTCAAGGTTAGCTGCACTATTATGAAATAAACCAGAGTTGGCCTTAATTTGCAACGAAACATAGTACAGTTAGTAAAACTAATTTCTAATGGTATGGTTTTATGTATAAATATCTAACACTGACTTTTGATGTGCATTCTATATTCACATTTACTTTCTAATTTTGATTTCTGTGTTCTGTCATTTAATGCACTCTATTGATTTTTTAGGTTGATTTGGAACATAATCAGTATCGATCTTTTCAAGGACTTACCTGTCTGATGCAAATTTCTACAAGAACTGAGGATTATGTTGTAGATACATTGAAGCTTAGAATTCATGTAGGGCCCTATCTGAGAGAGGTTTTCAAGGATCCTTCAAAGAAAAAGGTGAAAGTTGGAGATGAAGTGTTTTTTGTTGATACATTGAAGCTTAGTTTGTGTGGGGTTTTATTATAATATTCATACTCATCTAGGTGCTGCATGGAGCAGATCGAGACGTCGTATGGCTTCAACGAGATTTTGGGATTTATATTTGCAACTTATTTGACACTGGACAGGTGGTGTTTTTAAAGCCATTATCTTGGATCCATTCGAGTATTTGTTTCTTTTCTTGTCTTTTTAGGGCTATTCCTCTTGTTAAATTCTCTTAGGTCTACATTAAGATAATGTTCTCCAGGTTACAATCTCATTCATAGGTGTATCATTGAAAAGTTCATTTCCGTTTAGAAAAAAAAATTACATTCCTAGATTCTTGCATTAACCTGTCCCCTCAGATGTATATAGTTTTATCCAAAACAAATAGTAAATAAGATGGGACCTCTATCCTTTTTTTCCACTTTTAATTGTGGAATTGAGAGGTTTTGCCCATGTGTCCTTTTGTCTATCATTTTGTTAAATCTGGAAAAGAAATTGTGGTCAGGTTACTGTATCTACTTATTCTTCCTTTATTTACACTTGTGCTTTAGTTCTTGCGTTAGTATTTTAATATCTTCAAATTACTATGTGAGCGGGTGTTTTTGTTCTTTTATCATCACCTTTTATCTTTGGCTTCACAAATTAAGCAACTTCTGTTTATCTTGTAAAACAAAATCAGATGTATCCTGACATTTGATAACAGGTTTTCCAATGATTATAGGAGCTAGAACGACTTTGAATTTCTGATTATGAAAAAATTTATCATTGCTGGCCATCATTTTTTTAAACTGGTGGCCCTTGGGTTTTGTTTCCCGGAATAAGTGATTGATTTATGGTTAATTTTTCTTTCAAGGATTATCTATCTTTGGACTTCTTTTGAGAATGCAGGGCCTTATTTTTCTGTGTTTTAACTTTAAGAGGGCAAATAACTTTCTACTTTATTCACACATTTTTTATCCTCCTCAGGCCTCGAGAGTATTAAAACTGGAAAGAAATAGCCTGGAGTATCTCCTTCATCACTTTTGTGGTGTTGCAGCAAATAAAGAGTAGGAACTTTCTCTCTCTGCATCTGGATACTTCATGTGTGGAATTGAATGGGTCTTTTTCTGTAGCTTTAACAGTTTAAATTTGTTACAGGTACCAAAATGCAGACTGGAGATTAAGACCTCTCCCTGAGGAGATGGTGAGGTATAAACGTCATTGGTTCTTGTCATGTTGTTTTCCTTTTTTTCCTATTAGTTACACCTTTATTTATATATTTTTCTCCTCGGGAGGGTGCCAGTTATTCTATTGCATTATTATTTTTCTTCTTTAGTAATCTTTCTGTGGATGCATTTGATTTGACCATGTGAAGTTGAAAAGTGAGATAAGATAAATGTTGTAAAGTCTTTATGCTTGTGGTCTACATTTAAAACAAACTTAATAAGGAGAAAATAGGGCGCTGTTATGCAATGATGCTTAAGTTAAAAGATCAGTGCAATTTTTCTCATATGGAGATTTCTGTAAGAGTATTTGGTGTAATTAGTGTTCTATTTTCCCTGTAAGTGTCCAACAAGTCATGGATGTATTGAACAAAGTACCCAAGTCTATGCTTTAAAGCATGTGATATTGCTTGAAGTTTTCTTTGGTTGGACATTTTTCATCACATCCTTACTAACTTTTCTTTAACTCCATATCTTTTAATCACAGATATGCAAGGGAAGATACACATTATTTGTTATATATTTACGATTTGATGAGGATGAAACTGTCCTCAATGCCTCATGAAGCTGAAGAATCTGATCCTCCTCTGGTAGAGGTATAGTTGCTATTGACATCTTTTGCTATTTTGTTAGGAAAAAACAGAAATTTTTGGATTTAGCGAAATGTGTTTGAGCTTCGTTCTTACCGTTATATACTTAGCGTGCTGCTAAAATTGATCCACCCGTTTGCATTACAAAGTGTAGATTCTCTTCAAATGATAGGATATTGAGTTTTTCCTTTCCTTTTCTAATATTACTTGTTCTTAAAACACTTGGAATCTGAATTGATTTCATTCTGCTAAGAGATATGATATAGAGCTGATGGAAAAGTGTATGTACCTTTGTTGGATTAAGATTATATTCATTCTTTCATTCTGCCACTTTTCTAAAGCAAGACGTTACTACAAATATGGAAATAAAAACTACAGTTTGCATCGCCACCCACCACCATCATCTTCAGCTCTTTAAAAATTTTAGTTTAGGACTATTCTGCCAGATGAGATTTGTCTAATAACATTGTGAAATTTGTTTTGTTTTACACTCTTCCAGGTGATCTATGTCTTATTTGGTATAGATATTGGGTTGTCGCCAGTAAGATCTCAAAAGTTGCACTTCATGTTTTCCTCAAAAGAAAGAAAAACAAAAAAATGGGTTGCACTTTATGTTTTCCTTTTTTGAACTTGGATATGGAAGAAGTCTGATGAAACTGATTCTTGAAGATAGTCTTGAAAGAAAATACTTCTCAAATCTTAATATTAATTGAAGATGGGGTGCCTTATATAGGCTCAACACAACGTTCAAAAACTTACGAAGTATTAACTAGTAGCCGGTCAAGTGATGACTGAAAACTATAACTAAAGCTAACTTTTGACTTATATTAAAGCTTACTTTTAACTACTGTAGCTACATCAAAGTCTAACTCTTAGGGGCTTACCAAAAAGCAGTTATCTATTTAAGTTATTCATTTCGGGGTATCTAACTTTGATAGGGAGAGCTTAAATAAGAAATATAATCCTTGCTTTCTTAGCACCTCCTTACCAATTTTTGCTCTTGATGCAAAAATTATGGTTCTACTCAAACTACAAGCATATCAGTTTCTTGCTGCACTGGCCCTATTACACATTTTCTCTCATCGTCGTGGAAAGTCGAGTGTCACTTGAAGAATTTTTTGTTTGTTTGTTTGTCTTTTAATATTTATTTACGTGATAAGGAAACAAACTTTTTATTGATGCAATGAAAAGAAAAACAGCCCAATGCTCAAAATACATTCACACAAATAAAAGTAATAATACAAACTTAACTTAGCTGAACATAAAACTTAATTCATGAAAAATAAATGAAGTCTTGTATAGAAAAGCTAATTGAAAACACTCCAACCACAAAGAAGATCTTGTCTTGAAAGATCTTTTGGTTATGTTCAAACTAATTTTTAGCAAGAATAGCTTTTGCCGCATTGACCCATAAAAGATGAGAATTGGGCATTTTCCACCTTCTCTCTCTCCTTTTCTAATCACAAAACCCACTTTCTATTGAGACAGAATGGAAGGATATAAAATGCACAATGAGCATCCAGCAAAAGGAAATGTTCAAGCTCACATTGTTGATGCACCCTCTTTGTTAACATAATGATAATGAGCCAATCCCAAGCTTCATTGTAGTCGTTTGATACTATAGCAGTATCTCTGCTACCAAAGTTGACATCTTTATCAGTGTAATGGTGTAATGAGGAGGTGCCTCTTTGGTATATTTCATATATTCAATGAAATATTTTGTTTCTCATCAGAAGTTTTTTTTGAGTTGCTCCAACTTTATCGTGACCTTTTATGTTTTTGTTTTTTTTCAATTAAGAGGGCACTGCTAATTGCATCTTTGACTGAAATTATAAATCTCTTTTTTACCATATTTCCAGGATTGATATTTGAGATGAAAGCCCTTTTCTGGTGTCACATTTAATTGATTTTGGGAAATTGGGGATCTGATATTCGATGTGGTTCGATATAGGAGATCACCTTTAATTTTGTTACTTCTTCTTCTTTTTTTTTTTTTTTTTTGATGAACCAACCTTGTAGGTTTACAAGCGAAGTCATGACGTATGCATGCATCTTTACGAGAAGGAGCTGTTGACAGAAAGTTCATATCTTTATGTATACGGGTTAGTTTTCTCCATTCTTGGGTAAAAAGGACATCACCATTTGCTATTCTTCACTTCTCCTCCTGCTGGTGAAATCTCTCTTTTTCTTTACGCTTTGCATTTTGTGAAAAATTTAGGTTTTCGTAAATAATATACTAATTTCTATTTATTTTAATATAGGTTACAGGGTTCTGGTTTCGATGCTCAACAGCTTGCTGTTGCTGCAGTAAGCTTTCCTGCACTTTACATTTTATCTGTAGTACTATCTGCATCTACATGGTAACAGGGATGACGACCTCTTACAAATATCTTACTTCTTTAATGCCAAAAAATGGGGTCAAGCTGTGCAGCCAATTTGCTAATAAAATTAGAAAAAAGACCTCTTGCAGCAAAAAAATGGATTGCTAGTGCAAAACCGTTCTTCACAGCCAATGTGTGACAATTTTCCTCTAAATTTGAGGTTCCAACCGTATGTCTGTCTGTCTCAGTCCAGCACTCTTGGTAGAATCCGCTATCTGATAAAATCTAAGAACATCTTAGACTTGTCGTCACCTTTCTACTCAACCCTTTAAAAGACAAAAGAGCCATTTCCCACTTGGCAGGAGTACCACTAACTCCAGCTCCAATAAACGTTCTTAGAAATGACATAAATTGGCTGTAAATTGTTTGGAAAGAAAAAAACCTAATTCGTTAGAGGCTAGATCATATCTCCTATTCAATTTATGTCACTGGAAAATAAATAGCCTTATTTAATATTGACAACACGTGACAGGGTCTCTTTGAGTGGCGAGATGTTGTGGCTCGTGCAGAGGATGAAAGTACTGGTTACATATTGCCAAACAAAACGCTACTGGAAATCGGTAACTGGGAAAGCTATACTGGCATTCGTTGTTGGAAATGATCTTATATTTTTGTGGCTTACTGCAGAGTTTTAACATCTTTTTCTTATTGTTAAAGCCAAACAGATGCCTGTCACTGTTAACAAATTACGTAGACTACTGAAATCAAAGCATCCATATATTGAGCGGAATCTTGCTTCAATTGTTACCATCATTAGGCATTCGATGCTTAATTCTTGTGCATTTGAAGAGGCTGCTCAGCGTTTGAAGGAAGTCCGAGCAGAGGCGGTAAGTTTTATGCTTGTAACCCCATGCTGTTGATTAACTAAAGTAACAGTCACACCACCTAAAACTACATAACTATAGTTAACGAGCTCAAAACATTTCCCTAAGTATTTAAGGGCATGACCTTCAATTAATATGTGGTGATTAGAGATATAATTAGTGCTAGTATTAATCCATTAGATGTTAGAAATAAATGAGATGAAGGGGCATTTATTCTTGTTGTCACCGGCTTTATGCTGTGTCTAGGATTAATAAGGACTTAAGGAGGATTGTTGTGGCTTCTGGGTTTGTAACTAAAAGGACTTAACTAATTCTTTCTGGAATCCCGAGGGATATTGACTGACTAACAACTGATCTTTCGAGTTGCAAACTTTTCATTCTATTTGTAAGTTGATTAATATTATAATTTGGAAGTCTAATATATCTTTTAATTGTTATCCTAACTTGCCTGTTCGCAGAAAAAAAATTGAGAACTTTGGATCTTTTTTTTTTTTTTTCATTCTACGTTGTTGGTAGTGATATTTTTTAGTGTTCAATTGCCCTCACTCTTCATCGACAGGCATCAGAAGAAAATGCATCAGCTAATGAACACCAAGAAACTAATATTCCCGATACAATCCTGAATATGAAGAACAGTGCTGTTGATAATACTCCCAGTGATCGAGTTTGTTCGCCTTCTTCTCAGTCTAAAGTTGCACCCTTGGAATGTGGATACCGACCCTTCGTACCTGGTAAATGTGTGAAGGTAGATCATTCTCTGCATCCAGTTCTAAATGGGAGTAGACATATCTCTCAAGTGGGCCCAACAACATCGGAGCCGAGCAAACACTCAAATGGCGATAAATATCCAGTAGCACATGTATTGAAATATCTCTAAGTAACCATGGTTAGAGACTAATTTGAACTTTGCTTGATATTTATACTCTATGGTTTCCTGTTTCAGGTTACTGGAGTGAACATTTCGTTGCAAAAGAAGACTAACCGAGGAGGTCTTGGATCACTGTTGGGAAACTCGGCCCCAAAGAGAAAATTAGATACTGATAAAAAGGTAGGTCCCTTTGGTGTAACGTGTAAGATACCATTTCTTTTACTTCCCCTTTAGCTGGCCTCATCTATATTGCCTAATTTTTTTAGGATAAGGAAGAAAGCAAGTTGGATAAAATCAGATCTTCTGTGACCCTACCCTTTCATTCTTTCTTGGGAACAAGTGAGCAGTTGAAGTCAGTTGCAGAACCAACCACTGTGACTGCATTAAAAACTCAAAATTCCGAACTACCTGCTGCTGAGTCAGCCAAAAGCACGAATGTAGAGCCTCCTGCAGTGCCAGTTCCAAAACCCTTCCCGACAGATGAGATTATCATGTTGGAAGATGATTCAGATGACAATGTTGAAGACGAAGACGGAGATGAAGATGAAGAATTGCGTGCTGTTGATGAAGCCACCGATGAGCCAAAGTTGAAGGGTTTAAGTGCTAGTTCACCTCTTGAAATTGACGATGACGACGAACCAATGTCTTTGTCTGAATTGTCTTCTAGCTTTCAAAAATGTTTGAATTCGAATGAACAAGCTATGAACCTTGGGGAAACTGATAATCCAGGAAACCAAAGTGACTTTTTGCAAATCAAACCGTTCGACTATGAAGCAGCAAGGAAAGAAGTGGTATTCGGAGAAGATTTGGAGGAAGACTCGGAGCCTGAGAACGACAAAGATCCAAAGGCATCAAAGAATGCTGGGGCAAAGTTAGATTTAGGTCTAGATAGAGTTCAAAAGAACAGCAGCACTGTGGAATTACCACAAGGCAAACGACGCCATGCCTTCCCTGCAACTGGAAACCGAAGTGCAACTTTCCGCTAAGTCAATGTAAGTGATTTTTCCTCTGTAAAATACAGACATTACTAGTATGGTATTACCAGTCAAAAGATTTCAGGTATTAAAATGGAAAAAGAAGAAAAAAGAAAGTATTAACAAGTTGTTTTAAAAGAGAGATCTTGCTTGTTTTCAATTTGGTTGGGGGGTACTAATCTAGATTAGAATGATCGCTATAATGAGCCTCTTTTCCTCAAATCATAATTATACTGATTTACACACAGCAGTGTAAAGGATTGGGCAACCTTTACAACAAAATTACATTAAATTATCATAAGCGGGTTCATGTCACTATTCTCGAACGCCGTTAGATTTGAGACGGATTTGAGAATGAGAACATTGATATTGTTTTTATTCAATTGTCGACCCTTGGGAGTTTTATG
The DNA here is from genome assembly GCF_025177605.1 of Cucumis melo. Lineage (NCBI taxonomy): Eukaryota > Viridiplantae > Streptophyta > Magnoliopsida > Cucurbitales > Cucurbitaceae > Cucumis > Cucumis melo. The sequence continues at coordinate 24,584,342 of NC_066864.1, read as the reverse complement.
ACTTTCTCAAACATAATTACCAAGTCATGTTTGCAACTTTTGCAATGAAGCTGATACTAACAAGTTTGATTAATTAATGCGTTTCGAAGACCACTTTAGGAAATTGTTGTTAATGATCTTGTCTATTCTTGGCTTCCCATGGGGTTTAGGTGTGTAAGCAAAATTTCATCTTAATAGAGTTGATTTCGCTCTGCCTATTGCCTAATTGTGGCAGTTGACTTTGTTGTTTGTTTTAGGTGAAAATACTACACAACTTTTGCATGTGCTATTATATATATATATATATATATATATATATATAAAGGAAATTACATGTGAAATTTTGTTATGAATTTGGGCGGAAGTTGTATAATTTAATAAATTCAATCCCGTAAAATTTAATATATTGTTAATATTTTGAGGTCAATGTATAGCAGATCAATCAGGTTCTAATTTTTGTATAAAAAGATAAATGTAATTATTAGGTTAAATCACAAGTTTAGTTTGAAAGTTTGTTTGAAATATGAAAAACAAATGAAAATAGAACTAGCAACTGGAAAATATCTCATCTTCTGGAAGTCCGTAGAAAATTGATGATCAAGTACCGTACGTGCATGAGCTTTCAATTTTTAATTTTTAATCTAATTATACACGTGTTTGATTCATTTATAACATCAGTCTTAAAAATGTAAACTTTCTATATTTTTTTATAAAATGAGTTTAAAATCTAAATACTAACATGTTTGATTTGACTTCTTTATAAATATTTATATGCAAAATTGTGTTTGGTTTCAATTATATTTATGAACTAATTCCATAGAAAAATACACACATTTTGAAATTTTTTTTTATAAATATATTTTAAAATTGATCTTACCTTGAAATCATTAATTTTTTTAGTTACTTTAAACTAGACGTTGATTTTATTTTTTGTATTATTTTTTTTAGAAATTCAATTTTAAAAGCACAAATATCTTTAAAATGTAAATACATAACCATAAAAAAATTGATTTCTATCAACAAAATATAAATAAGATCAATAAGTTTTTTCGAGATAATATAATATCAACTAGACAAATAGATGTGCAATTCGATCACGTTCTTCATTATCTTTATTTTACAAACCGAACGATCATGTTCTTCATTGACGTCCTCATGATTTTTTCACAGATATTAATGCAAAAATAGATTTGATTAAGAGAGGAACATTTGCTAATCTCTATATTTAAATGTGTGTTCATATACATTGAAAAAAATATTCAAAGTATTTAAAAATAGAAAAGAACAAAAAAAAAAAACAACGAAATGAAAAATAGATAGTAAAAAGGAATAGAAAAAATAAAAGAAAAAAATAGATATTTGGAAGGGATTTCTCATTAAATATAAAATAAACATTTATTTTAAAATTTGGTTGTCTATAGATTTAATTCATAATCTCATTTTTCCAAAAATTATTTCAAACGAATACCAAACACCTCAATTTAGCTTAAAATGAATTATTTTAAAAATTAAACATTCAAAAATCAATCCAAGCACATCCTTAAAATTAAAAAGAATAGTTTTAGGGAAGATATGAATTTTATAAATTACTAAATGTCATATAATTATTTAATAAAAGAATAAAGTTGTATAAGGACTTTATGAAACTATTTCTACAAACAAAGGAACTACATAGATACATTTTGAGAATTCAAAAACTTAGGGTCCATTTGGTAACGTTCTTGTTTCCTGTTTTTTTGTTTATGTTTCTATTTTTTAAGAAACAACGGTGTTTGATAACGTTCCTTGTTTATCGTTCTAAAAAAAAAAATAGAAGCGTTTCTCATTTTATAAGGAATTATTGGGAACATTATTGGGAACAAAAAAAAAAAGTAGTTTTTTTTGTTCCGTTTTTCAATTGCTTCTATTAGTTTCTTTTTTCTCAATTTATTTCTATTTGTTTCGTTTTCCTTTTTCTCAATTATTTTTATTTGTTTCCTTTCATTTTTCTCAATTATTTTTATTGGTTTTTTTCTTTTTCTCAATTATTTTTATTGTTTCCTTTTCCTTTTTCTCAATTATTTTTATTGTTTCTTTTTCATTTTTCTCAATTATTTTTATTTCTTTTTTTTTTTCTCAATTATTTTTATTGGTTTCATTTTCCTGTTTCTCAATTATTTTTATTGGTTTCCTTTTCCTTTTTCTCAATTATTTTTATTGGTTCATTTTCCTTTTTTTCAATTATTTGTATTGGTTTCCTTTTAATTTTTCTCAATTATTTTTATTTGTTTCATTTTCCTTTTTCTTAATTATTTTTATTGGTTTCCTTTTTCTTTTATCTCCATCGTCTTCCCCAAATAATCATCCTCTTCCTCTTTCACTTATCGTTTTTCTCTGCACACCGTCTTTCTCTTCACCTCTCATCGTCTTCCTCGACAACCCGAACTCTTCCTCTTCACTAGACTGTTCTTCTTCGTCGGATCCATAGTTTTTGCCTGATTGTTTCTCTTCGTCGGATCCATAGTTTTCGTCTTTCTCTTTGTGCAAATCTGGGTTTTCATTGTGGGTTTTTCTCTAAAGCATCATAGGTAGTAGAGTTAAAAGGTTAAATTTTGTTTTGTTTCTTTCAATTCTGAATATTGAAGACATAATAACTTACTTTAAAATTAATATTAAATTCTAGATGTCACGAAATAATGATGAGGTTGTTGAAATTGATGGATTAAGAAGAGAAATGACCTGAGTAAGAGATGATATTGCCAATCAAATTTGGCAACATTTGAAGGATAAAAATAAATTTATGTTTATGTTATTATTTTTATTCGTGCATTGATACTTCTTCGTATTAAATGAATAAACTTTTGATAATTTTATTTTTTATGTTTGATGGATAGACCTATATTTTTGTTTAATGTTTAATTGAAGTACATGTGAAAAATAAAAAAATAAATCTAAAGGAAAATCAGTAAACAAGAAACAGTTATCAAACACATTTTTTGTTTCGGTTTCTTTTTTTTTTCAAGAAACAAGAAACAGTTATCAAACACATTTTTTGTTTCGGTTTCTTTTTTTTCTTCAAGAAACAAGAAATAGAAACAGTTATCAAACATATTACTATTTCTTGTTCTAAAAAAAGAAGAAACAGGAAACGTGGAACAAAGAACAAGAAAGAGAGAATAGGAACGTTACCAAACGGACCCTTAATTAATATGTTTTAATAGACTCAAACACTAAAAAGGTAAATCTTTAAAATTAAGTAATCAAAACACATATTTTTCTTGAATTTGGAGGCAGAAAAGTAATTTTTTTCATTTGTTATCATAGTTATTTTCTACTCGTAATAAAAAAACAAAAGAATAAAATTTCCTATCTCAAATAAATAAATTAAAGATATAAATGATTTTGTCATAAACATAACAAACCAGTAAAATATTACATAGAACAATTCGGAAAAAGAAAAAAACTCACATACCCACAATAGAAAATACAAAAAATGCTATAGTCAACACACAATTAATCCGCTACACGTGCACAAGTAATTCTTTCTTTTGAATGATCATGATAAGCAATCGTGTAGGTAGTATCAATAAGATCGTATAGTTCTTTTATAAATGAGAAAAATGCTTCAAATGTAAATGATCTTGTTGATTATGGTAAGCGATTGTTTATATCATATTCACACGATCATATAGATTTTTTAAAACGATGAAAAAAATGGCTTCAAATCTAAATGATCGTGTTGATCATGTTAAAATATCACGTTAACTATGGTAGGCGATCGTTCAGATCATGTCAACACGATCGTTTAGATCGTTTTAAACGATGAGAAAAAGACTTCAAATTTAAATGATCGTGTTAACCATGTTAAACAATCGTGCCGACAATGGTATACGATTGTTTAAATTTTGTCAAAATTCTTGTCGAAAATAATGAAGAAGAAATAAAATATTTAAACAGAAAAATAAATCGTTTAAAAATAGAAAAAAAATCTGGAAGAGGAGCTGAATAAATCTAAAAAAAATAAATCACATAAAAAAAAAAAAAAGAAAAGTGACGGATCGTCCATAATATCGAAGGCAAATTTGAAATTTATAAAAATATTTTTCCAACTTGACGAACTTTTTGTTTTTGTTACACCAGACATAAATTTTTCGTGTTTTGTTACCTTTATGGAAATTAATATAATATAAAATGGAATCAACCTTAATTTATAACATTTAAAAGGCATAGCCTGCATGAGTTGCCAGCTATCAATGGTGTGTCGATGTCAATTCAAAACCATCGTAAGGCTTGTGAACGCACTCGATTAATCTCATCCATTCATTACAAAAGACATCAGCATCTATGGTTACCAAACATGCTATGTCATCATCCTAAATACTATTTTGACAAATGGATTTGGATGGAAATAAATCAAAGGTTTCAAATAATTGGTATCAAATCACATCCTCTCGTGAAGGCTAACATAGAAGTTTACAAATAAATAAAAATACATACATACATATATACGTACATACGTACATACATATATATATACATATACATATATACATATATATACACATATACATATATATATACATACATACATACATATATACATATACATACGTACATACATATATATATACACACATATATATACATATACATACGTACATACATATATATATATATATATACATATACATACGTACATACATATACATATATATAGATACTATACATATATATATACATATACATATATATAAAAGGCCAAAAAGTACCAAAATTCACAATATACCATGAAATATACATGATTTCATGTTCCAGTAGAAGATGCATTTCTAATGCTCTCTATAATTCACTTTTTCTCTCTAATTGTTCTTTTTACTTTGTTCTTCGATTCCTTCTTTTCGTTCTTACAAACATTAAAATTTATCTTTTGTGGTGTCAACATTTACAATGTTTCAAATAGCATCGCATTAATAACGTTTTTTCTAATTTGAATGACTTCAACCCAACCATTCTCGATTTTCTCACACCTTTGTCATTCAACTTTGCAGATTGGTACCATTACATTGCAAGTCTTCATACACAACAATGTTTAATTTAAACAAAACCAAACCACATGCAAGATTTGAAAGCTCAAGTAGTAACATGTTCATTATATCTAAGAGTTGTGGTGTAGTGGCACCCGCGAGGTCAATTGACAAAGACATGAGAAAAAAATAAGAATCACTATGCTCAAATTCATCGAGTTAACAATTTAACAAATTCAAATTAAGAGAAACGCTCCCAATTACTACTACTATGTTGGATAATAGTTCATAAAATAACCTAATAATAATAAAAAAACTTTTGTCATTGATCTTTTTGTCACGTGAAATCCATATTTACCCTAACTTTAAAACCTTTCCTCAACCGAACTCCCTTATTCTTCAATGATTTTTTTTTTTGCCACTAAAACAACACCAACATTCTCACCAAGCATTAAATTGAAGGTCATTCTCGGTTATTCACTTTCAGTCGATTCTTTATCTACATTTATTACATTCAGTATAGAGTAAGATAAAAAAAAAAAGGAACGAAAAGAATGTAAGTTTTTTAAATATTTTTTTCTCCAAGTTCAATCATGATAATATGAGAAGGAAGATCATTTAATAAAACCTGATACACGACTTCAATGCACACAACTTAGTTTAATCTGATGGAAAACAGTAAAATGCGTAGCGAAAATTTGGTTAAAAAAGTACTCTAATTGCGTCTAAACTAATTTAGAAATTAATATGCATAAACTTCCATAATTAAACGAAATTAGGGTTTATCGAATACATACCTTCGAAGCCTCCCGATCCTCTCAATCTCCTCACGAACCTGAAGTCGTGACTATCACTAGAGTTGACCCGTTATTCTCTGGACTTAGAACCGGGTGATGTCACCTAATGCGTAAAGGAAATTGAAAGAGATGGAAACTTGAGGTAATTTTTTAAGATTGAGATTAGAGAGAGAAAAGGAAAAAAAAATTGTTGAGAGAAAAAAATGAAATTCTAAATTACAAAAATGACCAAAAAGTTTTTTCACATTTGAAATCAAGCCTATTTATAACCTAATTGCATGCAAAAACGCATATAATTAGTTCATAAAATCTCGACACCTAACATTCCACTAACCATAAGTGAAACTTAGTGGGTTAGGTGTTTACATCTCATGTAGCCACATATTCCATTAAATGTTTGTGGGATTATCCAACAAAATGTTCGATTTTTCCACTGACTTTAGTCTAAGCGCAATATGGTCATTTGACCATTCAAGTCAAAGTCAAGCATTGACTTTTTACCATTTTGTCCATCTTGACTAATTCCGACCTCTCGAGTATGAATCTACATTCATTTTCTTTGAAATTCAAATCACATAGTCAATGTTTGAATATATAAACCACATACATTTTGAATATAGAGTCAGTCAGAGTTTGACATTACAAAGTCAAAAGTTAATATTTTAACTTTTTACAACTTTGACCATTTCCATCAATTCCAAAGTTCCAAATATGAATTTGTATCCATATTTTTAATATTTAAATCGCATTTAAACATAAAGCCTCTATCTCAAACTGATAACTGATGACTACATCACATATATTCGTCGGTTTCTCTATATTTACCTAATTCAAACTATTCTAACATATTGTTCTAAATTAATTTCATATGAGCTAGTAGGGAAACCTAATAGACTTATAGATAATGGACTACAACAATTTGAGATTAACTGGCTAAACCCTTTTAGACTAAGCTAATCAACATTCGTTAACTAATAAGTCATCCCATTAAAGTCCCGTAGTTGCACTCTCCTCACTATAGATATATTTGTGTCCATTTAATATAACCATGATCAGTAAGTTAATCATTCACAGGTTGTTCGTAATCTCAGTTTGGTCAAAATACCGTTTTAGCTGGAGACTACATCTTATTCCTTAAGTTCCACTGATCCACTATTGAACAATTGATTTAAGGTCTAACCTATAAACCGAATCCCTCTTGGGCTAGTAAGAGGGTGGGGTCCCTAGTTTAAGACTTGGATTCAGTCCTTAATGGAGCAACTTATCTACTAACCCTAAAACAGGTAGAAGTGATTTCCATCTTGCACTCTATGTCCCTAGTCATCCACTCGGTCTTACCCTTGAAATGAGAGACTTATTGGGCTAGTGTTGATGAACTACCCTCACCTATGCAAATCTAATAATAATTTCGTGTAAACAAAAGTTCATAATTAGCTCAAGATTAAAATTAAGTTACCTAGGTCATCAATAATCGAAATAATCAGTTTTATACGGTCGATAGTGTTATAACTTAAAAGTGATTATTTTATGGTTCTAGTCTTATGTAAACTCTTTGCATAAGATGCCCCTACTTCCATGTGTCTACATGAATGGTTTAAGATTATATCATCTCTACTAACTAAAAGTGGACCAAATTCATAGTACTCCCAAAATAAGGTATCCAACATAAAGTTCAAGTCTACGTTAGATAACCTTAGGACATAATTTTTACCAATAAATCTTCAATAACCATTTTATTGATTATAATATAATTATAAATTATAAATTATGAGTTTTAGGATAGAAATTATTACATAATTTTATAACGAGTACATGACATGGCCACCTATTTTTTAAAATACTTTTACAAAAAACCTTATTTTTTACTATAATTATTTAAATAGCAGTATTTTTTATAAAAGAAATTCAGTTTTTCTCTCTAAATTCTCCTCCCGTGCCTTCCATCGCCCCATCGCCCCATCGCCCCATCGCCCCATCAATTCGTTCAGTCATATTTTTCTTCGTCTTCTTCTTTTCTCCCTTCAGATCCTCGCACAGCAATTCTTTGTTCTGTTTTTATTTTCCCATATTCATCTTCAATTTTTCTCTCATTCGCCTTGCAACAACCTACCAAATTCCTCTGTTTTTGTCATTAATTCCCTCTTAACCATCTGCCATTTCGTTTCTTCTTCATTTCGGATTTCATATTTGACGAAAACCCAAATCTTTAGTTGCGATTCCGATGTCGGCTTTAGAAGGAGGTGGAGGAGGTACGCTTTCGGAGATATACCAAAGTGCTAGGAGGCAGCTTTTGAGGACCAGAGATGGGCTTGAGAAGCTTGAGCGTCTTGAATACACGGCGGCTAGCGGTATGGATTCCCCCGAGCTTTCCTTCTCGATCAAGAAGGATATTACTCAGATCCAGTCTCTGTGTGTTGAGATGGATAGGTTATGGCGGTCTATTGCGGCCAAGTCTCAACGTGATTTGTGGAAAAGGTTCTTCTTCCATTCAATTTGTAATTGTACTGTTTCCTGTTCGTCTTTTTTTGGGCTGAATTTTGAATTAGATGGTATTTATTTGTTTTGCTTTTTGGGGTTTTTTTTTTTTTTTGTTGAAGATTTCCTTATTCTTTCTGAATTACTTGTTTTGTTGATTTATTCAAATGTGGTGGATGTTATGTTCTCCTGTTTGTCTGTTGTGGCTTTTTGTTTCCTTGGAGTTGAATCGTTGTTTCTTCCATGAAAGAAAATAGAAAAATGAAATGGGATGGTCTCTTAGATCCTGAATTGAATTTTGTTCGGGTTACAATATGGGATTGGGATTTTATTATAATTATGCATGACCTTACAAGGCTTATGTCCATTTTGATAATGCCTAACCTTGATGTGTTACAACTTGGAATTGTCCTGCAGAAAGGTGGAACAAGTTGCGGAGGAGGCAGATTCTATGAAACAAAGTTTGGACAAGTATTTTCTTAGAAACCAAAAGAGGATGATGGAAGCAAAGGAGAGGGCAGAATTGCTTGGAAGAGCTGTAAGTACTAATTTTTAGCCAACTGTGGCTTCTGGTTAGTTGAACCCCTTTTTTAACCTTTCATTTTGAATGGTCTTTGGTTTTGGTTTTTGTAGAGTGGCGACTCTGCTCACATTTTAAGAATTTTTGACGATGAGGCACAAGCTATGAACTCGGTTCGAAATTCATCACGGATGTTAGAGGAAGCTAGTGCAACCGGAGAAGCTATCCTTTTCAAATACTCTGAGCAGAGGGATCGCCTGAAGGTATGTTCATAACTGAGAGCATGTAGATGGATATGCTTTTATTTGCTGAGGCTTCTGTTCTGTAAACTGTTAAAGCAATCTTTGAAGACTATGGATGTGTGTTCCCTTTAAATGTGAATTGGTTGAAGATAAAATTCTATAATAGTCTCTAGTTGCTTTAGGAGATAGCTGCAGTTATGGTGTCCAAGTTAGCATTGAAATTTATGGAAGTTACTACATATGAATATTTACTGGAGTTTGTGTCTATATTTTGGAGTTATAGATTCTCCTGAAGTAAAAACACTCTGATTGACTTGAGATTACGTGCATTATGCTACATAATTACTCTAAAAGAATGATTGGCTCACAGTTTAAATAATCATTAGTCGATGAAGTCCAACTTCATGTGAACTATGATGAGATAATGTGGAAAAGAATGTAATATACAAATTTAGGCAGGCATGACTCTTGTTTTCAGTTTTAGTTTGTAGTTAGTATCTAGGATTGGATAAAATAAGTTTAGTGATACAAATTTACAGTATGGGGGATTTGTAATTTTATAAATGCAAATCTAAACTTATGGCCGAACATTCCTTGAGGGGTTTCGTTGCTTTCCATACTGATAGACTAGGTTATCTTACTAAACTAGAGTACTTTCTTAGTTTCGTTCAATTTTTTCTCAGACAGAGTAAAACCATGCAATTATAAACCACGGTAGACTGAAATGCGATCCACAGCTACTTTACTAAAGTCTTTGTTGACTTTTACTACAGAGTATAGAGCATATAGACTCTCCCCTCTTATTCATCCATTTCTGTCTTTCATGTTCATTAATTTGTTTTTGTGAATCAGAGAGCACAAAGGAAGGCTCTAGATGTCCTTAACACAGTGGGGCTCTCCAACTCTGTACTGAAACTCATTGAGAGACGGCACCGAGTTGATAATTGGATTAAATATGCAGGCATGATTTTAACCATAGTTGTTGTGTTTTTTTTTGTTCGATGGGTACGCTAATTCTCACCCAATGATTGTCGTGCAATTCAATTCCTGATGGCTTCTTGAAGAAAGGTACATAAATACACATTGAGGCTGCTTTAATTTGACCTCCCAGGGTTTACACCTCTAGAGGTCTCACCATCCAGAAGACAAAATACTACATACTAAATAGACTACGACGATGTCCCCCATGTCGAGCTTTGCTTCGCAAGTGTGATAACTCAATTATTTTTCAGCTAGTCTGTATACTCCCTTCTGGGTTGCTATAGTATAAGTTCTGATTCAAGATGCACGTATCTGTCAGACATGGCGTCTTATTGATGGTTTTGATGATGCTAGGCTTTTGTTTGTTACGTTTCATGAACTTTTGAATTTTTTCTGGTGCCTTGGTTCTATTCTCTATGGGTTTTTTCTTTCACTATTGTAATTCAAACAGGTGGAGATTTTGAACCTACAACTAAGCTTAGTTTATGCAGTTGAACTATGTTAAGGTTAGTTGGCTCAACATTCTCTTTTCCAATTTTGGAAGGAATGGTAAATGTTAAGTCCTTAGGTAAAAGCTTAGAATGATGTTTAAACTTGAAAGTTGTACTCTTGTTGTAACATGCTATTTGGTTTAGAAAGTCCTCAATTTTAGGCATATCAAACTTTATCGGGATGTACTATTATTTCAGCAGTTTATAGTTTGGTTACTTTAGTTTGATGGCAAGCTCAATGTCTGCAATGAAATATTTGGAGTTGAATAATATTGTTTCCTCGTTATGAAAGATTCATTGGTGGTTATTTCTGTTCGATATAATTGTAGGAATAGCAAGAAGGCAGAAGGTGGTTGGGGTTTTGGCAAAATTCTAAGCTAACAATTTTATTTTATTTTTTTTCCGCAAAAGTATGCCATGCACATGTCATATTTTTAAAATATTCTCTTTTTGCCCCTTGCTATTGGTGTATATCATATTGATTGAATACACTTAATTCATGTATCATTTGTTTAACCAAATCAATATGTTTTTTTATTATGAGATCCTAACGTAACTGGATGGATAGTTAAGTTCGGAATACTTTTTAATTATGAAATCGGTAATTTAGGCAATTATCTACACCACTCAATCTTGTTTTTTATAATTTTAAATTTGAATTAAACCATTCTTTATGATTTAATAAGAGAAATTTTGATAACTTTGATATATGTAACAAAACATTTAACTATTTACGCTTCGTGTAACAAGTTTATTAAAGCAAATTGTTTTTTAGAATTTTATATTTGCTCTTTGTAATGCTCCAAAGTAAATTTTAAGTTAATTTTAAAAATTGTGTAATTTGAGTGTTATTTGGTTTATTGGTTGAATTATTTGATTTATGAAAATTGGAATTTATTAGATATTTGGAAAATATCTAATTGTTTCAATGTTTGGAATTTATGATTGAATTGGTTGTGTTAAGTGATTTGGTATTTGGAAGAAATTTGGTTAATTATATAAATGATTATACAATTAATTTATTTTGAAGTTAGAATAATGATATATTTTTAGGATAAACATTTATTGTTGGGAAAGATAAAAGTGAATTGATTAGAAAGGGAGGGAGATTTGAGTTTAAAAAAAGTAGAATCGATGGGTTAAGAGAGATGAAGTTGTTTTATTTGAATGAAAATAAGGAAAAGATAAAGAAAAGTAATAATAATTATATTATTATTAACTTTTCTTTAAATAGACTCCTTGAAAAATGTGGAAACCCTAACCCATTATCTTCTTCAAATAAACCATAAAAACCCTAATTTTTTTTCATTAACTCGTCGTCGCGCCTCATCATTTTCAACCAAGCCTCTGTCGTGCTCGTCCTTCGCCTCCGTTCGATAGACGCATCGTCTCGCCCAGCGTCCGCACGTTACAACTGTTTGGGTTGCGTTGTCACCCACAGTGCAGTGGCACCGTCAGCAAACCATTCGCACCACGTTGTTGTCCGCCTACAGCAGTACTATCAGCGGACTATCGTCGGTCGATGATCGTCGCATAGCCGAGTCGTCTCCGTCGTCGAGTCGTTTGGAGTCGGGAACCCGAGTCTTTAACCAGTTCGAGCTGTATACGGCCCGACCTGAGATGCCGACCCGTAAGCCGCTTCTAGCCTTAGCGAGCCGTCTTTCACTCGCGAACCGCGAGTGAGTCGACCAGCCAGTTTCCCTCCCCTTTAGCCGAGCCGTTAGCCAATTCTTCCCCTTTAGCCGAGCCGTTTGAGCTGCCAAGCTTGTTCTTAATCCTATTTGACCCATTTTTGGTAAGTCTTAGTAAATGTGATTGGGTTTTTAGCATATCCAACTAAGACATTTTGGACCCTAACTAATTTAATTTTAGATTAAATTGGTTAGATTTTAACTAGAAGTCTGAGTTGTAGAATTTTCCTAAATTATCGGTAAATCGGATTCGACCTCAACTTTGGGTAAGTTGAAATAATTGGAATTTTAATCCTTAAGCGACTGTTAATTAATTTATTTACTTTAGTTATTGGGTTCCCTTGTTGAATAGGACTTTGTTGTTGGAAAGCTTGACCGTGACGGTTAGGATAATTTCGGTTTTAACTAATCTCCAGGTAAGAGATTCTCCTGCTAGACCTTCGTATTGAAGTGAGAGCTTGCATAAAATTCTTCTATTATGCTTTGATGTAGTTGGTATGCATAATATGATCATGTGTATGGTGATTGGTAGTCAGGATTATTCCATGATTATGATGACTGATAGATCCGATTGAGATATGTTTATGATAATAATATTTGAATACGAATGCTATGATTGATACTTATGCCATGTTTTATGATGATGTGATGATATGTTCATTCTACAGATAGGGTGTACTGTTATCTTTACCTATTAGAGTCGTACTCACATGGATGTCCCTCGAGATCATCACCTTTTTATGACTGTGTAGTCCGACGAGATCACAAGTTCAGTATGACATATACATGATTATGAGTGATTCGACGGGGTCACTCACAGCCCAATTGTCTTAGTATTTCCCCTAGGTATACTAAAGACCAGTTTGTCCTAGGTGTTCCTTTGGGTTCACCAAAGATCGGAGATGTTCCTACGGGATCACAGATCGTACGTGTTTGGGAACGTGCCGGTTTAGGAGTACCACTTTACAGGACTCTAATATGAAGTTAACAGACACCTAGCGGGAATAGTAGTGGGTCTCTTACTGAGTATATTTTTATACTCTCTTTCTTGTTTAATTTTACAGGCGGAGGTAGAGGTAAGAGCAGAAGGAAGCTGACGAATGACAAGAAGTGACTATGGCAAGCCATAGGGAACACTTTTGCTTACGCCTTATGTTATTTTTTTAGATTTCAGTATTTATGTGTTTGTTTTTATTAATTTTCTCCTTTTGAAACTATATAGGGTCCGAGTTAGAATTTTATTTTATTTATTTTTAATTTATTTTTATATACATTTGTTTTCAAATTTTAATGAGTAATTTGAGGTTTTGTTTTATTTTCTACTTTAATTTGAGAAATTTTATTTTCATTTTTATTAGTAGTGACCTCGGCTTAGTATAAAGAGTTGGGTCGTTACAATCAAATATCTAATAAATTTCAATCTTGATAAATCAAATAATTCAACCAATGAACCAAATAACACCCCAAATTACAAAATTTTTAAAATTAAACTTAGAATACTTAAACTTAAAATTACTTACTTTGGGGCATTACACCCTTGCTCTTTTATAACGAACTTGTTCTTCTTCTTTTCGATTTTTTCACAATTGTCATTTCCAAATTATTCATCTCGTCTTTTATATATCTTTCATCTTGATCATTCTTTGCCTTTTTCTTAATTTTCGACAATATTCGCTCTCATATCCATCATCTTCGATAACATCGTTTGTCTTCTTGTCATCTTTGACAATCAAGATCGTCTATATTGCTCTGTTTATATCGTCTCAGTGATTTTGGTTTCGGTGAATATTCTAAATATTGTTTTTTGTTTGAACTATTTAGTTGATTATAAAATTTAGTTCAAAATTATATATTTCGGCATCAAGATAGAATGTTTAGAATATGTAAGTATTACTGTAAGACATGTTGTATTTTGTTATAAAGATCGTTGAAGATTTTGATGATTGTTTATGTTGAACTAAGAATCTATATTTCAGTATGAATATTGTTTTTGTTTTTTGTTGTTTGTAAAAATTTTTTTTTGTCTTTAGAACTTTTAAGAATCACTATAAGAATTATGTATTTCAATATGAAGATTGATAGTTTGAAGTTTTTCATGATAATTTTCATTGAATTACTTGATCGTTTACCTTTTATCAACATTATCGTTTACCTCTATCAACATCATCGTTTATCAATATAGAGATGATTGTTTTGCTATATGTACATGATCGTTCATCTTTATGAACACGAAAATTTTCAATATTTTGTATGATCAACGTCTTTAAACGATCGTTTAGTTTATTTTATACGATGGTTTAATTTATTTTATACGATCGTCTATTGTTGTTAAATGATTGTTTAGTATTTATAATCTTTTTTGCGCGATTGTTTATTTATATTTTGCATTGTGTTTATTTTTATTGTTTAGTACATTTTATTCTCTTATTTTGTGATAGATGTCTATCTAATTCTTCCTTTCACCATTATATACTTAATAATATTTTTTTTTTCAGATTGGAATGTCTATTCCTATTGTTGTTTTTTATGGAGGTCAATGGAATGACTGCAATGTTTATGAGAATTACTCAGCGTCTGAAGTTTTGGTAGATATGTGATTCTGCTGTAATAGATGATTTTAGATTCATGTCTACTGATCGTTCCATTCCTAAAGAGATTGTGCAGAAGGCTCGTACAAATCTTGGAGTTAATATAAGTTACCAAAAAGCTTGGATGGCGAAAGAACATATGATAAAGATATTACACGGTGACATAATTGAATCGTATGCATTGATTTCAAGATTCTTCAATAAATTTGTTGAATCTAACCTAGGTATGACCAGTTTTGTATATCAAATTTAAATTCATTTGCAGATAGATGTGGATAGACTGATATCACGGTCTATCTAGATAGACAAATATTAGCATCTTTCATATATATTCTTTCTGTTCTTTTTTGTTTGTGTTGATAAAAATGTGTTTGTAATTATTATAGTTACATGCATTGCTTTAAAAATGGATGATAGTGATCATTTCAAGTTTTGGTTTGATGCATCAATTGAGGGGTGGAAATATTGTAGACCTATTATTTCTATTGATGAGACATTTTTGAAGTGTAAGTTTGGTGGCATCCTATTAACAGCCTCATCACAAGATGGTAACAATCAAATCTTCCCTCTTGCTTTTGCCATTGTAGATTCTGAAAATGATGTATCATGGACATGGTTTTTTGAGAAGATACGAGGTAGTTTTTCAGAGTGGGCTAATTTAGTCATTGTTTATGATAGACATCTTAGCATCCCTAAAGGAGTTTTAAGAGTGTTTCCTGATGTTAACTATTGTGTGTGCACAAAACATCTTTTAAGTAATTTGAAACTTCTTTTTAAGGATCCATTACTTGATAAATATTTCTTTAGCTGTGCTTATGCCTACACCATTGATGCATGGAGTCCGTTTGTCCAAATATCAGAGATTATCTTAGCAAATATAAGAGATTATCTTAGTAGTGTTGGTTTTGAGAAGTGGTCTCGGACATATTCACGTAGACAAAGGTATAGAATGATGACATCAAATTATGCAAAAAATGTAAATTTAGTGTTTAAAGATCTTAGAGAACTACATGTGGCTACGATACTTAGTTCAATCAGGGATGTATTGCAAAAGTGGTTTAATGAACGAAGTAAAATTGCTTCTACAATGAAGAGTCGTTTGACTTATTGGGCTGAGAATGTTCTGCGTTTAGAACATGAAAAGTCGAGAAGGTTACTGGTAAGATTTTTTTTTATCTCGGACAGTTAGAGATAGATTGCTATCTGTAACGACCCAACTCTTTATACTAAGTTGAGGTCATTACTAAAAAGAAACAATGACAAGAGACACTTTTTTTGAAAGGAGGGAAACTAAATTTTCATTAAAAACAGAATGCTGAAACACTGATACATAAACGCGGAAGCAAAACTGAGTCCCCATATGGCATGTCACAGATCATTCTCTGTCGCTCGCCAGCTTTCCTCTACCTTTACCTTCGCCTAAAATATTAAACATAGAAAGAGTGAGTATAAACACATACTCAGTAAGGGACCTACTACTAGTCCCGTTAGGTGTCTGTTAACTTCCCATTAGAGTCTTTAAAAGTGGTACCCAAGAATTGGCATGTTCTCGAACACGTGCAACATGTGATCCTAGAGGAACATAACTGATCTTCGGTGATCCCAAAGGAACACCTAGGAAAAACTGATCTGTAGTGTACCCAAAGGAAACATTAAGACAATCAGGTTGTGAGCGATCCCGTCGAATCACTCGAATCATGTCTATGTCAATGCCAGATTGGCGGTCCCGTCGGACTACGCAGTCCTAAAAAGGTGGTGATCCCGAAGGACACCCATGTAGGTACGACTCATAAAGTTAACAGAACACCCTATCCATAGCATATAGCACAACATAACATCAAAACATGGCATGAGTATTAATCTTAACGTCCTTAATCATGTGATTAATATATCATGCATTAACATCAACATCAACAGTCGTTATCATAATATCAGTCATCATCATCAATCAATATAATGAGTTATGCATTTTAGCTGCCATCAATGCATAATCATAATTACATGCAGTCTCTGAAATTCAGTTCGAAGGTCTAGTAGGAGAATCTCTTACCTGGAGATTTTAGCCAAACAAAGTACTCATTAGCTGACAGTAAAAAAAATCTCCAATTAACTTGATCCTAATCATAAAAGGAAAACTCATTATCTTAATTAATGAAATTAGCAATTGGCTAACATAAAAAAATTCTCCCAAAATAATTAACTTTCTAAAAATTTGGGTTGAAACCAATTCAACCTTGATTGGAAAAAAATCCAAGATTTAAATCTTAAAAACTTAGCCAATTGAACCTTTAAAGAAACCCCCAATAGATCCAAAATTAAATTAATAAAATATTAATTTAATTTTATTAGTTACGAGGGTTACTCAAATGAAGATTGAGAAGTTCTCTTATCCTTGATGGAAAAATTCATCACTTTAAATCCTCAAGCTTCCAAAGAGACCAATCTTAATTACAATTGGTGAGGCGGCGATAGCATAGAGTTATCTTAGAGAAAAAAGATGAAGAACCTTTTTCTTTTTTCTTTACTTTCTAATTAAGCATTCCAATGCTATTTATAGACCCAAATAATAACAATAATTTGATTATTATTATTTCCTTTTTCTTTTAGGATATATAGATAATACAAAAAATATACATATATCTTTATTCCCATTATCTTTCCTAAATAAATGCCTTAAATGCACAAAATCTTAGGCATTTATAACCATTAGTAATAATAATAATACTTCTTTATTATTATTATTTTTCTCTCACCAAAATCTACAATAAACATACATATTTATTTAAACCATTATTCTCTCTTTTAAATATATATATATATATATATATATATATATATATATATTATATATATATATATATATATATATATATCTTTTTCGTCCAATCAAATCAACCATCTCTCTCCTCGTGGATTATCTTCTTTTCCAAACAAATATAATTATATACCATCATATAATTAACTTCACTTTTCCAAATTATTAATTAAATATATATATATACTCAATTAACCAATTCCATCAAAACCAAAATTTTCCCTCCAAAATCTCAAATTAACTTAAATACTCAATTAATTTAATCAATCAAATTTTTTCCAATAAATCACTTATAACTTCCAACATGAATTATCTTAACCCAACCATAACAACTCCACTCCATAAATAATATTTATCTTTGCAGAATAATTAATTACCTTCCACAATAATTAATTATTATTTATTTTTCTCTAAAATAATTAATTATCTTCAACAATAATTAATTATTATTTATCTTTCACCAAAATAATTATCCTTTTACAAATAATTATATTTTCCCAAAATATAATTATTTTACATTTTCTCCCTTACTAAATATCCTTTCTCCAAAATACAATTATCCTTCCATTAAATAATTATATTTCAACAAATATAATTATCTTTTCCTTTAACATAATAATTATATGTATATTTCCACATATACATATAATTATCAAAACTCCAACAAACTTTCCACCTCACAATTTAATTAAATAACGTTCATAATTATTTAATTAAATTCAACTTCAACAACACTAAAAATCCACAACTTTACGTAATCCTCTTAACCTATCATTTAATCAGAAACTCAACGAACACCACATGCCAAAACCTCTAATTAATTAAATATTCATTCAAGAAATATTTAATTAATTTCAATTCCCATGAAAATCAAATAATTCTCATTAAATGAATTCAAAATAACGCCCAATAAATTAAATCTAATTAAACAAAAATTAAGATAATTAACTCCAAAATTATTTTAATTTTTGGGGCGTTACACTATCTTTTTCTATCCACTAGATAAAGATAGCAATTTTTTTGTTCCTGTCTCATAAAAGCACATATAAATTGTTATCTATATATATATATGATGTATACAGAGATTGAAATCTATTTGTTATTATTTTATTAATTGACCTTATTTGTCTTATGTATTAGGTTGATCCAATTAGTACGATTGAATACCAAGTAACGGATGGAAATCAACATTTTATTGTGAAGTTAAACGTGGGATGTTGTAGTTATCGAGTATATGATGTTGAAGAAATTCCTTGTGCTATTCTCTTGCTATTCTTCGAATGCTTAACTTAGCTACCTATTCTTATGTATTTGAGTTTTATTCTAGAGAAACACTATCAGCAACATACAATGGTTGTATTTAACCTGTTGGATCTTATTTCGATTGGAGAGTTGTAGATTCTGTCATGAAAATATTACCTCCAGTCTTTAAACAACAAGTTGGAAGACCAAAAACACAAAGAATTCCATCTGTTGGTGAATTTAGTTGTTCAACCGGATGTTCCAATTGTAATCGTAAAAGACATAATAGCAGGACTTGTAAGCAAGATTTGTACAATTAATGAAAATATGTAAGTTCTTTCTTTCATTATTATGTATAAACGTTTGATATTAAAGTTGATGGAGATTTAATATCGTCATTAGTGTGATATATATAAACAATCGCTTAATGTTCTTTACATGTATTAAGAAGATCGTTTAGACTTTACTAAATGATCGTGTGATTTGTATCGTCTGATTGTTTATACTTGATAATTATTGTACGTTTACATGTAGTTTAGGAAATCGATTTAACTTAAGTGTGTGGTGGTCTATGATGTCTTACATGATCGTTTAGATTAATTGTAAAATTCCCGATCGTTTAGACATTAGTGTGGTATATATAAACGATCGCTTAATATTGTTTACATGTATTAAGAAGATCATTTAGACTTTACTAAATGATCGTGTGATTTGCATTGCTTGATCATTTATGCTTGATAATTGTACGTTTACATATAGTTTAGGAAATCAGTTTGACTTAAGTACGTGGTGGTCTATGATGTCTTACATGATCATTTAGATTAATTGGAAAATTTGCGATCGTTTAGACATTATTGTGGTATATATAAACAATTGCTTAAAGATATGCACGATCTTTTACATTTCTCTACACGAATGTTTTTATATCTTTATACAATTGTTTTTTTATATCTATCTAAACGAATACAAACATTTAGTCCAAGGTTGGTTAAAATTTAAAAGTAAAAGTTGTACATGTACATTAACCAAAACATACAATTTATTTACCAATATAATTTATTTGTCCAAAATTCTACTACATATTGTTGTCTAAACAGTTTCATGTTATCCATAATTAGACAATCACGGTCTGCATTTGTTATAAGGCATTCAATAAATTTGGCACAAAAAATCCTGCAATCTAATGAAGTGCCTTTTTGTAATGTGGTATTTGATCTTACTACTGGCCAAGGGACATATGTGAAATGTTTTCTATGTGCATGTATTTCAATAGCAATTGTTAGTGAGGGGATGCATCGTGCAAGTATTTCAAGAGTTGCATCAACAAGTTCTTTTTCAACATATTTTGGCATTGAATCAAACACATAAATCTTGCATGTCTTCATATGAGCTGCAACAGCCAACCAATGTTCTTTTATGTTGATGCAGCCAATCACGTAGTTGACATTTTCCCACCCTACTTTATGTTGGATATCACCAACAGCTAAATTAAAATAGTAATCTAAACCTGCTTCTGTCCATAGTGTTAAGCATGTTGTTGTATCTGTCCATTTAACTTCCTTATTGTCTGCTGTCAACACATGATTATCAAAAAGTCGTTGCCTAACTATGCAGTGTTCTTTGTTGATTCCAATCTTGAAGAACAAATAAAAAATTTAGTTAAAATATAATTATGTAGTTTAACTTCTATAAAAAAAAAGAATAATAACTTACCATAAATGACGAATCTAGTACTGTAAAAGTATATTTGCAAAGATGGTTGATATGCAACATTAGCACGTGGTACAATAACAAATCCGTGGTCTACAAAAAAATCAAACGATCAATTAGTGAATAGAAGCGATAGTTTATCAAAATTCAAGCCATCGTTTAGCAAATACAAGTGATCGTTTACAACATTATTTTCCTTACTAAGCGACTGTGTACAATGTTTCTTGTTCGCTTATCTAATCAAACGATCGTGTATTATATATAAATGATCGTTTAGTTAGATAAAGAATATTGACTCGATTGTGTAGTTTTATATATAAAATAAAATTTGGAAAGAGTACTTACGTCTCCTAGTATCCATGTGTTTTCTTCAAGCTCTTTGAAAAATTCCTTCTTTATGGTTGTGAACACTACTGTCCTCTCTTCATTAGTTGTTTTTCTTGATCTCTTCCAAGATAAGTATGCCTTCCACACGGGATCATAACTATCTACATCTTGCAATTTGACATCTGGGACAAGTATTGTAGGTTTTAATATAACCTCAGTAGATGTTGTGGGTGGATTAACTTGTTGATCAGACACTTTCTTATCTGCTATTTTACATAGCTTCCTTCTTTTTATTGGTTTTTGTTGTTCATTCATTTTCTATAATGCACAATGTTAAATAATAAAAAAAACAATAATAATTGATGCAAAGTACTTAAGAGTTTTTATATATACATACCAATATAGATTCTAAATTAATTGTAGAACTTTGTTTCTCAGTTACTGGTTCAATTTCTTTTTGTATCTCAACCAAAGTAACTCCTTGATCATTTTTTTGTATTTCCTAAAATGCATAATATTAGATAAGAAAAAACTCTTAATTCAAAGGACTACACAGTTGTTGTGTATACATACCAATTGAGATTCTATTTTTTTTCAGCCAAAGTAGATGACTGCATATTGTCAATTGTTAAACTTTGTTCCTCCATTATTTATTCATTTTCTTTTTGTATCTCAACCAAAGTAACCGCTTGATCATTTTTTTTGTATTTCCTAAAATGCATAATATTAGATAAGAAACAAACTCTTAATTCAAATGACTACACAGTTGTTGTGTATACATACTAGTTGACATTCTTCATTTACAATTTAAATTGATGGTGGCACTTCGTGAATTTTTAAAATTTGTTCCAATGGAGCTAATGCAAGA
This sequence comes from Cucumis melo, assembly GCF_025177605.1. Lineage (NCBI taxonomy): Eukaryota > Viridiplantae > Streptophyta > Magnoliopsida > Cucurbitales > Cucurbitaceae > Cucumis > Cucumis melo. The sequence goes on along the minus strand of NC_066864.1, from coordinate 24,562,613 downwards.
TCTTTGAGAGGCTTGAGGGTAGTATCACACAAAGTGGAAGTGGTTGACTTATAAGTGGAAGAGTAGTAATCATTTCTGGCAAGTCTTTTTCTTTCTAACTTTGAGCATTCATATTATTTGATATATTGTTTATAGTTAATAGCAAGTTTGCATCCCTGTTGTCTATGCTAATATCACTACCTGATTCCTCTTGATGTTCAGGTGATGTTGTTTACTGTTCCCTAAACAAAATGAGAAAAAGAAAAAAAATACAATTGTTACTTCTTTATTTTGATGAAAATTCTAAATTAGTAAATAATGAATGAAATGTTAACCTTTGAGTTTACACGGTAAGTTCTTGAGTATGTTGTTCTTCAACATATGGTTACTCATTGCTGATCATATCTTCTATATTTTGATGATCATTATTTTTGTCCATATTGTCATGATTAAAATTATCATGAAGATCATCTTGGAAGTGATAAGTATCATCATTCCCTTGATTATAATTTTGATTCTAATAAATAAATAAAAATGGAAATAAAATTAAAAAAAAATCAATTGCTAAACGATCGTGTACACAAAAGTAAGTGATGATGTATCCTATCTAAACGATCGTGTAAATGTGATAAGTGATCATTGAAATGTGATACCCGATCAGATATTTCAGTTAAAGTATTTTTTGCCAGGTATAGCCATCATAAAAGTAATGATCATAATATATTTTTGTTATGTACACGATCATTTATAAAACCCTAAACCCTAAACCTTAAAATTAATACGTAAGTGCTAAACATCGCTTAGACTATTTAATGTATCGTTCAGTCCAATATACACGATCCTCTATTCTAGGTTAAAGTATCATTTACTTGATGGAATAGATCGTTTAATCCAAATAGAAAGACATTCATAATATAATTAATTGACAAGTAATGATAAATTGAAACATTTAACAATCTCTAGAATAAAAGTTTAAATGAATCGTAAACATTTGAGAGTAAGAATTTAACAACAGAACGATCGTGTTCAAGAAAGAAGTCAAAATGTTTGAAATATAAAGAAGACGAAATGTAACATTATAGTACGAAAAGTTCAGCAACAAAAATTTAGAGTTATACTAAAACATACCTTTTGACGTTGAAGAGAAAAATGAACGTTTGAGAGAAAAGGAGTAAGGGAATAGAAAATCTTTCAGATGAAAAGCTAAGTGATCAGTGCATTTGTATATTGTGAAGTGATGGAAAACGAAGAAGACAGTACGTATATTGTTGGTTTTTACCAAAGGGGCAATATTGTAAATTCGCGTGCTTTTTTAAAATGTTGAATCGCATTCATTAACATGTCGGTTCATATTTTTAAACGATATGTGTGAACGATCATTTACGCTTACTGTTTAATATATATATAAACGATCGTGTAATTAAGTCAAAACGATCTTTTAAAAGATGTAAATGATCGCATTGTTCTATGTAAACAATACACTTAAAATGATCGTCAGGTAAGATCTCCCAATAATATCAAAACGATCATACTGATTATTCTAGTGATTGTTTATTTAAGTCAAAGCGATCTTTGAATACATGTAAAAGATTAACATTAGACCCTCAATCGTAAATGGTGTTGTTCTTTCGTAAACGATTTCTATTTATTAAGGTGCACGATGTAGTAATTAGATGTAAACATTCGTTTAATAACATCTAATGGATAATGTTAATTACTTTAAAGCATCGTTTAAGACATATAAGTGATAACGTTAATTCTTTTAAATGATTGTTTTACAACATGTAAGCGATACTGTTATACAAGTTAACAAGTATAAAACGGAGAAATTCTGAAAAACTTTTATACATTATTTTCACAAAGCTTCGTAAGTTTGCATTCATTGCAATAAACATTTAGGCATCATTCCCTTCTCAAAAAGCTGAAAAGCTTAAAAAAAAGTCTTTACACTTAACGAGTCTTCACACTCAACAATTCTTTTCACATTAAATATTTGCAAATTTTATTCAACATATCTAAGATTACTATAAGCTGTCACTTATGGCACACTACCATACACCACTTTGCCTCAATGGCCGCTTCTTTTTCTTCTTCAATGGCTAGACGTCTCTAATAGCTGAAGATAAAGGATTGTTTGTTGAAGACATTGCAGAAGAATGGGAATGAGGATTCGAACATCCTAGCCATTCTTGAGCTAAACAGCACCAAAATCTTCCTATTTGAATTCTGTCTACTTTCAACTTCGGTGGGACGATGCTTCGGAATCTAGGAAAGTTAATAAGAGCATACCATAGTCTTTTGTAGACATTTTCGAAAGCACCTTGCACATCTTTTCCTTTTCTTTTTTTTTGTTAATTTTATCCTTCTTTCTTCAAATAGCAGCATCTTGAATCGCAACATTTAGACACTTACTTTTTCATAATAAAAAAAGTTTGAGAGAAATGTTTAAGATAAAAAGTTCAAAAACCCTAAAATTTAATGGTATGTGAGAAGGCTTTTAAAGAAAGATGAAAGGACAAAAAAGGAAGAGTTTTTTTTTTTTTTTTGTGTTAATAAATGCAAATTGATTGTTTTCAACACGCTTATTAACCATTATCACGCACAAAGCCTTAACTCAAATATGCTCACCACGTGGTGCTAATATCTTTATTAATTACACGATGAGATTATGCAATTATCTACTGGTAATGAAATTTACGCGATATCTGATTTAAATATAAATGTTCATGTTGAAATACCTACACGATCGTGCTTATAAAGGTAAATGATCATGTTATACGCTTTATATGATTCTAGTCAATGTTAAATGATCATGCAGTTACGTAATAGTACAACACTGGTAATTATCCTTTTTCATCCATAAACACGCGTATTTACCCTTTTAACAAACTTTTCACAAAATGTTAAACGATCGTTAATTACATAAACCGAATAATTTCAAAAGGATTACAGTAATTAATCTACACGATTGCTAATTTTAAGTAAAAAAAAAAATTTGAATACGCGAAAACAATAAACATTAGATCTTAAACCTAAATGATATTGTCGTTAGCATAAACGATCGTTTTAAATGTACCAGACGATACACTAAATTGATTTAAACAATCATTCATAACATCTATTCGAGAATGATACGAAATTTAAACAATCGTATACAACAACTAAGCGATAAAGTATTAACAAGGTAAATGATGTAAAGTTGTTATACAAATAGAGAAGTACCGTAAGGTTCTTATACATTGATTATAAAGGTTATTACATGTAAATGTTATCTGCCTTCCTCGAACCAACTTTGCGTTGTATGTATATGATACAGAACAAGTAAAATAGACATTCATAAAATGTAAATGTTTATGCACAGATTGTTTTTATAATTTTGCAGCTCCTATCTACCAGTTTTGCAACAAATTACTTTGTCCTCAACCACTTGCTTCATAAGTGGTTAAAGACAAAAAGAAGGTATTCGTCGATGTCTAGTAATGTCTGCACAGCTTCCATGGGTTGTCCACTTCACCAAGCTCTTGGACAACTTCGCCAGAACCATGCGCTAAACACTTATGTCATCTTCCCTTGTAAATCCCATACTCAATCAGGCCGGAAGAGTCTTCGAAATCTAGGAAGTTTTTAAGAGCATACCATAGTCTTTTACAGGCATTTTCTGAAGCACCTTGCACATCGTTTCTTTTTTCTTCTTGATCTTATCATTTTTTGTCCAAATAACAGCATCTTGAATCTCAACATTTACAACCTTATTTTGATAGAAGTTGGAAAAGTTTTAAAGGAAAAGATTGAATGAAAAAGTTGATAAATCTAATTGTTTGTGAGAAGGTTATAAAGGAAAAGGAAATGTTTTCTTGTTTTATATTCGCTGACAAGTTTATAAAGAAAAGTTGAGAGATTAATAAATGCGGAGATTATTACTTACAACACGCGTATTGACCATTTTCACCTACAAACCCTGAACTCTACACATTCTTGGCGCGTGGGCATAATACCTTAATTTTATAACTGCAATCACATTCATTAATTACACGATAAGTGTAAACAATTGGTTAAAATCATGCAATAATAAATGTAAACGATCATTTTGATAAACCTATACGATAGCCTAGTAAATCTAAATGATACTGTTATACGTTTTACGTGATGGTTGTATATGTTATATGATCGTGTACTTAGAAATGTTATTGGGTACGTCTAAACAATCTTGTAATAATACATAAACTATAAAAGATTATGTTTTTAATGATAAACGATTTTGTAGTACTTCATAAACAATCGTTTATGTGAGCAAACTATTTGATAATAAACCCAAACGATTTTCAATCTATAAACGATGAGGTTGTTACATATAAACGATCTTGTAATGTTGTATAAATGAAAGTTTCTGTTTACAGAATGTTTTTCGAAGATATACGATGAGACGGAAAAGGAAAAGTTTCTATAAGTTATATTTGCTCAAAGGAAAATAAACGAAAATTTATTTTTTGCAACAGCCGTATTGACCTTTTTCACTCAAACAACAGTTTACACTAATCGTTTAATATAATATTAAACATCGTTTACTTAAGTCTAAGCAGTAAACGATTTTGAAGTTATCATAAATGATCATTGTTCATTCAGGTTGATGATCTGGTAATTTGATCTAAATGATCATTAAATAACATGAAAACAATAAAGTTAATTATTTTAAACAATTGTTTCCAACATTCAAGCAATAATGTTAAATATTTCAAGCGATCGTTCAACAATATCTAATTGATAACGTCAATTATATTAAAGGATCGTTCTACAACATCTCAGCGATGATATTATACAATTTAAAATTGCTTTAAGGCCACGCTTTTTAGGAGAATTTTGGTAACAGAATAATATCATGAAAGTCCAGTTGTATTGTCTTTGAGTGGCTTTGTTTAAATCATTATTTTTTTTTGTCTAGGTTCGTTTTTAGGTTGCCTTCATATATTTATGTTGCTTGAGTATGGTCTTTGTGTTAGTTTTAGTCTGTATTTTCTCTTATTTTCTTTTACTCTTAGTATAATACTCTTGTATTTTGAGCTTTATATCGCATGAGCTTACTGGGTTTTGTTTTTCTGTTCTACTTCTCTGTTACTTACCACTTTCGTTACTTCATTTTACATTGCCGCTATGTCCACTAAATCTAAGTATGTTTTTCTACAGGGATGGGTTTTGTTTCTTTTTCTAGTTTTTAAGTGATCGATCTGTTCTTCTAAGTGTAATTTTAATTCCAATTCCCAATTTTCTTGGATCGTTTATTTTGTTAACGACTGTTGCTTTGTTTATTTAGTGTTATTTTATAAACTTGGAGTTTCTAATGCAGATTAAATGGATATGTCTAATAGCATTTTAAGTGATTATACTACTTTAACTTCTATTATTCTTTTGCCTCTGCCATTGATTGTTAGTATATTTTGCTGTAATCTTTATTCTTTCCTAAGTTAAGCTTGGTGTAGGAGGGTTCAGTATGGGAGCGGCTACAACGCTTTACTTCTTTGTGCTTCTTTTCTGTTTACATGAAAATCTAAAGAAGCATTAATATATTCACTGCCTATGCATTTCTTTTGCATCTGGTTATTCAATTCTATTTTGGTATTCGATTGAGTTGAAGAATTGTGATTGATCTAGTTGATTTTATTCTTTAGATAGTTTAGTTTTGATCTAATATTGGTTGGTTGAATTCAAATAGAAAGTGTAATTAAAAAACACTATATGTGTTGCATAGAACACTATACATGTAATTCAAATAGAAAGTTATTGTGGTCCGCTAGTATGTTATTAGAAAGGTGTGCCACTTGTTTTTCTTTCAATTTCATAGTGCAGCTAGCCAATCATGTTATCAATATGTGATACCAATCCTTTAAAGTGTTTCCTCAGAGGGGGCTTGATTGTAAGTGTGTGGAGCAATATAGGTTGTTTTGAGATTCAATACTTCTCTTACGCACTTTTCATTCGTTTCAGGGGTTAAAGTGTTACTCACACACTTTTTGAAAACTTTTGGTTGGTTGAGAATCAAAGTGAGTGTAGGATCTTCTTGGGATTGTTACGAGACTCGAAGTGACATTTAAACATTTTTTTTGTTGTTGTTTCAAGTGTTAAAGTATTGCTTTGAAACTTTTTAGAAACTTTTTACGTTTGTTTTAAGAGCTTTATATTGATACAGTCATCACTGCTTTATATTCTAAGTGGTTTGATCATGTTGTGGTTGCTTAATGTGTTGATACTTTAAATAGCTAGGTTGTTGGATGGATTTGGGATAGGTCTTGTTGTCACTCTTGTTCATATTTATATTTCAGAAACTGCCACATCAGAAATAAGAGGCTTCAGGCCAAAAAGGTTCCCCAGAGACTCCGTGACATAAAGGATGTTTTAGTTCATATGGAGGGGGAGGGGGAGAGGTGGGGATTGATTGATATACTTTTGGGACTTTGTTGAGGTTTAGAGTTTAGGTGAATTGTTGATAGGTGAACTGTTCATATGTATTGGTTTTGTAAATGATATATGAATATGATGCAATGTTTTGGAAATGATATGAATGGATGATGTTTAGTTGCCATTTGATGTATATTTGTCGTTTATATGTAGTTGAATTCTTGGACCAATGATTGTATAATAAAGGAACAATAATATAAATAAATTACAATTAAAAAAATGAAAAATTCTTGACGGTTTTAAAATGTCATGAACAATAAATTTCTTGACGACAAATGTCATGAACAACGAAATTCTTGACGGTTCTAAAATGTCATTAAAAATCACTCTTGACGGTTTCTAAATGTCATGAAAAAGAATACTCTTGACGGGTACAAAATGTCATAAACAATGACTTTCTTGACGGTTATAAAATGTCATGAAAAATGCACTCTTAACGGTTTTAAAATGTCGTGAATATTCGCATTCTTGCCGGTTTTTGTCATTCATAGTCACATTCTTGACGGTTATAAACTGTCATTAAAACCTATCCTTGACGGTTCTAAACTGTCATGAAAAATGGAATACTTGACGGTTCTAAACTGTCAATGTTAACAATTCTTGACGTTTTTTACAACTGTCAAGAAAAATGCCTTTCTTGACACTGGATTCAACGACGGTTTTAAAACCGTCAAGAATAATCACTCTTGACAGTTTAAAACCGTCAAGAAATCCTGTTTTTGTAGTAGTGTGTAAACGTTATTACATGTAAATGTTATCTGCCTTCCTTGAACCAACTTTCTATTATATGTAAATGTTACAGAACATGTAAAATGGATATTCATAAAGTGTAAATGTTCATTCAGAATGTGTTTATAATTTTCACCATCCAAAAATCGTTAAACCATTTGAATAAAGAACATCGAAGTTTTGGAGCTCTTGTCTACCAATTTTGCAATAAACCTTGACCATGCTAAAATCGTCCAACAAATTTTTTCAAAAACACCAGAGTACGTGGAGCTCTTGTTTACAAGTTTTGAAAAGAGTCTTGCTGATTGAAGCCAAGATCTGTTGTAAAGCCAACTTTGCATTTCTCCTGGCAGGATTTGGAAGTTTCAGAATGTAGGAAAATATATAAGAACTTACCATAGTATTTTCAAGACAATTTCAGAATCACCATCACAGTTTGGGTGAAGAAGAGGATGCCAATGTTACAGAACATGTAAAACTATACGTGCTTTACATGTAAATGTTATCTGCTTTGTACGAAAACTCCGAAGTCGGTTAAAGTTGACATGTAAGAGCTTGCCATATTTTTCATGAAATGTAACGACCCAACTTTCCAGACTAAGCTGAGGTCACTACTCAGTACTAAGACTCGACCATAAAACACACAAACTCATAAAGGACCGGTTACGATTCATTAAAAATGTTTTAAAATATTACAAAAGCAGTTTCGGGCCCTATTTTAAATCACATTCACGAGAGTTCCAAAATACAATGCTCAAATCATCAAACACAAAATCACAAACTAAATATTCTAACCATGACTCAATCTGACAATGAAAATAACTAGTAACAAAATACATCAGCGGAAGCATAAAGAAAGCCAAACACGTCCATATGGCCTTCACGCATCCTTCTTGCCCCTCGTCGGTCAGCCCCTCGCTGTACCCTTACCTGAAAAGTTAAAGAGGAAAAATGGTGAGTATAAGATATACCCAGTAAGGGACCCACTACTGGGCCCGTTAAGGATTAACAGTTAACTTTTTATTCAGGGGTACCCTACATAAACAGTCTAGTAGTTCCGTAGAACGCACACATCAGTCTCGTGACCCCGAAGGATGCACGTATCAGTCTAGTGATCCCGAAAGATACACGTATCAGTCTAGTGATCCCGAAGGATACACGTATCAGTCTAGTGATCCCGAAGGATGCACATACCAGTAAGGTACACTACCCCATAGATGAAGCTAACCGTTACCCCTCAGTCCATACTAAACCGTCTACAACAGTCACACTCCGACAACGTTCATACTAACAATTCCGTCATAGGCTTCGCCAGTCAGACAGTATAGGTTTAGACAACTATATCCTTAGTTGCTATATGCATATCCAATTCACACATCATTGTGACATTCTTTAAATCCAGTCAACTAGTCAAATCAGAATCGGACTCTTAGTCCTTCCATGACATAACTCCATAACCAATACCCGGACAATAGACTACCACATACCTAACATTAAGACTTTAAAGTCCATCGACATACAATTTCAGTTCACAACGTAGCCCACCAACATAACTACAATACACAGAACATCCGGGCATCGGTGTCTATCCATAAGCAACTCATTACACACGATGGCACACAAGCTACAACTAGCGGTCATGCTACCTTTAATCAGACAAGAGCATATAAGTGATATGTATTAGTCAAACATGCGTCAATTCATTCAGTACAGTTACTAATGTATAATCCCCTGTGGATTACTACATTTCCAGCCTCGATCCGAGGTCTAGTAGTAAGAAATCCCTTACCTGTAACTTGGCTATGCCCCTTGATCGAATCCACGCCCAATGAATCACCCTAAACGAAATCACAAGGATTTAAACGATGACACTAGTAAAGGTCACTTTTAAATCGTTCTAAGCAACATCCGTCAACTTACCCGAGTAAAGGAGAGCTATCTCCAATTAAGCCTGCCGTGAAACCCGAGAACTTGAGCGTTAACTCACTAATACCTTCAAAGATCGAAAGATAGAACCATGTCTTATTCCAATATCTAAACTCGAATCGGCTATAGTAACATTATGAAACTTATTAAATGATCCTTACCGAAGACTCACCGTGATCCGAAGTGGAGGGAAGAAGGCTTAGGTGGCTCGGTGAACAGGGAGTTCGGCTTGGCTTGGAGGCGGCTCGGCTCGGCTCGGCCCGCGGCTTGGCTTGGTCAGTTCGTGGCTCGGCTTGGGTCGCTACTCGGCTCGGCTTAGATTGGCTTGCGGCTCGGCTTGGATCGCTACTCGGCTCGCTACTCGACTCGTGGCTCGACTTGGCTCAGCTCTCGGCTCGCTGCTCGACTTGGCTAGCTCACAGCTCGGTTCGACTCAGCTCTCGACTCGTGGCTCGGATTGGCTAGCTCAAGGCTCGGTTCGGCTCAGGTACGGATGGCGGCTCGGCTAGCTCGGCTCAACTCAGCTGACTTGGAGCCGATTTGGTTTCCACACGACAGCAAATACACGGCGACGACGGTAGAGGAGATTTATCCGGTTACCTACGTCGATGCAAGAGGTACAACGGTCGACACTGCACAATCGAAGCAGAGACGATCGATGGATGGCCGTGCGCTTGGAAACAAAAAGGACGGTCGGAGACGGCTGTCGCTGGATGTCTTCTCGTCGGTGAGGTGCGGCTGACGGCATACGAGGCAGAGACGGAGACGATGACGGGCGACAACCCCAGAGATGGAGATGGAGACGAAGTCAGAGACGGGGATAGACGCGGGATGAGTGCTGAAGAGAAATGGATGGAAAGACGGGCGTCGGCGTCGACTTCGTGAAGGGGCTGAAGACGAAGAAGAAGAAGGGGGCGCGCGCGATTAGGGTTTAAAAAAACGTTATTATATATATATATATTAAATAATAATAATAATAATAATAATAATAATAATTAATAATAATAATAATATAATTTATATTATATTATTACTATATTAATTTACACCATTTTATATTATTAAAAAAAAATTATACACTTCGATTTCTTTTTCTTCCCTCTTCAAAACCAACAAAAAAAAAAAAAAGGAATTAACACCAAAAATTTTAAATTCCCAAAAATTAACATAAAAAGATAAAATTACCTTGAATATTTGGGGCGTTACATGAAAATATCTTCGGAATCACCATCACAATTTCTAGACATCTAAAGATAAAGGAGAGCAAATTCTCTCTTGAAGGAATTGAATAAGAGCATACCATAGTCTTTTATTTTATGGAGATTCATAACTTGCATGTTTTTTTCTTTTTCTTTTGGACATTGTTGTTCTTTGTCCTAATAGCAGCACTTTGAATCTCAGCATTTTAAATCTCATTTTGTAGAAACGATGAAAAGTTTGAGAGGAAAATTTTAACGAAAAGTTTAGAAACCTTAAAATATAATGGTTTGTGAGAAGGGTTTTAAAGGAAGATGAACAGATGGAAAAGGAAGAGATTTATTTTGCGTTGTATTCACTGACAGGTTAATAAATATGTATTCACCTTTTTCACCCACAAACCCTAAACTCTATACATATACACCACGTGGCCTTAATTCCTTTAATCTTATAACTGAAATCTCTCTCACTAACTACGCGATACGGGTAAATGATCGATCAACCTCATACAATAATCTAGACTTGACTGTAATCTAAATGATATCTGATCTGAATGTAAACGATCTTGTTGCTAAGCTTACCCGATTGTGCTACTAAATTGAAATGATCAAGTATAAATTTATCGTATGAGGTTGATCGATCATTTACCCGATCGCTGGTTCACGTTAAAAATATATTTGAATAGGTCTAAACGATATTATCATTAAATTTAAACGATCATTCAATAACCTTTGAACGATTAGTTTGTTAGTCATAAACGATCATGTGGTAATCTATAAATGAATGTTTATGAAACTGAACAATCTGATAATAAAATCCAAACGTTCTAAATGAATGTGTATATTCTTTATTTTAACGATTGTTTTACAATATGTAGTCATAAACAATTGTTTTTAACAAGTGTAATACAGAGAAATATTCAAACATGTACAATTTCTGTTGAAATAAATGGTTATTGTTCGTGTTTCTTCATGAACGGATGTATCACGAATGGATGCATCACTACATGAAAACCGATAACTATTTGTGGTTTTTCATGAATGGATGCATCGCTTCATGAAAAGTGTTATAGAAAAAAAGACACGACTTTTCAAATGGCCACGAATAAGTCTATAAATAGGTCCTTTTCTATTTGGTTGAAGAAGAGGAAAATTTTCATTATCATTTGTCTTCTTCAAAACTATTTTCTCTCTATTATCTACAATCTTCACGTTCGATAGATCCACAAAGTTTTATTCGCTGATCTTCTAGACGGGGTGCTACTCTTAGAAGAAAGGTAATTTGTTCTATCCTAGGAGACAATTACTCTAAAAAATCAAGCACTAGGGTGAGTAAATTTGTCTTAAGGAGACAACGTGAATTCGTTGGACTCAAATCTATATTCATATATGTTTTTCTGTTTTGTTGTATTGATAATTTTCATAACAATTTCTTGAGTTGTTGATTTTTCACTCTCCATTTCCTTCAACTACTTGATTAATTTCAATCTTGTCTCCATTTCCTTCAGCCATAAAATCACGAGTAAGATTGTCAAGCCTCAGAAACTCGTATTTATTTTCGAGCAACTCATATTCTTTATTCTTGCTCTCAATCTCTTTCATCATCTTTAGCAATCAAATCTTCCTCTAGTTCTGTACCGACCACCAAAAAATTTGTACAGTTATGTTAACCTAGAATAGTGGCCTTGGTTAAAATGATTGTATACCTCTTCGATGGGTTACAAATTTCCAGATAGAAAGAAAATTTATAGCCAGTGGTTTCAAGATGAAGTAGATAAGAGCCTACCATGGTATTTTATAGACATTTTCAGAATCACCATTACAATTTGCTTTGTTAAATCTACCATCCGTTCCTTTCCATCAAAAAATATCTAATTGTTTAAGTTCCAATCTCCATGAATCAAATATTTCAACAATTGAATGAAAATTACATCAAAAAAATTTCAAAATTAAACTTACGATAATTAAAATAAATTACCTTAATTTGGGGCGTTACATAGCAGCATCTTGAAGTACAGTTTAAGAAAGGGAGATGTTCGAGAGGAAAACATTGGAAACCCTAAATGTATTTGTTTGAGAGCTCGGGTTTATAAAGAATATGAAGGATCTGAAAAAGAAGAGTTTTTCTTCCACAAGCCTTAAACTGTACACATGGTCGCCACGTGACCTTAATGCCCTAATTTTACAACTGAAATCACATTATTAATTACACGATAAGGGTAAACGATCGATTACCAATTGTGTAGTTATGTCAAATGATCTTAAATGAGAATTAATTGATTATTTACAAAACACAAACTCTTCTCATGGTCTCCACGTGGCTTTAAACGATTGTGTTATTGTAAAGGAAAATGAAGATGAGGGAACAAAAAATGAAGCGTCTTTTTACATTGTACTCACTAACAGGTTAATAAATGAGAATTGATTATTGACAAAATGTGTTTTGACCATTTTTACTCACAAACCCTAAAACTCTACACATGGTCGCCACGTGGCCAAAATACATTAATTTTATAACTGAAATCACATTTTTAATTATACAATAGGTTTAAACGATCAGTTAAGATCACACAATAATGTAGACAATTCTGTAATCAAAACGGTATATGTTTGAAATGCAAATGATCGTTTCGTTAAACCTAAACGATTGTGCTAGTTTATCTAAAGTTCCGGTTATACGTTTTATGTGATGGAAATATATATATTAAACAATCATGTACTTACTTCAAACGATATTTGAGTACGTTAACAAATCTTGTTATTACAAGTAAACTATAAATGATAAGGTTGTTAGTCTTAAACTACCTTGTTGTACTCTATAAACGATTGTTTATGCGATTAAACAATTTGATAATAAATCCAAAAGATCTTCAAAGCATAATCGATCTTTAAGATTACAAATTTGGTCAAACAATCGATTGATAACAACCAAATGATAAAGTTAACTATTATAAACGATCAGTTACAACATACAAGCGATAATGTTAATTTTTTTCAAACGACCATTTGAAAACATCTAATCGCTAACTTTAATTATATTAAATGATCGTTTTGCAACATCTAAGCGATGATGCTATACAATTTAAACGATCTTGTAGTTAATGCAAAACGATTAAATGTAAATGTTTAACAGGTATAAAATAGAGAAATTCTGAAAAATTCTTATACATTTATTGTAAACGTTATTACATATTTTCATTTTATGTAAATTTTACAGAACATGTTCATGCACATAACGTGATGAAAATGGAAAAATGTTTAATACAATTGTATCAGCATCCATCATTATTTTTGCAAAGATTTGTCCTCAACCACTTGCTTCGTAAGTTTTCATTATTTGCAATAAACATTTTGGTATTCTTTCCCTTCTTAAGAAATTCAAAGGCTTTAAAAAGAAGGTCCTCATTGATGTTTGGTAATACCTGCACAACTTCAATGGGTTGTGCATTTGACCAAGTTCGTACACAACCTAGCCAGAATCGTACACCAAATACCAAGGAAATCTTCCTTTGTGAATCCCGTCATCTTCCAACTTGGGTCGGAAAAGGTCTCGGAATTTAGGAAGTTGTTAAGAGCATACTATAGTCTTTTGTAGACATTTTTAGAAGTACCTTGCACGTTGTTTTCTTTTTTTTTTTTCTTGATCTTATTGTTCTTTGTCCAAATAGTAGTATCTTGAATTTCAGCATTTAGACCTTTATTTTGTTAGAATGAAGAAAATTTTGAGAGAAAAACTTTGAGGCGAAAAGTTGAGAATCTAATTGCTTATGAGAATGGTTTTAAAAGATGATAAAGATGAATTGATGGAAAAGGAAGCGTTTTTTTTTGCGTTATACCTGATAGGTTAATAAATGCGAATTGATAATTTACGAATAGCAACATCTAATGGTTTTTAATGAATAAGGAATAGTTCGATAAGAAAAGTTGAGAAACTTAAGATCTAATGGTTTGTGAGAAGGGTTTTAAAGGAAGATGAAGATAAAGGGACGAAAAATAAAGCATCTTTTCACATTGGACTCGTTGACAAGCTAATAAATGTGAAGTGATTATTGACAAAATGTGTTTTGACCATTTTTACCCACAAATCCTAAAACTCTACACATGATCACCACGATTGTGCTAGTTTATCTAAACGATCCGGTTATACGATTTTCGTGATGGTAATATATGCTAAACGATTTACAATTTTGATTATTTACAATACGCGTATTGATCATTTTCACCCACAAACTCTAAATTTTACACATGATCACCATGTGGCCTTAATTCTCTAATTTTACAACTGAAATCACATTCATTAATTACACGATAAATGTAAACGATCACTGGTTTTAACCAAAAGTATTGTTGTATATTCATTAATTGCATGTTATACTTAAACGATAATGTTATATATTTTACATGTAAATGATGTTGTAATACATTTTACACGATCGTAAAAAGATATAATGTTAAACGATCATGTTGTACAATTAGACAATCGTATAGGATATTATTTACAAGATGTTGTTATACATTTTAAACGTCTGTGTAGTTATACGTTTAAACGATAGTGTTGTTGAATCTAAACTATTGTGGTAATAAATGTAATTGACCCCGTTATACGTTTTACAGAATAGTGTAGAATATAAAAAGTGAAATAGAATACAATTTTCTAGAGTATAAAATAAAGAAATTTTCAAAAGGTAAATTTAAAGATTTGAAGCTTTACAAACACTATAAATCATCTTTAAAATATTGAGAAATTTTTAGGTTAAAGGATAGAGTGGAATCAATGTATTCTTGAGTTGATATTCTTCTTTTATTTTTCTTGTTGTTTTCTTCTCGTGTTGAGATTGGTTGCCTACATATCATTTTTGAAACTTTTGTCTTTTTTTGCTCAACATCATTATTTTCCTTTTGCTTTTCTTTTGTTTCCTTCTATTTTCAATTCTTATGCTGCATGGTTTTTACTACTATCAGTGTCAATTTCTTCTCCTTGTTTGTCATCATGTTTTTCACCTTGTTCTTCTATTTTTTTCTTCAACGATTATAATATTTTTCAATTGAATTTGGCTTCGTTTTTTTTTTGTCTTCCTACCTTCTATTTTCAGCTACTTCTTCTTTTTCTCCATCTTCAACTTCCATTGTTTGAATGTAAAAAGAGAATGTGCTGTCAAAATGATTGTGTAAGAAAATGTTGACCACTGTGAAATATAAAGATTGTTTAAATATATATCATAATTGTGTAAAATATATAAACGATCATATAACATAAATACATGATCGTGAAACTAGTTGAATAGCACAAAAGTTAAAGTGTGTAAACTAAATGAATGATTGTGTGAAATATATATAAATGATCCTGTAAATTATATAAATGATTGTTTAACATAAATAAATGATCGTAAAACCAGTTGTATATTAAACAAATTAAAACCTGTGTCAACACTTGTGTTTTTGGTGTTTTTAAATTTATGATTTCGTTATTCTCTTCTTCTTCTTCATCTATCTACAAGTACAATAAGTAAGAATATTCAAAAGACATCATGAAGAAAACTATCTCTTACTATCACATCTAAACAGAGATAGACTCCTATCTTTGTCTATACGATGTAAATTATATTTATTGTTTGGGAAAGAATTAAATCTGCGTCAATATTTGTGTTCTGGGTGTTTCTAAACTTGTAGGTGCTATTGTTTTCAAACTACTTTGTGTTTCCAAAACGACAGTTTCTTGTATAGAGAAAGAAACAACACAATGGTCTTTTATTTGTAAATTAAGCAACATTAAACAAAACAAAGGAGTATATAATGAATAAGGAGCAATATGTTGTTGAATACTTCACCATTATATTAATTTATTCATCTTCATCAAGAAGACCAAAGCTACAAGTAGGTGGTCTATTTTTCTCTACGACATTTATATATGCATTTTCTTTCTCATTCTGTTGTTCTTAAAGTTTGGCTGATGGTGTGGAACATTCAAGCTTCTCATAACCATTGTCAACATGTTTTTTATTTCTTTTATTCCTTGTCTTAATAATATTTGTTCTTTTTCTATTTTTTTTTTCTTGATTTTTCTGATTTCTCTTATTTCATTTAAGATTTTATTTGTTTCTATATTTTTTTTCCATTTCTTTTTCTCTTTTTTTTTTTGTTGCTTTGCCTTTTCTTTTCTTTCTTGCTTCTCAATATCTTTGAAATATTTCAAACTTATTTGAGACTCTTCTTCTGTTGAGTCTAGTGGTGTCATAGAGAACTACAAATAAAATGATATTAGATTATTAGTAAAAAAAGTAGCAAATGTATTGATAAACAGTGATAGATTTATATCATCATTTATTTAAGATAGACATGGATAGAAATCTTTCATTGTCTATCTGGATAGACATATATAAAACATTCTCTAAATTTACATTCTTAGATTAAAAAATGTTGATGTTTAGAGTCCTCCAATCACTTGTTTCCAAACATTCCCATGTCTGAATTGCTGGCCCTTCAATTGCAAGCTTTCTTCCAAATCCAACATCTAAATTGAAATGTCTTGGTATTGTCTTAAAAGCTCAATAGACTAAAGCTAGGGAAAATCTTTGAAGGTATACAACATCCTTGTCACTACTTTATGATACTTTTTTCAAAAATTGATATGTTAGGATGTAGGATAACCTTCCCCATGGATAGTCTTTGAAGGTTTCATCATAATCTAATATGTCTAGATGTTGGAGATTTATGTGGTTGTGTTGTTGCTTGGGAATTAAAAATGCTTCTAAGATATAGAGGTTAACTAGTTTTTCTTTTAATGAGTCTTCCTTGTTGCGTAACGCTTTGAAGGTTCTTTGTATATCTCTTCTTGTTATAAAGTCGTCATAATGGAAAAAGGAATTTTTTAGATCATTTTATTTTCTTTCTCCTAGATTTAACTCTGAAAATTTGTGACCTTTTAGTCCAGTCATGAAACAAAATTCTTTCAGCCCAAATTCTGCTATATGTCCATTGAACTTGAAAGCAAGGACATTAGTTTTTTTTTATTTTTTTGTATGGTATTGCTTTCTTAATTGAAAATTAAGGAATTATGTTGGTATTTTGGCCATTTTAATGTTAAGGAACTGGTCAAAAGGATTGTTCATCAAAACTCGAGAAAGAATTCTTTGGTCTATTTTTGACTTAATCTGGTTCAATGTTTTTAAACTGTAGTATATAATAATCTTAAGATTTTTTTGTTCATCTTCCATAATAATGTCATTTGGATAGTGTTTCACCCGTTCAAAGATATAATAAACAATATGTTTCAAACAAGGACTAGTTTTAATAAATTTACAAATACAGAGTGCTATTCAGAAAAAGATACACAAATATACAATGTTATATAGATAGATATTCAAATTCTAGTTGTTACCTTTATTTCTTTTTCTTTCTAGCTTAATTTTTCTTTCTTCCGTCTTTACTTTAGACTTTATTGATTTATTACATGATGCTTGTTGTTTCTTACTCACCATCTATTTGTAAAAAAAAAACTAATACAAATTATTTAATGAAATATATACAATGAGTATAGAGTTAGACCATAGATACAGATAAATTGAAATGAATATAGATTCATACCTCTTTGTATGCCAGATAGAATGTGATAGATATATATAGATGGTGTAAATACATCGAAGTGAATATAGATTCATACCTCTTTGTATGCGAGACAGATCGTGATAGATCGAGACAGTTCTGTTAAAGTAGTTACGAGGGTATAAACGATTGATGAAGAAGATGATGGACGAAAAAGTAGTGAAGAAGATAAAGGATTGTAAAGAATATGAAAAGTCTGAGCAAGTTCCTGAACCTTTTTATAGCTCTTTCATTTTGATAGTATTTTTGTTATAAGTTATTGAAGCTAGTTTCTATAAATGATAGTTTATACTTACATATAGGATTGTTGAAGCTACTCTACATGGTCATTTATATCTAAACTTTTTCGCCATCTTTTTCTTTTTATTACTTTATCGTTTATATATATGCTTATGTACAAGATCGTGTATGATGATCGTTTTCCATCATTTATATTTTCATACTTGATCAGAAGCACATATAAAATAATATTTAAAGATAATCTATATGATCGTTTATGTCTAAAGTATTTCGTTATCCTTTAGCGTTTATTTTTTGATCGTTTATATATTTGTTAATTTACGAGATCGTGTATCAATTATATATCATTATACACAATGGCGTCTAATAGTCGTTTACTAACATTAATCGCACGTTTATTAGGGTAGTTTTGGTATTTTGCATTATAGGCCTGTGGACTTTTTCAGTTTCTTAAATTGTACTATAGACTAAAGCTAGGGGAAATCCTTGAAGGTATACAACATCCTTGTCACTATTGTATGATGCTTTTTTCAAGAATTGATATGTTAGGATGTATGATATCTTTCCCCATGGATACTCTTTGAAAATTTCTTCATTATCTAATATATCTAGATGTTGGAGATTTATGTGGCTGTGTTGTTACTTGGGAATTAAAAATGCTTCTAAGATATAGAGATTAACTAGTTTTTCTTTCAATGAGTATTCCTCGTTGCGTAACGCTTTGAAAATTCTTTCTATATCTCTGCTTGTTATAAAGTCATCATGACAAAAAAGAGCATTTTCCAGACCATTTTCTTTTCTTTCTCCTAGATTTAACTCTGAGAATTTGTGACCTTTTAGTCCAGTCACAAAACAAAATTTTTTCAGCCCAAATTCTGCTATATATCCATTGAAGTTGAAAGCAAGGACATTAATTTTTTTTTTGTATGGCCTTGTTTTCTTAATAAAAAAAATCATGAATTGTGTTGTTATTTTGGTCATTTTAATGTTAAGGGACTAACAAAAAGAACTGTTTGTCAGAACTCGAGAAAGAATTCTTTGGTCTATTTTGAACTTGATCTGATTCAATGTTTCTAAATTGTAGTATACGGTAATTTAAGGGTTTTTTTTGTTCATCTTCTATAAGAATGTCATTTAGATAGTGTTTCACCTGTTGAAAGACATAATAAACAGTATGTTTCAAACAAAGGTAAGTTTTAACAAATTTACAAATACAGAGTGCTATACAGAAAAAGATATACAAATATACAATGCTATACATACAGATATTCACATTCTAGTTTGTTACCTTTATTTCTTTTTCTTTCTTAATTTTTCTTTCTTCTGTCTTTACTTTACACTTTATTGATTTGCTACATGATGCTTGTTGCTTCTTGCTCACCATCTATTTGTAAAAAAGAAAACTAATACAAATTATTCAATGAAATATATACAATGAGTATAGAAACATACGTCTTTGTATGTGGGATAGATCGTAATAGATATAGATAGATCGAAATGAATATAGATTCTGACCTCTTTGTATGCGAGATAAATCGTGGTAGCTATATATAGATGATGGAGATAAATCGAAATGAACATAAATTCAAATCTCTTTGTATGCAAGTCAGATCGTCGATCGCGATAGTTCTGTTAAAGTAGTTACCATGATATAAATGATTGACAAAGAAGATGATGGACAAAAAAGTATGAGCAAGTTCTTTCACCTTTTTATAGCCCCTTCATTTTGATGGTATTTTTGTAATTATGAGTTATTGAGGTTTCTCTAAATGATCGTTTATACTTATAAATATACAATCGTTGAAGCTACTCTACATGATCGTCTATATCTAAACTTTTTCGTCATCTTTTACTGTTTATTACCTTATCGTTTATATATCTAATGTACAAAATCGTGTATAATGATCATTTTTGATCGTTTATACTTTCATACATGATCAGACACACATATAAGATAATCTTAAAAATAATTTACACGATCGTTTATATCTTAAGTCTTTTGTTATCGTTTAGTGTTTATTTTTGATAGTTTATATATTTGGTAATTTACAAGATTGTGTATCAATTGTATATTATTCGATGACATCTAATAATCCTTTATTAACATTAATCGAGCGCATGTGGACGATTAATTGCGCGTTTATTGGGGTATTTTTGGTATTTCGCATTGTGAGCCTACATGCTTTTTCCGTTTCTGAAATTGTTCTATAGAGTGTAAATAATTTGTCGCTTTGTTATATTATTGAAAATGCTCCTTATTATTATTATTATTATTTAATAACAAAAGTTTCCTTTTCTTAATACTGTTATTTGAATTGATAGTTTGCTATTTTCTAGAAATAGATTTAGTATTTTGCTACTTTTTAAAATATCATCGCTATTGTTGGTGTGCTATTTGTCTAAGTGAACCTTTTGTCACCCCAACATAAAACAAGCTGTACGCTTAAGGTCCAGTCTGATTGCAACAATGGCCATGGATCGGAGGGGGCATGCTAAGGCCCAAAAAAGCTTTCCGTCCAAAAGGCGGGAATTTTGGCGTTCTATCGAACAGCGGAACAATTGTCATATCATTATGTTTTTTCTAACTCTGGTAAAAGGTTCTGAATCATTTCTGTAATCTATGTTGCACGCCCTTGAACGCAAAAGAATCGACACAGTCTTCTTTAACTCTCGCTTTTACCTAAGACCGCCAGAAAAGACAGCAGCATAGTCAAATAATGGAGGCCATTCTAAAGGTTTAAACGTTCTTCTTCCTTTTTTTTCCTTTGTTGCTGGATATGGGTTTATGTTTGTTTTGGTTGCTTTGGCTGTTTTTGGATTTGCACTTCTTTGTAGTTGAGTTAATAGTGAACAATAAGGACAGTATTTTTGAAATAAATTTGTGGGTATTGAAATTTGTTATGGTTTGGTTGCTGTGCAGAGGTACTTTGGATTCTCGGCGTTTAGGCCGTATCAGAAAGAAGTCATTCAGGCCATTCTTCGTGGGAAGGATTGCTTGGTGGTTACGGGCACCGGAAGTGGGAAATCCTTATGGTAGCTTGTTCTTAATCATTTTGGTTTTTTATTGCATTTTGTTGATGGGGTTTGCATGTTATTGTTTGTTTAACTAGTGATTTATTTTTATCTTTACTTGTTAAAGTTATCAGGTACCGCCTTTGGTCGTTGGAAAGACTGGCATAGTTGTTAGCCCCCTTATATCATTAATGCAGGATCAGGTAATTGAACATAGTCAAGTTGCATGCAAGCTGATTCAGACTCTCAAGAACGTGAAAAAAAGAAGAAAACCATTGTTCTGTTGCTCTCTTTTGCCATTGGATTTTCGACCCATGTTTTTTTCTCCTAAGCCATTTCTGGATTATGGATTTCATAGGTAATGGCTTTAAAACAAAGAGGGATCAAGTCTGAGTACCTTGGAAGTACTCAGACTGATTCCACAGTTCAAGCCAAGGCAGAGAGTGGTCAATATAATATCTTGTTCATGACACCAGAAAAGGCATGCTCTCTTCCCTTGAGGTACAAATTCGTGGAGCACATGTAAAGTTAATTCTGTGTCCTCGTTTTTCTTCCTCTGCTCTTTCTGAGCGTCCATTGCATCTCACGCCCATTTTATTGCCGCTTCCAGTTTCCATCTGCTGTCTTGTTTGATTATCAGTTTTATTTGTTCCGACAGTTATGCAAATGTATTCTTAAATACTAGTGATATTTTAAATGTAGACATAAATTATGGTCCTTGAATCCTTGCAAGATGGCTTGGTATTACTAGCTGACATCATACTGGAACAAAATTTTAGTACTTCTTTCGTATCTAGGAATTGGATGTGTGGGAGTGGGATATATCGTACAATACTGAAGTCATGTGAGGTAGTTTCTGATGGAATTCATACACATTTACTTGGTAGAAAAAGATGGTTCAAATGGAGAGTTATGATACATGGCATTGTAATATCCTATTGTGATTAACACCTTCTTCTTTATTTTTGAACTTCATTTTTGCAGTTTTTGGTCAAAATTAAAGAAGGCAGGAATTTGTTTGTTTGCCGTTGATGAAGCACACTGCATTTCCGAGTGGGGGCATAATTTTAGGTTAATGTTACGTCCTTTTCATTTCCTGTTATTTTTGTTAAAAGTATTGTATAATTAAATTTAACATAATCTATCAGCTTAAGCTATTAAATTGAGTGGTGGATTAACGGTCTTCAAATTTTCTCCAATGTACCCTATTCTGAGTTAAGTGGCTTATTGGTTGTGAGATTGGTTATATGGTACTTTGTTGTCCAATTGTCCCCAACATCTAGCTCCTGTCCCCAATTTTGAACATCAGTTTATGAAACAGGGAGAAACGTATTTTTAAAATTTCATCTTAGGAATGGATTTATGCATCACATGGTTTGTAAGGATTTAGTATATTATAGAAAGTAGAACGTAAATACTGTGGTTGTTTATAGAAGTTGAGTGCATTCCACATTGATGAGCTTGCTGTATGAATGTGAGGAAAGATTTTTCTTTTCACCCAGGAACTAGCTTTAGAGGTTGATAGAGCTCATAGACACCAACAACTCGTGGTGTCTGAGTATAAGTTAAAATAAAATTAACGGTTCACAGGCCAGGCTGATAGTGTAAGTCAACTGAAGCAGCTGTGGAAATTATTAACAATTATGATCAAACTGTAACAATTTTCTTATCTGATGCAGTGTTTGAATAAGTTAAAAAAGGAAGAATACTATCTTTTAGAAAAATAATTTTATTAGCATGAAAGTACCAAAGGACAAGGGGACATGGCATGCAGCTTAGTCAAGTGAGAAGAAATTAGATGTACAGTTTTCACTTTTCGGCTACGCAAGTCGCTGGGAATAGATTTTTAGCTCCTGGTTTAGCTAAGTTCTTAGCACTGACATGAGAAAACATATTGTTAGTTTTATTTTCCTTTATGTTCAGCGTGGAGTTTGCTTCTCTCCAACTTAGTACTTCTCTCATTTGTTCTATAAACTATTGGGCTCTGATCACAGGGCAGAATACGAACTGCTGGACGATTTTCGCGATGTTCTACCAGGTCTTCCATTTGTTGCACTGACTGCCACTGCACCTGAAAAGTAGGTTGAACTTCTTCCAATTACACCTGTTACTTCCTCTTTTTTATGCTTCTTTGTTTCTATTGTTGGGCTGAAGAAGTCCCTTAGCAGAGCTATCACATACTGCATCCCAATGGTTTGTGTTGTTATTGAACTCCATTGTTCTATCTATGTTGATCTGTTAGCTTGATGGTTGATCTTTCTTACACTTAAATTTGAGAGTTATAAATTGTTTTTTCTTCTTATTAAATATATGCAAAATTGGTCGGAGATAGATAGACCTTTTACAAATAAGGAAAGAATAAAAGCAATAAAGAACAATAATAAGTATATACAAATATAGAAATTTCAACACTCCTTCTCAAGCTGGTTTGAAGATGTCTTCCATAGCCAGCTTGTCAATCAATCTATCAAATTGTTTCTTTAGAAGACCTTTAGTTAGAATATCGGCAATTTGCTCTAATATAGGTAGATAAGGAATACATATTGTTCATTCTGCAATTTTCTCTTTAATAAAATGCTTGTCAACCTCAATATGTTTTGTTCTATCATGTAAAACCAGATTATGGGCAATATAAATAGCAACTTTGTGTCACAATAAATCCATATAGGTGTAGTTTAAAGAAATCTTCTACTCCAAGCATCCTTTTTAACTATATGCCCTCACAAATTCCATGAGTCAAGGCTTTAAATTTTGCTTCAGCACTACTTTTGGCCACCACACTCTTGACTCTGATTTTACTTCTCCAAGTAATCAAATTTCCTCCAACAAAGGAACAATAACCAGAGATCTTCTATTTGTCGCACTTCCTGTCCAACATGCATCGGTGTATACTTCTACGTGGAAGTGATTATTCTTTTCGAATAGAATGCCTTTCCTAGGAGACCTTTTCAGATACCGCAAAATTCTATAAGCAGCTTTAGAATGAGTCGGTCCTGAGCATGCATAAATTGACTAGCCATGCTTACAACATACACAATATCAAAGTGTGTATGAGATAGATATATTAATCTACCAACAAGTCTCTGATATCGTTCCTTGTCCTTCAGAAGCTTCAGATTAGGGTCAATAGTAGTTTCTGCAACTCTGCAACCAAGAAGTAAATCAAGGACATACTTTCTTTGATTAACAAAAATTCTCTTCTTTAATCTTGCAAATTCCATTCTCAGGAAAATTTCAAACCGAGAGCTAGTTTTTTCTTGAGATCAGCTAAAGCTTCATCATCATCTGTGAGAATAATATCGTCTATATAAACAATTAAAATTGAGATTTTATTATTCTCCAAGTGTTTATATAACATAAAGTATGATCTGTTTGACTTTGAAGAAATCCATAATTGGACACAACTTTTCCAAAACGTTGAAACCAAGCTTCTTGGTGATTGCTTAAGGCTATAAAGAGATTTTTTCAATTTGCAAATTTTACTACACCCACGCCCTTTTCAGAACCTGGTGGCAAGCTTATAAAGACCTCTTCCTCAAGATCACCATTCAGAAAGGCATTTTTACATCAAGTTGGTAAAGTGACCGATCTAAATTAACTGCAAGAGATGAAAGAACTCTAATAGAGTTAATTTTCGCAACATTCGCAACAGGAGCAAATGTTTCTTGATAATCAATTCCATATGTTTGGGTAAATCCTTTTGCTACTAGTCTAGCCTAGTATCTCTCAACACTATTGTTAGCATTACATTTTATGGTAAACATCCATTTACAACTCACTGGTTTCTTGTTTATGGCAACTCTACTATTTCCCAAGTTCCATTTTGTTTTAGAGCATTCATCTCTGTAATTGTTTAAATTGGCTGTAAAAAAATACTCTTTTATTTTCCTTCCTTTTTGAACCAATTCCTTATTGTATTAGTCAAAGAATCTGACTTTCTGGTGTTTGATTTTTTACCTTAGTGGTCTCTAGGTTATTTGTCTATTAGGTGGGTTGGCATCCTCAGTGGTGCGTATGCAGATTTTCAATTTTGTATTTTTGGTGTAGTGAACGGCTGCTTATCTTCTGCCTTGTGTGCTCTTCGCTTACTCTTGAAGAGATTGCTTTTCCGATCTTATCTTGTGAGACAGTTTTTATTTGACAAGTTGAACGACATTGTATGAGTAGAGAAGTTGTAGTGGTTAGGGGGAGCCTAACAACACTATAGTGTTGGAGTGAATGGTTCAGGGGAGCCTGATTTTATTAAGGAGAGTTAATCAAGTGTTAACCATTTAAGGGATAGCCTAAGTGATCATTAGTCTAATCAGTCTATCAAGATTATTTGAAAGATAAGTTGTTACTTGTAACCCTTTTGTATACTCTAGTGAAGTAAATAGCTAGTTGGTAATTAGTTAGTTGTCGTCATTTGGCTACTGATATTTTAATGTTTCTGTTTCTGTAATTAAGTAATTTGCTGCTGTAAAATTAGTATTGATTGTTGACTGTTGACTTTTGGGTATTAACATAAATACCCATACTTACGTTTAAAAGAAAATCAATAAAAAATAGAAAGAAGTTTTTTCTCCTACCCAGTCCCATGTTTCTCTTCCAAGAACACAGACACACACCAATTTTGATATCAAATCTTCATGAAGAAGGGAGCTGTGACCGGCAGGAGCATCTTCGACACCGGAGCAGGTCAGAAACTTCCGACGATTACCAGTCCCAAACGGCCGACTACAAGAACCCATTATGGGTCTTTAAGAATCGGCAACTTTTGATGAGGAAGAAAGGCTTTTTCGGCCACACCAAGAACAGAGGAGAGATGGCCATCAACAGAGGGAGATTAGAATTCAAAACACAGTTTTCAAAAAGGGCAGAAATGGAGGATAAGATTATCTTGATGACCAAGTACAACCTGCCCGATTAAGAGAATTAAGGAGAAGGGAAAATTTCCTGCAAGATTTCAATATGAAGGTTGATTTGTCAAGTTTTAGTGGCAACTTGGATGTAGAAGCATTTCTTGATTGGGTTAAAAATGTGGAGAGCTTCTTTGAGTATATGGAAATAGCCGAAGACAAGAAGGTCAAGATGGTCGCGCTGAAACTCAAGTCGGGCGCATCGGCTTGGTGGGATCAAATCCAAGTCAATTGACGATTAATTGGCAAGACACCCATAAGGAGCTGGCCAAGAATACTCAGGTAATGCCATTCAGACTATCTAACGTGCCTAGCACATTTATGAGGTTAATGATTCAGGTTCTATGCCCTTACCTTAATAAATTCCTAGTAGTTTATTTTGATGACATCTTAGTCTATAGCAACACGTATGATGAACACTTATCTCACTTGCATAGAACTTTTTAAAACACTTCGAGAAAATAAGCTTAACATTAATTTCAAGAAGTGTTATTTTGTTGTTAAAGAAATAAACTTCCTAGGCTTTATCATTAATGAGTTTGGAATTTCTGTAGACCTTAACAAGATAATGGCGATAAAGAGATTGACCACAACCAAGAACGGTAAAAGAATTGCAAAGTTTCCTAGGGTTATCTTTTTTTTTTTATATAGAAAATTCATAAAAAATTTCAGCACTTTAGCATCTCCATAAACAAAATGTTTAAAGAAAGGAAAATTTGCTTGGACTAACTCTTAAACTCAAAGTTTTGTGTCCTTAAAAAAGATAGGCTATGCAACACACTCGTTCTTGCTCTACTGGATTTTACACAACAATTCGAAGTAGCCATTGATACATGTGGAAATGGAATAGGAGCAGTCTTGTCCTAACACATTCACCCAATTGAATACTTTAATGAAAAGTTAAGTGAGGCAAGACAAAAGTAGATCACTTACGAACAAGAACTGTACTCCTTGGGAAGAGCTTCAAAGGTTTGGGAACTCTACCTTTTAGGATAAGAATTTATTATATTCTTCGATTATTTATCCCTCAAATATTTGCAAACACAAAAAAATATTAGTAGGATGCATGCTAGGTGGCTGTCCTTTATTCAACGTTTTAACCTTGTGATAAAACATAAGGCCAGTAGTACCAATGTGGTAGCAGACGCCCTTAGTAGGAAATCCAACCTACTCACTATTCTAAAAACTAAAATAGGTGCATTTGATTCCTTGCCCACTCTTTATAAAGACGACCTCGATTTTGGTCAAATTTGGTCCTTTTGTGTTGATCATGTCAGTTATATTGATTTCCACTTGACTAACGATTTTCTTTTCAAGAATAATCTTCTTTGCAACCCTAGAACATCTCTTCGCGAAGCTTTGATTAAAGAGCTTCATAGCAATGGACTTGCGGGGCATTTCGGAATAGACAAGAGTTCCCAACTATTAAGTGATAGGTTTTATTGGCCTCAACTTCGTCGGGACGTTACAAAGACTGTCAAGCACTGTTTTATGTGCCAAACTGCCAAAGGACAACAACAGAATACAGGGTTGTATACATCTCTACCTATTCCTAAAGGCATTTGGGAATACTTGTCTATGGATTTTTTCCTAGGCCTTCCCAAAACTCAAAGGGGGTATGATTCTGTCCTTGTTATAGTTGATCGTTTTAGCAAAATGTCTCATTTATTATCTTGTAGGAAGACATCAGATGCCGTTTATATTGCTAATTTGATTTTTTTAAAGAAGTGGTACATTTGCATGGAATACCCAAGTCCTTAGTTTTCGACAGTGATGTCAAGTTCCTAAACCATTTTTGGAGAACTCTTTGGAAAAAATTTAACACCACACTTAAGTTTAGCACCACTAGCCACCCACAAAATTTGCATTTAATCACGTGAAGAACCGGACAGGAGGGAAGTCACCATTTGAGATTGTTTACACTAAGCTACCTAGACTAATTGTTAATCTTACTAATATACCTTCCAATGTTGATCTTAGCTCTGAGGCTGAAATATGGTGGAAAAAATAGTAAAGCTCCATCAAGATGTAACCGCCCAAATTGAGAAGATGAACCAAGCATACAAAAGTTAAGTCGACAAGCATTGAAGATTCAAAGAATTCAAGGAAGGAGACCTAGTAATGATACGTCTTTGAAAGGCAAGACCACCGACAGAAAAATACAACAAATTACAGCCAAAGAAGATAGGACCCTATCCAATAATCAAGAGATTTGGAGACGATGTGTACAAAATTGATCTCCCCAATCACATACACATCAACCCTATCTTCAACGTGGCCAATATCTTCGAGTATTTCCTGCCCGACCAACTAGATCTTTCAACCTAAAACTCGAGGGCGAGTTCCTTCTTCTTAAGGGGGAAGAGTTGATGTAAATAGCTAGTTGGTAATTAGTTAGTTGCTTTCATTTGGCTACTGATATTTTAATGTTTTTGTTTATGTAATTAAGTCATTTGCTGTGTAAAATCAATATTGATTGTTGACTGTTGACTTTTAGGCATTAACATAAATACCCATACTTGTCACTTAAAAAAATCAATAAAAAATAGAAAGAAGTTTTTTCTCCCACCCAGTCCCATGTTTCTCTTCCCAGAACACAGACACACACCATCTAGTGAACTAATAGACATCCTATTATCCCTATTATCCTACAATATAATAGAATGGGTAAGAAAGAGAATGCACGTGTGAAGGAGGCAATGAGGGAGAGAAAAAGGGGACCACAGTGGGCTAGAGTTGGTTAGAAATATATTGTATAAAAGGGCAAAAAGAGAGGGGAAGAGGAAGATTTTGGTGAAGAAAGAGGCTCCATTATTCCTAGAGAGAGGAGAAGCAGGACCAGGTTCTATCGTTTTTGTGTTGTTTCTTGTTATTTCGATTTCTTTTCTTTGGTTCATTGTGTCGAATAGGAATTATATAGTTTGTTGAAGGTGAGGTTTGTAATCGTAGTTCATTATCTTAGAGGTGTGTATTTTCTTTCTTATATTGTAATTTCTAGTGAAGATATCAATAAAGCATAGACACTACATCAGTGTTCTATCAAATTGGTATCAGACATCAAAATCTGGGAAAACAGAGGAAAATGGCAAAGAAGGTGGAAGAGAGGTTTGAATCCATTGAACGGAATATCTTCGATATACGAGAGGAACTTCAGAAATTATCGGAGATAGAAAGAAGGTTATCTTCCATGGCAAGAACTATTGAGAAGATCAGTTTACAAATAGAAAAATGACAGCAACAAGTACTAATGGAATATATCAAGGGTATGATTTGTGAGAAGTCTACGACAATGAAAGAAACAGAAGATTCGCTAATGAAATATATTGAAGACATGATTCGTGAGAAACCACCAACAATCGAAGAAACTTTGAGGTCATTGACACATAGCACTGATCGATTGGAGATTCAAACCAAGGAAAACTAATAGTTGTTCAAGTGCCTTGAAACGCTAGCAAAGAAAGAATCAACCATGAGTGGAAGAATCACAACATCAGCGAGTTATATGGCGGTGATGAAGAGCACAGTCGGAGGAAGGACGTCTACGAAAAAAACTGAGAACAAAGATCAAAAGAAGGAAATAGAAATTGAAGAGAAGGTGATTGGAGGAAGGATGTCGACGAAAAGAACCGAGAACTAAGAATGAACGAAGAAAATAGAAATTGAAGAGAAGGTGAGCGATCGAAACAAGTTTGAATGGTCAGTGTTTAGTGTAAGTAGTTCTGTTCGAACCGCTTTAGGTTGTTATCGATCACCAGAGGAATGCTATGCATTCAAGGATTGGTTGGAATTAAAACAGAGGCTGTTATTTCGTTTTCGATCAGTAAGGGAAGACCTTGAC
Source organism: Cucumis melo (assembly GCF_025177605.1). Classification (NCBI taxonomy): domain Eukaryota; kingdom Viridiplantae; phylum Streptophyta; class Magnoliopsida; order Cucurbitales; family Cucurbitaceae; genus Cucumis; species Cucumis melo. The sequence goes on along the minus strand of NC_066864.1, from coordinate 24,532,743 downwards.
TATGGACGATTCTTAGCAAGCAAGCCGAAAACAATCATTGAAGGTCGACGAGAATACCGGTGAGACCCGAAACGAAGACCTCGAGTGAAGAAAAAGCTCTTGCTCAAAGAAGCTGAAATTGATTGGTTGCGATGGAGAAGGAAGACGCCGGAAGTGGTCTGGTTCTGATGGGAGAAAAAGAGGTTAGCAGTCGTCTGGCTGCGAAGGAAAAAGGGAACGCTGACAAGTGAGGATCGACGATGGTCTGAGAAGGTGATTAGGAATAAGGATGAACCGTGTGAGGAGGAAGAAGATTTTGCCCAATGATGCTACCAATGATGTGGCATAAATTGATAAAGAAAATTAGGGCAAAAGGGACGTACCTAAAAATTTGTTCAAATGGGCTTCAAATTTTTAAGTATGGGCTTTAACCTTGGATTAAGGTCGAAATTGAATACTGGGAAATTGTTAGGTTGGCCCAAATGATGAAACTAACCCGAAAGGTGGAAAATTTAGAAATCACGCTAAAGGGGGTAAGCCTATAGGAAAAGATCGAAGATGAATCGAGTAACGATATCTCAATGAAAATGATAACCCTAAGGGGCAGAAAAAACTTGGCGAGAAAATCTAGTGGAGAGATTCTTGGAAGCCGAAATTCAGGCTAGGAGGAATCAGGGGACTTTATTTCCAATGTGACGAATGATATCACGTAGGGTATAAATGCAAAGCTAAGGAACAACGATGGGTGAAAATGATTGCAGTTCAAGGTAATGCTGAAGAAGAAGAAATTATTGAAGAAGATGGCCTAGAGATGAATAAAGAGGTAGATTCATTAGAAATAGAAGAAAATGAAAGATCGATGGTAGAAATATATATAAACTCGGTAACTGGATGGTCGAATTCCAAAACTATGAAGGTAAAGGGAAAAATTAAAGAAGAGGAAGTAATAGTGCTGATCATTTGCGGGGTCAACAATTTTATGTTCGAGAAGGCTATTTCGACTTTGCAAATACCAACGAAGGAGACCGTTAACTTTGGAATTAATTTGAAAAGTAGGCTGAAGTTCGGATCAGATTCAGACCATGGATACTTAATCGGATGCAAAGTTTTAGATGGAGAAATTATAATTGCAAATTTATGTAGAGTAGATGAGGTGCCTACAACGAGGTAGTTACTAGCTAAAGCGTTCAAACAGTGTCCCGTCTTTACCAACTTAATCGAATGTTAAAGGAACCTACTGAGGTACATTCGATTATAGCTCAGCAAACTAGGATTGGCGGGCAGATCTAAAAGAAGTATTTGGTTATGAAAAGAATGTGGTAGGGCAATGAGAAGCATTAATAAATTGGAAGGACTGGTCATTGCATGGAGATACGTGGGAAGTCTATGCTGATTTCCAACATTAGCTTCTAGGACTTCACCTTGAAGATGAGGTGAAATTGGAGGAGGGGTGTAATGATAGACATCCTATAATCCCTATTATCCTACAATATAATAGAAGGGTAAGAAAGAGAATGCACGTGTGAAGGAGACAATGAGGGAGAGAAAAAGGGGACCACGGTGGGCCAGAGTTAGAAATATATTGTATAAAAGAGGACCATACATCCTATTAAAGTTGTTACTTGTAATCCTTTTCATATATGTGCACGAATTGGGTTACCAAGCAGCGACGGATCTAAAAAATATATTGACGGGAGGCTAAAAGAAAAATATGGAAAATAAATTACATAGATAGGGCTGACAATCAGAGTAACCACTAAGCTAATGATATATATTAATAATTAAGTAGTTTTCTTTATATATATTATATAAAGACAATAAAGTTGAAGAGCCCCCCTGGGCCTATGCTAAATCCGTTGGTATTACCAAGTCTCGTGTTATTTCCTTTTAGTCTTTGTTGCTGTTAGATTTACTATGTTGATTATCTTGTTATAACTTTTGAACCAACATTATATTGTTAGTTTATATATGTTATTTTCTCAATTGGTATCAGAGTGGGTTTGTGCACATCAACTATGGATACAATTAGGGAAGGTGGATCAACTACCTTAACCTCCTGTTCTTGATGGAACCAACTATGCTTATTGGAAAGGAAGAGAATTGATACTATTTAGACCTTGTGTTATTTTATTGTCAAAGAACCTTCATCAAAGTAGTAGTGATCATCAAGCATGCTAGCACTCCCAATTATCTTCTTCGCTTCTTGATCTTGAAAAATACAGCGTGTTTCAAAGAATATAGCACGACAACTAGAACATTTAGAGAGTATAGAAATAGATAAAAGATTACATGCTAATTTTTGAATATGAAGAACAGGCCATAAAGAAATGTTAGTCAATTTAATGGTTCATTTTCTTGCAATAGAAGAAGAAAAACATCCATTTGCAATTCTTATTTCTCATTGCAATATGATGGAGAATATGAAACAAAGAAAGAAGAAGAACTGGTCATATGATATAAAGCTCCATAATCAATAATCGTGAAGAATTATCACAAGAAAAGGCTTTAAGGATAATGACCTATTTGAGTCAAAGAAACACAAGAATTATTAGGTGACGAATTGGTGGTAGCAATTTAAGAATTTGAATTTGCTCGTGACATAACAGGCTGAAAATTAACAAGCCAAACTAGATAAGTAGATTGAACCGAGTTAGAGTCACCGAATAGAACCGTTGATGACTTTGATTACTGATGGCAACATAACTCTAACTGAAAGTAGAATGTGCCTATAATTTCGACAGCTAGGATTTTGGAGGTGAGCGGAAGAAGTTTGCGGTGGCCAGGGGTTAGGGTTCAAATATAATTCTAACAGATATGAAAATCATATTTGAAAAGAAGATAAATATGAAAAAAATAGATAAGTCAAAACTGGTTCAAATCATATTTGAAAAGAAGATAAATATGAAAAAAATAGAGAAGTCAAAATTGGTTCATGGCGAAGAGAAAAAAAAAAAAAAAAACAATTTAGAGCAAAAACATCTAAAGAAAACGCAGTTTTCGGTGAGTGTTGGTAAGCAGCAGCGATTGGTCGGAGTATCATGATCCACGACGACAACCCTCGAGGTGATGGAGGTGGAGGTCTGAAAGAGTTTTAGGGTTTTTTAGGTTTTAGAAAACATTGGACCGTTTGGGGGAAGGGTTGAGTTATGGAAAGTTAGTGTTATGATAAGCTTAGTGCTACGATAGTATGTGTTTGGGGAAGTGTTACGTAAGAAGTGTTATGATAAGATGTATTTGAGGGAAGAGTTATGTGGCGAGGTTTATAGGGTGGTTATGATAAGATGTGTTTGGGGGAAGGGTTATGTATGTAGTGTTATGGAATTTATTTTTTTTATACATTTAGCAAAAATTCGTATTCTAAATCTAATACACAAGTTTCATAAATTTAATTTACCAAATTGTCATATTTTCGTAAAACAATTTTTAGTAATTTTTTTAGATGTGACGTCCATTTTTAACATTTTTTACATGATCGTTGTGTGCGAATAAATTATTAATTTTTTAATATTTGTATTCTAAATCAAATACACAAATTTTGTATATTTAATTTTTCAAAATATTCTATTTTCGTAAAACAATTTCTAGTAATTTCTTTAAATCGGCGTCCATTTTCAACATTTTTTACGTAATTGTTACGTGTGAATAAACTATTATTTTTTTAAAATTCATATTCTAACTCCAATACACATTTTGTGTATTTAATTTATGAAATCGTCCTTAGTTTTTGTAAAATAATTTGCCAACTCTTTTTTAAGTAATTGTTATGTGAGAATAATTTTTTTAAAAAATTCATATTCTAAATCCAATACAGTAATTTCGTATATTTAATTTAACAAATCGTCTTAGTTTTTTAAACAATTTTCCTTAATTTCTTTAAATACGACTTAAAATTTTCAACTTCTTTTAAGTAATTGTTACGGTTGAATAAATTACTGCTTTTCCTTTTAAAACAAAACATTCTCAGTTTTTTTTTTGACCTAAACATTCAATTTTCCCCTCTTTTTAAAGAAGAGGACTGTTGTTCTATGTAGCAACAAAAATGATAAAAAATGATAATGAATTAATGAAAGATACAAAAATAAAGGAGAAGAAAGAGAAAGACTACATTTTGGAAAAGTATGAGCATAATTTGCCAAAAATTTTAGATTCAAAATTTAATTCAAATAGATCTTAAATCAAATCTCGCTATTAAATTGATTTTTTTTTTTAAAAATGCTTATACATTTAAAGTTTAAATACTTTTAAAAATATGTTTTATACATTGTTTAGGTTATCTAAGGATTCAAAAGTTATTTAACTTAATATTAAGGGTGCGTTTGGGGGAGAGAAAGAGTTATGGGGGAAAAGAATTATAACAATCCTAGGATTATGATAATCCTAGTGTTATGATAATATGTGTTTGGGGGAAAGAATATAAAAGGTAGTATTATAATAGTATGTGTTTGGGGGAGGAATTATGATAGTAGTGTTACAATAATATGTGTTTGGAGGAAGGATTATGATTGTAGTAATTTAAAAAATAATAATATAATTTAGATTAAGTTATTTGGGTAGGGTAATGTAGGGTTGTAAGAAAGTAAAGATGGGATAAGATAGGGTTATTTAGGGATTATGATTATTTATCATATTCCTTGGGCCAAACACGGTTTGACCCAATTTTCTAATTCTTTTCCCCCTAAAACCCCACTCCAAACACACCCTAAATTGTTTGATTTGATTTTGTTTTGTTTTTTATAAATTTAATAAAATTAGTTTTTTTAAAATTCATTTAACTTAAATTACCAAAAATAGAAATAGTTTAGATATAGATATATTAGTTTTAAAATAAAATATTGGGAAACTTCCTAAATATAACAAACTATCCATAAAATTAGCAATTTTTTAAATATTCCAGATTTTCTCTTCCATCATTTTCTGATTTTTTATCGTCTTCTTGATCTGCACTCATGCATTTCTTTCATTTTTTTTTAGATTTGAATAACCAAATCTATTTTTTTTATTCCCATTTCTTTTTTTTTCATTGTATCATCTTTTTTCTTTTTTTTTTTAAACATATGGTGTATAAAAAATCTTGAAAAAATTGGTTAGACATTTAAATTTGAGTAATCAAAAACTAAAAGATTGTGTATAAAGAATTCGAAAAACCAAAAACTAAAAGATTGTGTATAAAGAATATCGAAAAAAAATCGTATTTCTTCTTTTCTTTTTTACGGAGATGATGTATAAAGAATTTTGAAAAAATTGGTTAGGAATTTAAATTAGAGTAACTAAAATTAAAAGATCGTGTATAAAGAATATTGAAAAAAATCTTTTATACCAATTTTCTTTTTTAAAAAATCGTTTAGATTTGCCTATCCAAATTTAAACGATAAACGAGCGTATACCAAATTTTGAAAAAAAAATTTTAGATTTGAAATCCCAAATGTAAATGATCGTATACAAAATCTTGAATTTTTTTTCTAAATTTGAAACCCCAAATTTAAATGATGGTATACCAAATTTTAAAAAGAAGTGGTTTAGATTTGGGGTAGCCAAATGTAAACGATCGTGTTGACAAATCTAAATGATCGTGTACCAAATTGTGTTACCAAATATATTACGCGCATTGTTGAAGGGGCATTTTTGGTATTTTACACGGTGGGTCTCTGTCTTTTTTCCATTTTCGAAATTGTTCTATACAATGTAAGATGAAAAATTGAAAAACAAATAAAAGAAGAAAAACAAATAAAAGGCATGAAATAATAAAATTAAAAAAAATAAAAAAGTTAAATATGAGGACTAAATGCTTAAACTAATCATAATTGATATTTAATTAAAATTAATTTCATAAATAAAATAAATTGAAAAACAATATTCTTGTTAAGATTATTAAATTAATTAAATACAAATGACATTTGATAAATAAAAGAATAAAATTTAAAAAATAAATGAAATAATAAAACTACGGGGGAGTTGAAGAGTTGAGGCTATGGGGAGTTGAAAGGGATCAAGAAGGAGAGAAAGGAAGAGGGGTTATGTAAGCTTAAATAAGGATTATGATAACCTTTCCCCAGAGAAGGGTTGGGTTACCATAACCCAAACCCCCAGTGATAAGCCTTAGACCAAACGATCCTTTAGGTTTTTCGTTTTTTGTTTAGGGTTTTGAGAACCTTAACTGATACTAACTTAAAGTTGGTCTTTTTATATAGGAGGAACCTTCTCTGATGCCAACTAAAAGTTAGTCTTCTTAAACAACTTAAAGGTTGTTAAAGGGTTTTCTAGGTGGGGTCAATATGCAAAGTTAGGTCTTCTTGGACAGGAGAAAGACCTTTTACGAAAAAAAGAATAAAAGCAATAAAGGATAAATATATGAACAAAAATAAGTATATACAAATATAGAAATTCCAATACGTACTATTATTTATTTGGATAAATTATGTTAAATCTCATACGAAAGATCCTCTCTTTTCATTGTAAATTTACTCTCTTTTTGGCTAGGGCATTTGAACCTATGTTTTTTTGATCGACTTGTTAAGCAAAGCTTGTATTTATTGAAATTTTAGTGGTAGGATAGAGAAAAGTGGAACTCATGTACATCACATGTTTTCTAGTTAATAGCCCATGGCTGTGTTGGCATTCTATTTATAAGCCATAGCAACGAGATTATGTACGGTTCCATTTAATAATTTGGTACATTATAGAGATATTTTGTGATTTTTTAAACTTTAATGTTTATGCTCTTAAATTTATTTCAGTTTTCAATACATTTTCTTTCCAGGGTTCGGAGTGACATTATTAATTATTTGAAGATGAAAGACCCTCAAGTTACCATTGGTTCATTCGATCGAACAAATCTTTTCTATGGAGTCAAGTTTTTTAAGCGTCCTCGATTATTCATGAATGAGCTTGTGCTTGATATCTCTAAGTATCTAGCCTCTGGTGGTTCAACTATCGTTTACTGCAGGACAATTAAAGCTGTTGAGCAGGTATGTTCTTTTGCTTCTAGTTCTTACAAACGCCACTTCCAAGTTCACTGAATTTTAAGAAGCATAGATAAAGAAATATTTGCATACTTACCTAGCATGATAAATTGAGGGCATCAAGCAACAGGATTAGTTCATTATTGTTAATTACCTTTGAGATTTTATATGCCTTCATGGTGGGCTGTTACAACAATTTGTGCATCATGCACTTTCAGGTTTATGTTGTTAAGCTTATTAATTGGCTCTTTGTGAATTTTGGTCCAAAATTTTCGTAGATATCCAAGTCACTTAAAGAAGCAGGGATTAGTGCTGGAATTTATCACGCTCAAATGGACAAAGAATCACGTGCAGAATCCCACAGGTTATACCAATAGTTTGTGCCGCAACTATGGAGATGAATTCTATTGATGCTCTTTATAATCAATAATACTGGCAACCGTAGCTAATTTAGCCTTTTATTTGTGTGGTTCTCTGATTGTAACACCTTTTCTTTAATCAGACTATTTATAAGGGATGAAGTGCAAGTCATGGTTGCCACTGTTGCTTTTGGTATGGGTATTGACAAACCAAATGTAAGACAGGTGATACATTATGGCTGCCCAAAGAGTCTAGAATCTTATTATCAGGAAAGTGGGCGATGTGGTAGAGATGGTATTGCTTCTGTTTGCTGGCTTTATTACACGAGAAGTGATTTTGCTAAAGCAGAGCTCTACTGTGGTGAATCACCAACTGTATGAATCATGCTTTCGTTCTTAAATTACTTACCATTCTATTCGATGGTCACTTCACTTTCCCTTGTGGTGGATGTGTATATAGTTTAAGATTTGAACTGGATACTTCTTTATTTGCTTTCTTTCGTTAGGAAAACAAAAGAACAGCTATTATGGAGTCATTGATGGCTGCACAGCGGTATTGTTCTATAGCAACTTGCAGAAGAAACTTCTTGCTCGGTTATCTTGGGGAAAAATCTCAGTCTGAAAAATGTGGTTTGTCTTTTACTTGACTTTGTTCTTTAAATCTTATCAATTCTTCTGACGATCTTCCAGTAATCAAGTCTCAATTTCATTCAGTACTTCTCTGATTCTGACCTTGAGCTGACATCTTTGTCCATATGATGTATTTAGTAACTACTAGTTGCTTGCTGTGTTTTATCTTTAATGGCTGTCTTTTATTTAACTATATGTTATAATTGTAGTTAGCTTTTTCTAAGCATTACCGATTTTTTAGGTGTTAGGCCACACCTTCTGTCCATAGTATAAAGCATAAGTTGTTTCTATTTCAGTGCAGAATATTAATGAAAAATTCGCAGTGTTCTTGTTTCTGTGTTAATTCTCGAAGAAAATACCAAATTGGTATTGGAGCACCTCCAACAAAGGGAACACCTCCGGCAAGGGAAAGGATGTTGCAGCCGATGAAGAAGAGATTCCATCCCTGCGCACCTCGGCTGCCCATATGATGGCCGGCGAAGAGAATATGGTGGAACTCAACGATCGAATGAATGAATTCCAGATCATCGTGGAATGGATTGCTTGCCATTTGGAAGTAGCTTTGAACGCCCTTCCCCAACGGCAAGAATTCGACACCGGAAACCAGCAGAGAGAAGAAATTTGGTGCATTGCCAGCTGAATTTAGAGGCGTTCCTTGATTGGTAAAAAACGTGTAGAGTTTCTTTTGTGGAAAGTAGAGACAAAGAACATACCATTTTAAGTGGAAACAGCTGCTGATCTTATTATTTTCTAATAATCATAAAGGTATAAAAGGTAAAAATTTATAGACAATACAAGTCTAATAAAAAGAACAAAAAAATTAGGACAAAGTAAATCAAGACTTTCATCATGACTTAATCCATTATTTCTAACACTCTCTCTCAAGTTGGGACATAAATGTCATAAAGACCCAACTTGCTAATACACAAATCAAATTTTTGTCCAAGGAGTTCCTTTGTGAGGATATCAACAATCAGTTGGCTCGAGGATATGTAAGGAATGTAGATGCTACCATCGTCAAGCTTCTCTTTGATAAATTGTCTGTCAATCTCCACGTGTTTAGTTGTGTCATGTTGGACCGGGTTATTGGCAATGCTAATGGCTATCTTGTTATCGCATAATAGCTTTATAGGCACCCCATAGTCTCGACAAAGATCATTCAATACCTTATGGAGCCAGATCGTACAACACCTTTTGGAGCCAGATCTTCTCTGGATCTAGCAATCTCCATTCCGAGAAAGTACTTCAGATTTCCCAAGTTCTTGATTTCAAACCCAAACGCCATTTTCTTCTTTAGTTGAATGATCTCATTAGTATCATCCCCATATAGCTCAATATCATTGACATAGACAATCAATATTGCAATTTTCCCTATCTTAGAGACTTTGGTAAACAAGATTTGGTCGGAATGCCCCTGATTGTACCCCTGAGACTTAAGTGGCAAATCTGTCAAACCATGCTCTTGGTGATTGCTTCAATCCGTTTAAGTGATGGAAAGTGATAGACATGCGTAGCGGAATACAGATCATTTTACCCTAAGTGCACCTAAATTATTTAGAAATTAACATGCTACATACCTTAATTAAACGAAATTAGGGTTTATCGAATACGTACTTTCGAAGCTTCCCGATCCTCATAATCTTCTCACAAACTCGAAACCAGTACCATCGCTAGTGTTGTTATGCTATTCTCCGGACTTAGAATCAGGTTGTGGGACTCATTAAGTGAAGGAATTAAGAGAGATGTGATGGAAATTGCAGGTTTAATTTAAGGTTGACACTTCGGAGAGAATTAAATTTGGTATAATTTTGTAAGTCAAAGTTACAAAATTGACCGAAAGTCTTAAATCATTTGAAAAAGAGCATATAAATAATCTACTTATATGCAAAAATGCATGTAATTAGTTCACCAAATCTCAACACTTAACATTCCTGTAACCATTAGTGGAGTACTGATGTTGGATTTTTTCCACTAACTGTAGTCAAAGGACAAAATTGTCATTTGACCATTCTTTTCTAGGGCTCTCATTTATTCCATGACAGCATCTTTCCACTCCGAACACTCAAGGCAAGGTGATACTCTTAGGTATTAGAGTAGAGTCAAGGCTAACTGTAAAAGCTCTGAACTGTGGTGAGAAATTCTTGTATGACACATAATTAGACATGGAGTGTTTTGTACAGAACCTAGTACCTTTCCTCAGTGCAATTGGAAGATCAAGAGATGGATCATATGATGTAAGAAGACTAAAGGTTAATTGGGTAATTAGGTTATATTCTAGGTTAATTTCCTTTTTACCCCCACTTGTAATAGAACTCTATAAATAGGAATCTTCTCTTCTTGTATGAAGCACATTATTCATTCTAATAAATGATCCACAATCTTGGTTCTTGGAGAGTTTCTCCTTGAGGTTACTTAGGTTACATCATCATACTTATTGGTATTTGTTGGTGATATATAATTAAATTTGCCTTCAATCACTAGCTTAAGCTTTTGGGTGAATTGACAGTTTAATATGGTATCAGAGCAGGTGGTCCAGGGAGGTCCTATGTTCAAGCCCCTGCTTTCACCCATATCTTTAGGAACAGCTGTTTTGGACCCGTCATTCTCACCTACCTTATTGTCAATATGTGAGTTAGTTGTTACTATATGAGTTAATGGAATCAGTCATACCTTGATCTCTTATTGGTTTAAAATCTTGGACCGAAGCCTTATGAGCAAAAAGAGACTCAACTCCCTTTTTGAGATCCTCCTATAGTAAGTTTTCTAGGGAACTTGATTTGTGGGTAGGACTGTACTGTGAGGGCTAGGGTCAGGTAAAGTAACTACAGTAGGACAAGTAGACTTTAAGGGAAATATATAGTTAAACTCTTACTCACCCCCTGAAGTAGGCTAACGGGAAAGAAAGGACGATCTTCAATAAAGGTAACATCAATGGTAACAAAGTACTTATGTGAAGATGAGTGAAAGCATTTATAGCCTCATTGGTGTAGAGGATACCTAACAGGCACGCAAGCCTGAGCCTGAGGAGTGAATTTAGTTTGGTTAGGGCCATGGCTATGGACATGGACTGTGCATCCGAACACTCTAAGGGGAACATCTGGGATGATACAGGTGGAGGGATAGGATTCTTTTAGACAATCTAACGGTGTTTGGAGGTGAAGGACACGGTAAGACGTGGTTGATGAGATGAGCAACAGTGAGAATGACATCAGCCTAGCGATAGGAAGGAAGAGAAGTGGACAACAGAAGGGAATGTGCAACTTCCAATAGGTGACGTTTTTTTCGTTTGACAACCCCATTTTGTTGGGGGTGTTAGTACAACAACTTTGATAAACAATTCCTTTAAAGGATAAGAACTCGTTAAGAGGGTGGTTTTGAAACTTACGACCATTATCACTCCACAGGATTATTATTTTTGTATTGAATTGTGTTTCTATGGTGTGATAGAAGTCCCAGAATGTGGAGATAACTTCGGATTTGTCGGAGATCAAGAAAACCCAAGTAAGACAAGTATGGTCATCAATAAAGGTCAAAAACCATTGTTTCCTAGAGAAGGTAGTGACCTTAGATGGTCCCCAAACATCACTATGGACAAGAGTAAAAGGTCGGATTGGATTATAGGGTTGCGAGGGAAACGAGACTCAGTGTTGTTTAGCTTGTATGCACACATCACAAGATAAGGAAGAAACATCAACTTTAGAAAAGAGGTGAGGAAATAGGTATTTCATATATTTAAAGTTGGGATGTCCTAAACGGAAATGCCACAACATAAGATGTTTTTAAAAAATGGTAAAGTAGGAAGATAAAAGATTCATCCTTGAAATGCTATTAGAGGAGGCATCATCATCAAGCAAGTAAAGACCTCTATTGTGACGGGCAGTGCCAATCATCCTCCTCGAACTTAAGTCCTAAAAAGAAACAAAATGGGTAAGAACGTTGCTTTGCAGTTTAATTCACGAGTAATTATTGAAAGCAATTAACAACAACCCGAGACTTACGTGGAAACCCGAGAACCGGGAGAAAAACCACGATACTTTAGTTTTTATTATTTTTCTTATGAACAAAAACAATAGGTACAAAGGGAGTATAAATAGAGTACAATAGGAATAAGAAAGGAAAAGATTTAGGAAATATTTAGGAAATAAAATCTTATATTTTATTTTTTCCAAAAGTATATTTTATTCTTTCCAAAAGTACTAATTCTAATACTCCCCCTCAAGTTGGGAGGTAAATATCAATGAGTCCCAACTTGCTAACGCAAAGGTCGAAGTGTGGTCGGAGAAGCCCCTTGGTAAGAACATCAGCAATCTGTTGGCTTGAAGGAATGTACGGAATGCATATGCTTCCACTGTCAAGTCTTTCTTTGATGAAATGCCGATCAATCTCAACATGTTTAGTTCTATCATGTTGCACTGGGTTGTTAGCAATACTAATAGCGGCTTTATTATCACAAAAAAGCTTCAATGGTGTCTCACATTCTTGATGAAGATCTGACAAGACTTTCTGGAGCCAAATTTCCTCACATATTCCCAGACTCATAGCTCTGTATTCAGCCTCAGCACTGCTCCTGGCCACAACACTTTGCTTCTTACTCCTCCAAGTTACAAGATTGCCCCAAACAAAGGTACAATAACCGAATGTAGACTTTCTATCAATAACAGATCCTGCCCAATCTGAGTCAGTATATGCCTCAATGGTCTTTCTATTTGTTTTTCTAAACATCAACCCTTTACCAGGTGTATTTTTCAAGTATCTCAGGATTCTGTTAACAGCTTCCATATGTTTCTCATAGGGAGCCTGCATAAACTGGCTGACAACACTCACAGCAAAGGAAATATCCGGACGAGTATGGGATAAGTAAATTAATTTACCTACAAGGCGCTGATATTGTTCTTTATCAACTGGAACTTGATCATCAGAGTTTCCTAGTTTATAGTTGAATTCATTAGGAGTATCAGCAGGACGACATCCCAACATACCTGTCTCGGTTAGCAAATCAAGGGTGTATTTTCTCTGAGACACGGAAATACCTTCTTTTGATCTAGCCACCTCCATTCCAAGGAAATATTTCAGATTGCCCAAGTCTTTGATTTCAAATTCATCACCCATTCTCTGTTTTAGTTGACTGATTTCTGTTTGATCATCTCCAGTCAAAACAATGTCATCCACATAAACAATTAGAATAGCTATCTTTCCTGTTTTGGAAGCCTTTGTAAATAAGGTATGGTCAGAGTGCCCTTGACTGTACCCTTGGGACTTGACAAAGGTAGTGAATCTGTCAAACCATGCTCTCGGAGACTGTTTCAGACCATATAGAGATTTTTGGAGTTTACACACCTCCTGACCAAATTGGGCTTCAAATCCTGGTGGGGGGCTCATGTAGACTTCCTCCACAAGGTCTCCATTCAAAAAAGCATTCTTAACATCCAGCTGGTATAGAGGCCAATCTTTGTTCACAGCAACAGATAGCAGGACTCTAACAGTATTCAATTTAGCAACTGGAGAAAAAGTTTCCGAATAGTCAATACCATAGGTTTGAGTGAACCCCTTTGCAACTAACCTTGCCTTGTGTCTATCAAGCGTACCATCTGCTTTGTATTTGAGAGAGAATACCCATTTGCATCCTACAGTTTTATGTCCCTTGGGTAGAGCACAGATCTCCCAAGTTCTATTCTTTTCGAGAGCCTTCATCTCTTCCATAACAGCATTCTTCCATTCAGGACACTCTAGAGCAGTGTAGATATTTTTCGGTATTATGGTAGAGTCAAGGTTTGCTGTAAACGCTCTAAACTGTGGAGAGAGATTATCATAGGAAACATAGTTGCAAATGGGATGTTTAGTGCATGATCTGGTACCTTTTCTCAATGCAATTGGAATGTCAAGAGAGGGATCATACTCATCAAGTTTTCTTGTATGACCCTGTTCAGCTTCATCGTTACTGGTTTCTATTCTAACCTCAGTCTCATCATCACAGTTCTTTTCTTCCATATTTTCAAGAACAGCAATATCAGACTTGTCATTCTCACTCATTGTATTATTAGTACAAGGTTTTGTAGGGTTTTCCATACCTTGGTCTCGAGGAGGTTCGAAATTTTGGACTGGAGCCGGCGGTTGACTAGTAGGGGACCCAACTTCCTTTCTGAGATTCCTCCTGTAATATGTTTTCCAGGGAACTTGGTTTGTGGGTAAGATTATGGGATGAGGATCAATGTCAGACACGGTAATAAGAATAGGTTCAACAAATTCAAAGGTGTTGTTAGACTCTTCACTCACATTCTCCCCCTGAAGATGGCTAACAGGAAAGTAGGGTCGGTTTTCACAGAAAGTAACGTCCATAGTGACAAAATATTTCCTAGACGGCGGGTGAAAACATTTATAACCGTGTTGGTGAAGGGGATACCCAACAAACACACAGGCCTGAGCCCGAGGGGTAAATTTGGTCTGATTAGGGCCGAAATTATGGACATAGGCGGTGCACCCAAACACACGAAGAGGAACCTCAGAAACAAGACGAGTAGAGGGGTAAGACTCCTTAAGACAATCTAAGGGAGTCTGAAGGTGGAGGATACGAGAAGGCATTCTATTGATTAAGTGAGCAGCTGTAAGAATAGCATCTCCCCACAGGTATGATGGAAGGGAAGTGGAAAGCATAAGTGAACGGGCTACTTCCACAAGGTGTCGGTTTTTTCGTTCGGCCACTCCATTTTGTTGAGGAGTGTAGGCACATGAGGTTTGGTGAACAATCCCCTTGGAGGCTAGAAATTCACTAAGGTTATGGTTTTGGAATTCCCGACCATTATCACTTCGAAGAATTGCAATTTTTGTATGAAATTGTGTTTTGATAGTATGATAGAAGTTTTGGAAAATGGATGGAACCTCGGATTTATCTGAGATAAGGTAGACCCAGGTGAGACGGGTATGGTCATCAATGAAAGTTACAAACCACCGCTTTCCCGAGGAGGTGGTGACCTTGGAAGGACCCCAAACGTCACTATGGATGAGGTTAAACGGTTGTGTAGGTTTATATGGTTGTGAGGGAAAAGAGACTCGATGTTGTTTTGCCCGGATACACACATCACAAGATAGAGAAGAGACATCAACTTTAGAAAAAAGGTGGGGAAATAAATGTTGCATATATGTAAAGTTTGGGTGGCCCAGTCGAAAATGCCACAACATACAGTCTTGTTCAGAAGTGCTAAAGTAGGATGACAGTAAACTAACCCTAGACAAACTACTACATGAGGTATCATCATCAAGGATGTAAAGTCCCCTGCTATGCCGGGCAGTGCCAATCGTCCTCCCCGAGCTCATGTCCTGAAAATAAACCGATTCAGGTAAGAAGATAGCTTTACAATGCAACTCACGAGTGATCTTGCTTATAGATAACAAATTGTAAGACAGTTTAGGGACATGCAAAACATTCTGGAGAGCAAAACCGTCAAAGGGAACTATTTGTCCTTTGCCAGCGATCGGAGCTAGAGAGCCATCGGCTATTCGGATTTTTTCATTACCGGCACACGGGGCATATGAGATAAAGTGTTCTGAAGAACCTGTCAAGTGATCTGTAGCCCCCGAGTCTAAGATCCAGGGATTCTTCCCATCAACGCTAATAAGCCCAAGGGACTGAGGCATACCTGACTGAGCAATGGCACCCAGAGTCGGAGTCTTGGTCTGGCTCACAGTAGGATCAGCAGGTGTAGTCTCACTAATGTAGGCACGTCCTGAGTTCTGTTTCTCGTTGGAGGACCGTTTCTTACCTCCTGGGGGACGACCGTGGAGTTTCCAACACTGATCCTTGGTGTGCCATTGTTTCTTGCAGTGCTCACACACAGGAATTGACTTCCCATTATTCTTGTCACTGTCATGATTTGAGGACCGAGCGCTAAAGGCTGCAGAGTCGATGGTAGGGGTAGTCAATACACCCATGGCATTAGTGCGATCCTCTTCCAGGCGGACTTCAAAACAAACTTCCATTAGGGAGGGAAGAGGTCTTTGTCCGAGTATACGACCACAAACATTATCAAATTTGGGATTAAGTCCTGCAAGGAAGTCATAAACACGGTCAGCCTCTTCAAGTTTAGCATATTGTGTACTGTCATTTGGTGTGTCCCAAACTGTCTCTCTGCACAAATCCATCTCTTGCCAGAGGAGAGAGAGCTTGTTAAAATAGGTAGTTACGTCCAGGGTCCCTTGTTTGCAATTATGGACCTGTTTTCGCAGTGTATATAACCGAGAGGCATTCTGTCGTTTCGAGTAAAGGGTCTGAGTTGTATCCCACAAATCTTTTGCTGTGGCTGCATATAGTAAAGGCTTGCCGATCTGTGGTTCCATACTATTAATCAGCATGGACCGAATAAGTGAGTCCTCTCCTTTCCAGAGTCGTTCCAAGGCGTCTCCTGGTGGAGGACGTACAGTCTCTCCAGTTAAGAATCCGAACTGGTATCGACCTTCGAGGAACATCTTTATTGATTGTGACCAAGAAAAATAATTTTGACCATTTAATTTTTCGCCTGAAAAATTCCCCGTAGACGAACCCAAAGAGCCAGTTATATAATTTGACTGTGAATTAGGGAACGAAGTTACCGGGTTCTTGGAATACATCGGCAACTCGGTTGGTTTGGAATGCGTTGAAGATTCGCCCGCTTCAATGTCCGATCTGTTTTGGGGTTGATCAATTCCGTTACCAGAAAACAGCGGTTGCTGTAAAGGGTCAACGTACAGCTGCTGCTTACTGTACTGATTTGACAGATTTACGGTTGAGGGATGCTGTCCGGAGCTCGTAGATGGCGCATGAGGATGCGGATGGCCGGAAGGGTTTGACGGCTGGACATCCGACGGCGCGTAGAAGGGAACGGGATGGGCGGTGACGTGAAACGGCGGCGGCGCGTGGGCCCACGCGCCGGACACGAGCGGCGCGTGAATCAACTTCTGGTCAGACGGCGGCGCGTACGACTGCGGAACCACTCCCGTTGGGTAGATCGGCGGTTTCTGTAGGTTCTGGAGCAGTTTCTCCATGGCGGCGGCGACGGCGGCGTCCACGGCGGCGGCGATTCCGGCGGCGGCGGCAGCGGCGGCGGCGGTGACGGGTTCAGTTTCGATCTGGGTTTCTCCTAGGTTATTTTCTAGGGTTTCGTTATTGCTTTGCTCTGATACCATATTGAAAGCAATTAACAACAACCCGAGACTTACGTGGAAACCCGAGAACCGGGAGAAAAACCACGATACTTTAGTTTTTATTATTTTTCTTATGAACAAAAACAATAGGTACAAAGGGAGTATAAATAGGGTACAATAGGAATAAGAAAGGAAAAGATTTAGGAAATATTTAGGAAATAAAATCTTATATTTTATTTTTTCCAAAAGTATATTTTATTCTTTCCAAAAGTACTAATTCTAACAGTAATCTTGCTAATCGATAGAAGATTATATGAAATTTGTGGCACATGCTAAACATTGTGTGATGAGAACCCGTTAAAAAGAGGAACCTGCCCTTTCCTAGCAATGGGAGCCAAGGAGCCATCAGCAATTCTTATCTTCTCATTCCCAGCACACGGAATGTAGTACACAAAGTGTTCAGAGGAATTAGTTAAATGATCTGTGGCAGCAGAGTCCAGGATTCAGGGATTCTTACCATCAATACTAATGAGACTAAAGGACTGAGGTATATCTGACTAGATAATAGCTCCAATTGTGGTTGGACTAGCAGTCTCACTCACATAGGCTCGTCTTGTTTGTCAGTGGAAGATCGTTTCTTTCCTCCTAGGGGACAACCATGCAATTTCAGCACTGCTCCTTGGTATGCAACTGTTTCTTGAAGTGTTCACAAACAGGGATCGACTTTCCACTATTCTTTTGTCTATGGTTTTCACACTGAAGACTGCAAAATTAACAATGGGGTTGGCAGAATACTCATGGCACTTGTATGATCCTCCTTAAGATGGACTTTAAAACAAACTTCCATCAGATAGGGAATAGGTCTTTGGCTCAATACATGCCCTCATACAATATCAAACTTCGAGTGGAGACCGGCAAGAAAGCCATAGATTTTGTCAATTTCTTCAATTTTGTATACCATCACTAGGACAATTCCAGATAATTCCCCTACACAGATCCATTTCCTGCCAGATAAGAGAGAGTTTGTTAAACTAAAATGTCAAATCTCGACCTATTTCCGTAGAGTAAAAGCTGAGAAGCATTCTGAAGCTTGGAGTATAGTGTCTTGGTTGTTGCAGCATACAGTAATGGTTTGCCAATCTGGGGTTCCATACTGTTGATCAATATGAATCGAAGAAGAGAGTTCTCTCCCTTCTAGTATTGCTCTGTGGAGGACGAGGTATTTTCCTATCAGAAAACCAAATTTATGTCGTCCTTCAAGAACCATTTTTGCTAACAAAGACCATGAAAAATAGTTATTGCCGTTTAATTTTTCCCTTGAAAAGTATCCTGTAGACCGTGCCACTTTATGAGTTGCATAGGAAGAGGATAAAGTGGGAACTAAGGTTACTGCTTTCTTTGAATACATTGGTAGAGGTGTATGAAGGCTAGGAGTGAGGGATGTCGTCCCTAAGGTAGCCTCAAGTGTTGCAATTTGTTGTCAAAGCCTTTCTAGTTGCTGGTGAGCTATACCCAAAGAAGAAGCAGAAGACATGTTTGGGTTGGAATGTGCTGAAGATTCACCAACCTCAAATGTTGTGTGAATTTGAGGATTCCTAACCTTGGGATGCTAACTAGGGTTTGCAGCTGAGTTAGTAAGTGACAGGGCATATAGATTTGACTGCAGAAGTAGTGGTGGCCGGTCAAAAATTAGGGGGCAGAAAATGGAGCGGCGCGTAGGGAGCAGTATAGGCCATGGATGAAGAAAAGGGTTGCACAGAAGGGTTGGTCGGCATTGTTTGAGCAAGATGGTCTGGCACGTGGAGCTCTTGCAGTGGTGTGGACGACAAAAAAGGCTACGAAATTATGTTTTCCGGCGTTGTCTGAAGGTGGCAAAACCATTCATCCAATTGGATTACTGATGCCATTGGAAATTCCCAATGCAATATGGATTGATATTTCGATGGATTTCATTGAAGGCTTACCTAAATCATCAAGATGGGAAGACGATTTTGGTGGTGGTAGACAGAATGAGTAAGTATGCATACTTCTTAAAATTGAAGCATCCCTATACGGCCAAGTCAGTGGCTAAGGTCTTTGTGAAGGAGGTAGTCAGGCTGCACGGCTATCCAAGATCTATAGTTTCAGACCTTGACAAATTTTTTCTTAGCCACTTATGGAATGAAATGTTCAAGCTAGTAGGAAACAAATTGCACCGAAGCTCATCGTATCATCTTCAATCAGATGGACAAACAGAAGTAGTAAACAAGAGTATGGAGGCTTACTTAAGATGTTTTTGTGAGGAGAAACCAAAGGAGTGGAGCAGTTGGCTACACTGGGTAGAGTACTGGTACAGTACCATGTACCTGGTTCGATCGGTATCACTCCTTTTCAAGCTGTTTATGGGAGGTTACCCCACCTCTGATTCAATATGAAGACATGGAAACGCCAAACTCTACCTTAGATCAATAGCTAAAGGACATAGATGTGGCACTAAGTGCATTGAAGGAGCATTAGCGAATAGCTCAAGAGAGAATGAAAAAGTTTGCTGATTTGAAGCGGAGGGATGTGGAGTTTCAAGTAAGTGACTTTGTGATCTTGAAAATCAGACCATACACACAAGTTTCATTGAGGAGAAAACGTAATGAGAAGCTATCACCTAAGTACTTTGGGCCGTATAAAATCTTGGAAAAGAAGGGTAGGCTGAATAAGGAAATTGGGCACCATTCTGGTGGGGGCCCATCAGTTAGTTAGTAGTGCTGAATAAAAAGTGGGAAAGAGAGTGGGGAGGATCATCGAGCATTTTCTGGAGAAAAAGGGTAGGCTGTATTCCTCCTTGCGTGGGAAGGAAGGCAGAGGTTCAGGATCTTGAGTCTTTTTTGTTTTCCTTGTTTTCATTTACAAAGTTTTAGTGTTCTTGTGGCTGTTTATGATCATATTGATCATTGTTCTATTTTTCTTGAGTATTTTTCATATTGTAATCGTTGAGGAAATATCAATATATTCAAGGTACTATTTAGTATCTTAACACACTTCAAGAAAACCAACTTAGAATCAATTTCAAGAAGTGTTCTTTCTTAGTTAAAGAAATATACTTTTTAGGTTTTATCATTAATGAATTTGGAATATCCGTAGACCCTAACAAAATTAAGCCAATGAAAGATTGTCCCCAACCTAAAACAGTAAAAGATTTACAAATCTTTTTTGTGCTTGCTTCTTTCTACAAAAAATTCATAAGAAATTTTAGCACTATAGCATCCTCGCTAACGGAGTGTTTAAAGAAAAGAAAATTTTCATAGTCTAACCCCCAAACACAAAGTTTTATGTTTCTGAAAGAGAGGGTGTCTAACGCACCCGTTCTTGCCGTACTGGATTTCGTTCAACCCTTTGAAGTGGCGGTTGATGCTTGCGGATTTGGGATAGGAGCAGTCTTGTCTCGACATACTCACCCAATTGAGTATTGTAGTGAAAAACTATGTGAAGCAAGACAAGAGTGGAGCACCTACGAATAAGAACTTTATACATTGGTAAGAGCTTTAAAGGGTTGGGAACACTATCTTTTAGGTCAAAATTTTATTTTATATTTCGACCACTTATCCCTCAATATTTGCAAAACCAAAAAACTATTAGTAGAATGCATGCTAGATGACTTTCTTTTATCCAACGTTTCCATTTCGTAATAAAACATAAAGTTGGTAGTACCAATGTGGTGGCGGATGCTCTTAGTAGGAAATTGAACCTACTTACTATTCTAAAAAGTCAAGTAGTAGCTTTTGACTCCTTACCTACTCTTTATAAACATGATCCTGATTTTGGTAAAATTTGATCTTTATGTGATGATCGTGTCAATTGTAATGATTTCCATTTGACTAACAAGTTTCTTTTCAAGAATAATCTTCTTGAATTCCTAGAACATCTCTTCGAGAGGCTTTGATTAAAGAGCTCCATAGTAATGGCCTTGCAGGGCATTTTGGCATTGACAAGACCTATCAACTACTTATTGAAAGGTATTATTGGCCTCAACTACGTAAAGATGTCACAAAGTCTGTCAAGCACCGTTTTACATTCCAAACTGCCAAGGGATACAACAAAATACAGGCCTTTATACACCATTACCTATTCTCAAAGGCATTTGGGAAGGTTTGAGTCATTTGACCATGGACTTCATCCTAGGCCTTCCAAAAACTCAAAGGGGTATGATTCCGTATTGGCTGTAGTTGACCATTTTAGCAAGATATCTCACTGTTTACCTAGGAAAACTTCGGGTGCCGTTTATATAGCTAATCTATTCTTTAAAGAAATTGTACGTTTGCATTGAATACCTAATTCCATAGTTTTTGATCGAAATGTAAAGTTTCTAAGCTACTTTTGGAAGATTCTTTGGAAAAAATTCAACACGACACTCTAATTTAGCACCTCGAGTCATCCACAAATGGATAGGCAAACCGAAGTTACCTATATAACTCTAGCTAACCTCATAAGGTGTATTGGTGGGGACAAACCTAAGCAATGGGACCTTATTTTAGCTCAAGCCGAGTTTGCCTACAATCATATGAAGAATCGAACAACAGGGAAGTCACCCTTTTGAATTTTTTACACTAAATTACCTAGATTAACTGTTGATCTTGCTAACAATAACATTCCCTCTAATGTTTATCTTAGTGTGGAAGCCAAAAGCATGGCGGAAAGGATAGCTAAGCTATAGGAAGTGACAAACCAAATTGAGAAGATGAATGAGGAGTACAAGACACAAGCCTACAAGCACAGGCTGGAAAAGCAAGACTTCCGGCTGGAAAATACAACAAACTACAGCCAAAGAAGATAGGACCTTTTCGGATAATAAAAAGGTTCGGTGACAACGCCTACAAGATTGAGTTATCCGACCACCTACACATCAACCCTATCTTCAACATAGCAGACATTTCTGAGTATTTTCCTCCCGATGAGCCACAGATTGCAGCCTAAAACTTGAGGACGAGTTTCTCTTAAGGGGAGGAAATTTGTTGTTTTTAGTAACTACTAGTTGCTTGCTGTGTTTATTTTAATGGCCATTTTTTATTTAACTATATGTTATAATTCTAATTAGCTTTTTCTAAGCATTACCGGTTTTTTAGGTGTTAGGTCACACCTTCTGTCCATAGTATAAAGCATAGGTTGTTTCTATTTTAGTGCAGAATATTAATAAAAAATTCCCAGTGTTCTTTTTTCTGTGTTAATTCTCCAAGAACACACCACCATAGTTGTTCCTGTCGTTCTATTTTGTATAGAGTATATTGTCGTGTGTGTTTTTTCTTTTCTAATTCTTCTCTTTGGCTAAGTGCTTTTGGAGGATTAGACCGTTTAGCATATGATTAGTGTTGCATTTACGATACATATTCACATGGGTGAAGCTCTAAAGTGATTTACAGAAGACACTGAAATTTTTTCTCTATTATTGTTTATATGTTTACAGGCATACCAATTGTAAATTTTGGTGGGGCAAGAATTCATATTTTAGGAAGATGAACTGTGGGTTGGTGCTTAATCCTTGTACACTCGATTCCTTTGACTCTATACACTATAACTCTATTAGAGGCTGAAGCATTTAGACAGTTTTTAACTTTGTCAGTAATTGAGAGAGCCACCTTTTGTTCAATACTCGTTAACATAGAGTCCGCGGTTGTTGTAGGTGTATGCTTTCAACTACGCATGGTGGACAGCTCTCAGTCCACAGTTATCTAGAGAAAATACTTACTGTCCACCCTTTAAACACAAAGAGATGTGTTGAAGATTTGTGTGGCTCAGATTTTTCTGTAGGAAACTGTGAGGTTTCTCACCCTTTTCATATACTATTTATAATAAATCAATGGCAAAAACAGAGGCAGCACTCTGTATTTATATATTTATATTGCCAAAACAGTAGCTACAAGATTTAGAATAGAAACAACAAGGAAAAAACAACAAAGACCTAACCAACCTCTTTCTCTAGGCTAGGGTAGGCTCCCTCAGCCGCCAATCTCCTTCCTTACCAATACACTCTCCATATATTTCTCATACCCAACTTACTACCCTCCCCTTGCTATTCGAATAGGACAAATAATACTATCCTGTAGGGCCCACTTGCTGTTCCACTATCCCACTACCCCATTTCAGTTCTTTCTTTCCTCCATGCTGTCTTGTGTAATTCCTTTCTTGCCCTTCCTCTTATACACATTAATAATAGGAGGTCTTACAGAAACATGTGTGAAAAGGAATCAACGACCCTTCCATGGTTATTTATTATTCCAATGAAGAGAGGGATATTGTTGGTAGGGCACACTTCAAAGTTTCCTTTAGTCTTTGGTTCTCCTGATCAGTTTTAAAATTTCCTCTTAAGCTTTTTCTATAAACTATTTTCTTCCTTGGTCAGGGTTGTCCTCTATCTGGGACTTCTAAAGATATTTGCTTTTCTCCCAACACCAAAGGTGGAGTATTTGATTTTTCACGATCTTCTTTTGTACTCCTTTTTAAATGTGGTGCTTGAAGTTGAAATGCTGATATAATTCCTGATTGATTGATTCGAAATTGTTGCTTGATAATGATGATGGCATGGTTGATTCTTTTGTAATTTATACACACATTTATGAAAGTAGCACTTTTGGAAAACTTGTTCAGCAACTTCCCTGTAATTTTATTTAGTTGTTGATATCAATCACTCGGGCAGGAAATTGTGATAATTGCATAGACTCAAAAAAGGAGCATGACATGTCAAAAGAAGCATTTCTTCTACTGGCCTGCATCCAATCATGCAGGGGTAAATGGGGACTGAACATGCCTGTAGATATTCTTCGTGGATCTAGAGTAAGTCCTTAGCTATATGAAACTTTGGGACTTCTGAATCACAGATTACCCTTCTTTTCCAATTCATTTTAATCCCCTGGGTGTCATGCCCTGTAGTTCAGTAGAGCACCCCTCCATGGTTTTGCATTGTGAAATTTTCTGTAACAATATTCTGCCCAAGGAACGATCACATTATAACATATGTGACATTTGTTTTTTCTTGCTTAATCTAACATTCTTTCATCACTTGCAGGCAAAAAAGATGATGCGTTATGATCAGTTTGATAAGCTTCCACTTTATGGACTTGGAAGAGAATACTCATCAAATTGGTGGAAAGCACTAGCTAGTCAACTAATTTCAAATGGTAGGTGAAGGAACTTGAATTTCCTTTATTTAGATGGGGATTCAGCCAAAAGTACTTAAGCATTATAGGCATTTTTCTTTGCCTAACTCAGGCAGTGTCTTAAATGCAACATTCCTAACTCAAGTACTTGAAAAACTCAAGCATTTCCCTTTGTCATGCTCAGGCAGTGACTAAAACGGGTACTCGAGTTTTCCTCTGAGTTAAAATAATCGGATAAAAAGGAGGTATATTCATCATAAAACCAACCCTGTCTGTTTTTTTCGTCAAACTTACAAAACAGAACTTGGGATGTTATGATAGCTGGCTTTAACTTACAAATCCAGTGTTCATTGACCATATATTAGCATAATTTATTTTACTTGCTGATAATGTTTGTCTTGTTTCCTTTTGTATTGACAAGAACTAGTTCATTTTTATGAATTGTACTGTTTAACGTATGGTGTACAAAATTGTATTCTTGTGCAGGCTATTTGACAGAGAACATACGCGATTTCTACAGAACCATAGGGTCATCTACTTTCACCCAATCTTTTACTTCTAGAACTTTAGAGTTTTGCAGTTATCTATCCGTTTTCAAATTTTATCAATAGGAAAGCAAATGCTATTTTCTCCTGTCCACCCAATCAATCTTATTTTCTTCGAATTATCTGAAACTGAAACTGACAATTAGAATAACCCTTCCTTCTTAACAATAGTATCAGTGCAAAAGGGGAAAAATTTCTCAATTCTGCCAGACAGGACTGCCAACCACCTCTAGTTTTGCCGATGACGAGTGAAATGACTGGTGAAAATGAAGATGCCAGTGCACTAAGTGAATCTGGGAAAATGGATAATTTGGCCACTTTGAAGAGTGGACTTTCAGAGGTTTGCATGTTAAATACTAATTGTTCATGCCTTGTTTATGCATATTATTTTACCCTTTTTCTATTGGCTACGCGTTGAAGGATTGAGATACTAATTTTCTGATAATAGTTAAGTTGCACGTAAATTATATTGAATACTCATGGTTTTAGTTATTAGAAGTCTTATATGGCAATAGTTGTCATTATTTGTTATATTTGGTTTCATTATACTTTGAGCGTTACTCTTTTCAGTTCATCAATGAAAATTCTTGTTTTCTTCTAAAAAAGTTGTTATATTGATCGCTCCAATAAATCTTTCCCGCTGGTGTTATCTCCTGCTGTATACTTGTCTTTGAATGATTATATTGTGTCGTGAGGCCTTTTTATTAACTAAGTAAATCCTTCTTGTAAGTATTCTTTTCATTTGTTTTTATATTGCACTCTTTGGCTTACACTTCTAGTTTACCACTGGCTATTTGTACGATGTTTGATTATATAATTAAATGGAAGACATTGGGTAAACTATTGCATTTCCTTCCTTTTTATACCTATCTCAGTCTAATATTTTGATCATTTCATTTTGTATTTACTTGATTATTTCTACCCAGGCCGAGGAAAAACTCTTTCAATTACTTTTAGAAGAGAGAATGAAGCTTGCTAGAAGTGCTCGAACTGCCCCGTAAGTTCTGCAAATACTTTTAAGCTGCCAGTTCTGCAAATACTTTTAAGCTGCTCATTATGAAATTTGGCATTTTACTCCAACTATCATGCATTCGTTTGTATGTATGTGGTTTATATGGAAAACCTTTCTTGTCTATTATCTTGCATTTCTTCTTATATGCAGGTATGCCATTTGTGGTGATCAAACAGTTCAAAGAATTGCATTGACTAGACCATCTACTAAGGCAAGATTAGCAAATATTGATGGTGTCAACCAGGTATATCCTTCAAGAGTACGATTACACATTCCTAACTTTCTATGGGGCTGAAACGAAGTCGTTAACATTGTATTTATGTATGCTTGTTTGACGTGGATTTCTTACTCGAATGTCACCTCCTCATACATGTGCTAGTTTGCTATAAATTGCTCTTGAATTTCAATGCATTTTTATCAATATTCTGTATGATCCACTCCGTACTTCTGCGCTCAGAGTTTGACTCCATGATCTTGCACCTTCAGGCTTTAGTTATTATATTCTAACTAGCCAAAGTTGTGAGATTGTTATTTCTGTCATGAAATGATCGTCAGACAATTCAATAATGGTACAGCATCTGCTAAAAATGCACGGAGATCTAATTCTTGAAGCAGTCAAGCGTCTATCACAACAAGTCAGTCTATCACTGGATGGCGAATATAGAGAACCAAACAAACGACGACCATTGGCTCCAGAAAAGTTCGAAGCTTGGAAAATGTGGCATGAACATGGTCTCTCGGTGCAGAAAATTGCTGTAAGTACTTTTCTTTTAACTTTTTGAAGTTATTGAGGGAAAAAGGCTTATGAAGATGAACATAACAGCATGGCAATTTAGAAGCTTATTCACACGTTGAAGTTCACCCATGTATATAAATAAGTCTGAAAAAAAACTTTCAATCAGCTTAGACTGAGCAAATATAGAATACAACTCTGGAATGCTCAGAATTTAAATACTTTTGACCTGAAAGAAGTTTACTTGCTGAAAAAACAAACTTCTCGAGTGATTTTGGCTTTTCAGAGTTACGTTTTATCTTTAGAAGCACATTATAATTTTTGAAATCACATTTGTTTATTGTAATCAAACACCATATGACTTTAACAATGCTTTTAATTGGAAATGAAATGCACTTTTTACCATTCTAGAAATTATATTAGCCTCACCCTTACCATGTCAGTGCATGTCTGGGAGGGAGTGATACTAAAATTGCTAAAATCACTATTAGCATGTTCATGTTTTAGAGTGAGTTTAAAAATAAGATTAATGATTTTAACGAGTTTAGAATCACTCATTTTATGTTAAACGTTGGTAGCTATTTCTCTTTTCCCATTAATTGACTTTATTCTGATACATCATTATTTATTTTGAAAATAGAACTTCCCTGGTAGATCGGCACCTATCAAAGAAACTACCGTTTCTGGGTATATTGTTGATGCAGCCCAGGAAGGATATGAAATCGACTGGACCAAATTTTGTGATGAGATAGGATTTACATGTCAGATATTCTCCGACATTCAATCTGCTGTCACAAAGGTTGGATCTGCTGAGAAGTTGAAGCCGATAAAAAGTGAATTACCAGAAGAAGTAAGTTGGATATCGTAAAATATGCCTTCTGTTTCTTAGACTTTAGTCCTCCATGCCCTCAAGTTCCTTGTTCCTTTTATGCACATATACTTGTCGATTGAATGCTCCTTCGTCCGTATATGACTCGAAATTGATATTTGGATGACAGATAAATTATGCACACATCAAGACTTTTCTGGTAATGCAAAGCTGTGGAATGTCCCCTAAAGGTCTGGACAAAAAAACCGACAAACCAAGAACTGGTGCATCATCGCTTTGTTGGAATAAATGGTATATGACCGTTCGTACAAAGTTGCATTGTTTCATGAATGAACATATCTTTTCTAAAATAACCCATTTAAAAAATAGACGCGACTATTTGAATAGCCGTAAATAGTCTATAAATGCCGCATATTTTTCAAACTGTTTAAGAGAACTTTTTTCTATATTAATTTTCTATCACAGACATTTCTCACTCTAGTAAACTTTGTTCAATTTCAGTTTATTTCCACAAAATATAGTTTTTTAGATCTTGTGGACAAGTTTATTTCCACAAAATATAGTTTTTTAGATTTTGTGGACAAGGTGTTGCTTCCATGAGAAAGTTAACCTGTTCTATCTAGGAGACAATTACTCATGAAATTCGGACAAGAGTGAGTAAAATTACAACATGAATTTTGTTGCGCTTAGATTATATTTGGTATATCGAGTTCTATATTTTCTATCTTGGATGATATTATCCGTATAACAATATTAAGACAATTTATCTAGAAAATATATAAACTATATAGATAAGATTTAAACCTAGGTTGGAGTAACTACTAAACTAACTATAAATATAAAAATTAAATAGTTTTTTCTTATATATATTAAATAAAGGCAATACAGTGGAGAGGGGGCTTGAGCTCCCTAGACCTATACTAAATCTGCCGATGATTGGTCGTGGATTTATTTTTTTCGTGGCAACGACATTTTACTTGGTTTATTAAGTTGATTTTAATTTAGTATGACTGCACCAATATTTTTACATCATTGTTTAAGAATTATGTTTTAGAACAATAAATTAATATATAGAGAATTCTTGGAAATAATTATGTTCCGTAAACCATATTCTTCATGTTGTAAATTTCGGTGCATGTTTTTTTTATCTCTTTTATGGATTGTTTTTCTGTGGAGTTGCTCATGATTGAAATTCGGTTATAAAGTAAGGCCAATATTGGATAAGAGTGATTTCGTTTCATTCTTCTTAATAATACACACACATGGAGAGCTATGTGTTTTTTTTTTTTTTTTTTTTCCATTAAAAAGAACACGTGCAAATTTCTACAAGCTCTTTTTTATAACCATTTTATCTTTTATGGCTACATATCACTGAAATTGAGAAATAGAGAAAATTTTCATATATTGATTTTGCCGTTGGATCATGTTTTAGAATTTCATATATGTATATTATTCCAAAAAACAGAATACTGTTTGATTAAATTTCTGCTTTTCTAGTGATCTCTAAGAATTTATGAAAATTATTGTTAATTTTTATTCAACTGATATTTGCATGAAGCATTTCAAGTGATTCTGATTTTTAGTGGGTTGCTTGTTATGTATTTCACTTAGTCCTTACAACTCTTGGATAAATGACATTTGTGGTTTTCGTTTAGGCAAGGTTGTAATAATTTTTCTTTTGGCACTTGTAAAATTTTGGCATGAGTTCACCGTTTGACATGTGTAGTGGATTATTGTTTGATGTTTGACACTAATTTTGTGCTAATACATGTATGTGTACACAATGATTTAAGTCATGAGTATTGTATTATTTGTCAATATTAGCTTATTTTGGTATATTATGTATGCATAATGGGTAGTAAGCCTAATTTTTTCTTGCCATTTTACATTTCAAGCCTAAGGAATTAGTGTCCTTTTATTTGTTGCCTTATTTAATTTTATTCTGTGAGAACTTGTCCGGTAAAGTTTTTCACTTTGTTTCACAAATGTTTGTGATAAATGTCATCAACTATTTCAAATTATTGTACCACATATTGTTGGTAAAAATGATGGAGAGAAGTTTATGAGAAATTTTATTTTATGCACTAGTTTTGTGCTTTTACCGTTATATGTATGAGAGTGGTGATTTAGAAAACATGGCTTTCTTTGATCTAATGTGTGTAACTATTATGCATAATGCACATTAAGCATCATGTGGGCACTAAGCCTGATGTTTTTAAGTCGTTTTAATTTCTTGGCAGTTTATTTGATGTCATCTTGTGAGAAACTTAGTTGGTAAATTTATTTACTTTGTTTCACAAATATTTGGTGATTGGTTTCACATGTCATCAATAGTATGAAATTGCTGTGCCGCATTCTATTTCTAGTGCAAATCATGGAGAAAAATTGTGAGATATTTAACAGTAATGGTTGATGAGAGAATTTCCTTCCCTCACAATTGAAATATTTCAAGTTTTCTTTTTTAAATGTCATTGTAATAAGCAAAGTTGTTTGCAATTGAGGCATAAAAACACATACATAGTATGTATGCAAGAGCCACATTTGAGTGAATTAGATGACACTATATAATGATTATAGGGTGAGTTTGGCAAAATTTTATGGAAATCATTAGATCAAAATAATATATACACGACATAAGGTTCCATATGTACTCAAGAAGTCAGAGAAAAGTATCTTTCTTACTATCATTTAGAGTCAAAATAAAGTTACATATATATAGAAAACAGAGAAACCCTAGACTATATGTACAATTATGATAATGAGTATATAATATAAATATATATATATATATATATATATATATATATATATATATATATATATATATATATATATATATATTATAACACCATATACAATGAAGTTTATGGTTGAAAAATTTCTGATCTTGTTACTCAAATTTAGTAAATTTATGGGGTTTCAAATTTGTGATAGGACACATTTCCATGAATGTCTTCTCTCGTAATTATGTTGTTTTGTATAGAGTGTTTTCAATAAGAAAACATATATAGGAAATTTCTTGTGAATTATGGAATAACAGAAACTTTCTTCAAAATTTTATGTTATTTTGGAGTACTGGAGAAAACTGGTTATTCCAATTTATAATCCAAGTTTTAAAGTATGGGATAACTATTTAAAAAGAGGTTGGAATATGTGAGTTTAGACATATATATGACAAAGACATGATACAATCAAATAACTACTTTCTAATGGAATTATCATGATTGGTTTTGTGGAGTCAAAGATAATATTGCAGATCCATTTGTAAAATATTTGATTGAGTTGTTTGAAACAAAGTTCATCAAGGAGAGTGGGATAAAGCCTTTAATTTTATAAGTTAACGAGAGAGACAATTCAACTTGGCTAAGATCCTAAGATCCTAAGATCTAGGTTCAACAGAAAAATTGACCTCTTAATAATTTAGTGACCACTTTGTTTATTATTTTCTTTATTCATTCTAAAAATGATGAGATAGTACAAAGGGTAAGCATTATGCTTTTAATGATCTCTATAAGTAGTTAAATAATTATTTATGGAAAGAGTACATGCGATGTTCTTTATTGGAACTACCTATTGAATGCGAAGGGGTCGTTTCTATGAGAATTTTAAGGTAAATTATCTAAAAACACTCATGGGACTAAACGGTTTTCAAGACCAAAACCCTAAACTTCAAAGTCTTTACTACTTATCTAGATGCAAATTCTTGATTGAGAAACACAAAACATTTTCTTTTCTATTTTATCTTAAATTGTCAACTTACTATTTATGGGGGATTGTAGGA
The DNA here is from genome assembly GCF_025177605.1 of Cucumis melo. Classification (NCBI taxonomy): domain Eukaryota; kingdom Viridiplantae; phylum Streptophyta; class Magnoliopsida; order Cucurbitales; family Cucurbitaceae; genus Cucumis; species Cucumis melo. The sequence goes on along the minus strand of NC_066864.1, from coordinate 24,501,681 downwards.
ATAAGTAACATGAGACCATTCGTATAAAGTTCATTGTTTCATGAATGAATATGATTTTTCTAAAATAACCAATTTGAAGAAGAGACGTGGCTATTCGAATCGCGAATAGTTTATATACGAATCTTCTTCAAATTATTTAAGAGTACCATTTTCCATAAAGATTTTATCTGTTAGACATTTCTCCCTTTAAACTTTGTTCAAGTTCGGTTTATTTCCACAAAGTAAAGTTTGTTAAATCTTGTGATTGAACGTGCTGCTTTTATGAAAAAGTTAATATGTTTTATTCTGGAAGATGAATTCCACTAAATCCAAAGAAGATGATATAAGAAGACAAAAGCAAGGAGACAAGATTACTCTGCTACTTTTAGTGGATAGGTCGGACTCATTCATGGAATTCAAACTTATCAACTTTAAAAGAGAAATTAGGAAATGCTCATGAAACACAGGTCAGGTTCTATATTTTTCTAACTTCTTTGATGATATTATCCATATAACAAAGTGAAGTCTAAATATGTATCTTTTTTTTTTTTTTTCTTATACTAATCTTTGGAAGCCCCCTTTGAAGTTCACCATAATATGGTTTAAACGAAGAAGAATGCAATATGGTTTTTGGACAATACAGGTTACACTTGACAATGTATTGCAGTTCAAAGGATGTGAAGAAGAATCTCTAGTTGCTTTGCTTAATTCCCTTGAAGGTGATTTTGTGTTATATAGAAAGAACAATATCTATAAGCTCATGTAAGCTCTAAATCTTGGCTATAACTTCTCTAATTTTGAGCATAGGAAAAATTAGGAATAGGATTAAATCAAATCCAAGTTATTGGCTTTCAATTGTGAAGTGTTGCTATATTTTTTCTGATTCTTGAACTTCACTAATATAGCTCTTCCATCCTTGACGAGTGTTTGATAAGATTGGTTGTGAATAAATTTGTTAAAATTCTTTTTTTTTCTTTAATCACGTTCTTTCTCATGTATTTTAAAATTTGTTCCCTCCTACCAACTTTTTAAAGTAGATTTTTGTGGAATTAGCTTCCTAACAAATTTTGAATTTTATTCTTTATAAATTACTGTCAATTTTGTATATTTAGTATCTTACTCACAAAACTAATTCATCAAAATATCTGGAGTCAAAACATATTATTTTATTTTATTTTTTAAAAAATAAATTATAAACAAAAAAATTATGCAAATTTAGATAAAGGGTGTATTTAGTCATCTTTTTAATCAAAATAATTAAATATTATTTACCAAACACTATAACTTACCTTTTAGGTTTAAACTTGAATTTACTTAATTTATATAGTTTTTGTTTGGAAATACAATTGCCAATCAACATTCAAAACTAAGTTTAAGTATAATATATTAATTTAAATGGGTAAGCTAATTGCCTTTTTGTTTCTATACCTTGAGAGATATCTCTATTTATCTCTATTTTAACCTCGGTAAATATATATGTTTAAATTGATGGAGACTTTCCTAAATATAAAAAACTATTAAAATATTTACAGTCCGGGTAATAAAATTCATAAATTAGTCATTTTTTTAAAATATTTTAAGTTTGCTCTTCTACCTTTCTTTTTCGCTATGCAATTTTTTTATCGTCTTTTAGATTTAGGTAACCAAATATGATTTCTTTATATCTTCTTTTTCCATTTTTTTCGTTTGGTGCGTGCATAGTCTTTTTTTTATGTTGTTTAGATTAGGATAACCAAATCTAAAAGATTGTGTATAAAGAATCTTAAAAAAATCGTTTAGTCATTTAGATTAGGGTAACCAAATCTAAAAGATTATATATAAAGAATCTTGAAAAAATTGTTTAGCCAAAATCTAAACGATCGTGTACCAAATTTTGAAAAAAAATCGTTTAAATTTGGGGTAGCCAAATCTAAACGATTGATCGTGTAGCCAAATCTAAAGGATCGTGTAACCAAATAAAACGATAGAATTGGAAAAACAAATCTAAACGATTATGTACCAAACAATAGCCAAATCTAAACGATCGTGTACCAAATATATTATGTGTGTTACCAAATATGTTACGCGCATTGTTGACGGTGCATTTTTTGTATTTTTCATGATGAGTCGGTGGGCTTTTTTCCATTTTTAGAATTGTTCAATATTTTGCCTCTTTGTTATATTTTTTAAAAGACCCCTTAAATTTAGTTTCTGCAGTTAAAAAAAACCTTGAAAATAATATTTATAATTAGTTTGTTGTTAACTTTTTAAGAAAAAAAGGAGTTGACGAGCCTTTTCTTTCTGTAAATGGAAATATATTTAGGAAATTGTCAAAAATAACAAATTTGACAAAATATTTAAAACAGATAGCAAAATTTTAGGTTCTATTAATAATAGACATTGATAAACACTAATATACTTTTATAAGTGACATTGATAGATAGTGATAGAAGTTTATTAGTTTTTATAATTGATAGATAGTAATAGAATCTAAAATTTTGCTATAATTTATAAACATTTTAATTTATTTTATTTGAATCCAATATATTTTCATGTTGCTTTTTTTTTTTTTTTTGGCATGAACCAATTTTGGAAAAAAAGAAAGACTTCCAAATCAAAAGAGCATTAACGCTAGTATTTATTGAAAATAAGCCGATTAAATTTGAATATTTGAGAGTAACTTGACTAATGTTGACAGGAGTATAATGGACTACGATAAGTATTTTGTATAAAAATTATTACAAGCCAAGTCATCGGAAGCGATTAGGTTTAGGATGGTGTGACAGCAAACATTATTTTGCAAACACATCATTTTAATGTTATGTGGAGTGGAAATTAAAGGAATGAATAATACATAAATAAGATACAATCAGTAGACGAAAATTGAGAATATATAATATTAAAATAAATAAATAAATAAAATAATAAAACTAAAAAATTAGAAAATCTCCGCAAATTCCACTTTCTCCCATTTATTTGGAAATTTCATTAATGTGTATTCTCCAAAACTTACAAAATGGTATTATTTATAGTCTAGTTGACATCTTCAAAACACATGACATAGGAGTTGGATGAGAGGGAGAGTGGCACTTTGCTGTATGGACACTCAGCATAATGGATAAATAGTTATATATTTTACTAATATTTATAATACCCACCTATAATATTGACCCTTAGATGCTCATTTACATATAAGAAACACGCTCGTTAAAACCTTATTAGAAAAAAACTCAATAGAAAAAAAAAACTTAAAGAAAAAGAGTACATATTTCATATAATTTATACAGTTACAAAAATACAATTTACTCCCCCTCATAGAAACATCACTTGAGATCTTTGAGTCCTCATATTCTAATTTTGGGTACCAAAATTTCAAAAGTTGGGGTAGGTAATAATTTTGTAAATAATTTTGCTAGATTATCTTTTGAACAAATTTGTTATACTGTGATGTCGTGATCATTTTCTTCAAGATTATGTGCGTAGAAAAGTTTAAGTGAATCATGTCCTGTTGTCTTCTAATAAAATCATTAAAAGATTTTTACTAGAAGACAAGCCACATGTTCCACGAATGTGCTAAATCATTGATCTTAGCCATACACATTCTCGACTTGCCTCGCGTATTGTAAGAATTTCAACAAGATTTTAGGAGGTGGCTATTATGGTTTGTTTCACTGATCGTCATGATATAACAGTTCTTCCACACGTAAATAGATAACCTGTTTGAGATTTTGCGTATTGTAAGAATTTCAGCATGATTTCAAGATGTGGCTGTTATGGTATGTTTCACTGATCGTCATGATATAACAGTTCCTCCACACGTAAATAGATAACCTGTTTGAGATTTTGTTTTGTGTGGATCGGATAGAATCTACAAAGCTAATTAAGTCAAAATTTGATTTATTTGAATGAAATAAACACATATCAATTGTTTCTTAGAGATAAAAGTGTATATGTTTAATTTCATTAAAATGTCTTTTTTGTTTGAGAAGAATTGTATCTAGCTAATAAATTTACTGAAAATGCAATATGAGGTTTTGTAATATTAGCAAGATACATAATTAGTGCACCAATTGCACAAAGATATGATACTTTCAAACCAAGAAGTTCTTCATTTTCATCTCGATATTAAAATATATCTTTCTTCACATCTAGTGAATGAACTTGCATTGGGATGTTCAATGAATGTGCTTTGTTTAGGGGTGTAAGAATAATTTGAGTAATTCGACAACCTAGACTACTTAATCCGTATTATATGGGTTGGGTTGGGTTAAAATACAGGTTGGGTTGGTTGAAAAATTAATTTTTTTCGGGTTGGGGGTTGAAAAATTATGTTTAACCCAACCCAACCTGAATTAATATAATATATATATTTATATTATATATTTTATTATTTATTTAATAAAACTTAAAAAGAATAATTAGGTTAAGAAGCATATGTTTCTCTTCCTCGTGTGTGCTTTCCTTTATTCTCCATTTCTCTTCTTTGCATCACATATTCTCCTCTTCTCAAATCTGCTCCCTCTCTTCATCGTTTGTCTCCCTATTCATCGTTCGTCTCTTGTCTCCTGTCTTCACCATTCGTCCCTTTCCTCATCGTTCGTCCCTTTCCTCGTCGTCCGTCTCCCTTTTCTCAGTCGTCCTTCTTGTGAGGCCCTAATCATGTATTGCCAACGCAATAAAGACCATGCCACAAGGATACTGAACGAAGAGATTCCTGACCATAGAATAAATTCTACAAAAGAAGTATGCATGAGGCTCTAATTCGAAGAAAGGAAGTTTGGGTAGAGAGGATCCTTGTTGGGAAGTCATTTCGGATAGGAGTATAGGACATCCTACAAGGAAACATGCAAAGGGGAAAAAGGAAAAGCCAAAAGAAATGCTTAAGTCTAAGTCCCATCATGAAAGGGCAAACGACGCGATAAGAATAAACTAGCGAGGAAGAAACACGCGTTAGATGCCAAGAGTTAGGTGTTTAGCATAGTAATACGAAAAGAAATGCCTACGCGTAAGGAAGAGGGTGGGGAAGTGTCTTGTTAGGATGATTTGACCACTCGCTGAGAGGAAGTAAAGGATGACTTGACCACTCGCTGAGAGGAAGTAAATATCTGTTACTTCCTGAGAAAATAGGAAGGTCAGGTGATTAAAGAGTTTCACTTTCCAAGGAGATAAGGTATGCGTCTTGAGAAATGTCCAATCACTGCTGACAAATAGTCTACAAGTCGAGTTTGGGTTGGCTACATGGTACGACGAGTCGATAAGGAGACACGTGTAAAGTGTTGACACTAATATATTGTCAATAATACTCTTACATTGATGCTTTAAATTTGTCACCGTTACCTATTACTCGACACGAATATATTGTCATTAATAACCTTATATTGACGCTTTAAATATGTCACCGTTATCTATACCTTGACAAAAATATATTGTCATTAATACCCTTACTTAACACTTTAAATGTGTCACCGTAATCTGTTACTTAACACAAATATATTGTCGTTAATACTATTACATTGACAATTTAAATGTGTCACTGTTATCTATCACTAGACACCAATATATTGTCATTAATACTCTTATAATGACGCTTTATGTGAGTCATCGTTCAATATAACTTGATACTAATATATTGTAGTTGTAAATGTTTCGTGACACAAAATTATTGTCAAGAAATATGCTTTAACAACACTATTTCAAAGGCTTATATGTCAACACATGTTTGGTGTCGTTATTCTTCATTTTCGCAACACACATTTTTCTGTCATATATTTCTTCTTTTAAAAAGTTAAATACTAAATTTCAGCATTACCCACATATGTTTGGAAAGATATTTATATTGATAATAAAAAAATATAACTTACATTATCGGTAAAGATTTTATAATAATCCAAAAGATAAATTTACTGTAATATTACATGTATGTGTGATCTAATCTAATCAAACTGACGCATAAATGAGAACTTGATCGATACCATGGTCCATGGATTCTTCAACTACCTGAAAATTTGAAGAAAATGAATCTTAACCAACATTCATTACGGAAAATGCATAAGCATAAACATTAAGTACATGCCAAACAAAAATCACCTTCTTAATAAGTAGACCAATAAACTTTTCAAAATAAGCACCCAAAGTTCATACAACCAAGGTTTTTAATAAAAGATCCATAAGGAATGGAAAAGATTAAAAAAAAAAAAAAAACACCGACTACATAAGCATAGGCATAAGCATAGTATGTAAATGTTGCAAATGTAAATTTTGATTTAATCTTTACAAACCAAGCAATGTTCTAGTTTGCATCAAGTTGAAACTTAGCATAAACTTACTCTTAACCCCCCCTCCTCCAAAATAATTACAAAAGAACATGATTCCTATAACATATGTCTAAGCAGATTGAACAAAATAGCTTTTCAATGACTACCATAACTGTAGTATAGTCAACACAACAAAGTATCAAATTCCTAAATACATGTCAACCGTATCTTATCCTCTTATAGTTTTTAATTTAGTCTATCACTATTCATAAATGTTAAAATTAAATGATAATGAAACATAAAAAACATGATACTTCATAGATTGACAGAAGTTCAAAAAAGCAAAAAAAGTCATCTAAGTGAGGAAAAATGAAATTTTTTTTACTAATTGGAAAATGTAATATACTAGTTGCAAGCCAAGAACGTTAAAATCCATAAATAAACATTACTTCTTTCCTGTCTCAAATTTTTATATCCTATGGCAAAAAACAAATGAATTTTTCATACATTTTGCAATTATAGAAATTGAAAAATAAATAAATAAATAAATAAATATTATTATTATTATTATTATTATGATTATTATTATTATTAGCAAAACAATGTGAAATATGACAAATACAGGTTGAGAAATAATACAGGTTGGCAAATGATTTGGCAAATAATACAGCAAACAATACAATTAACAAATAATACAGGTTGGAAATAATATATTGGAAATAATATACAGATTGAGAATAAATATATCGCAAATAATATAAAATAATATATTAAAAATAATATATCATATATAATATAAAATAATATATCGGATATAATATAAAATAATATATCAGATATAATATAAAATAATATATCGGATATAATATACAGGTTGAGAAATAACATAGGTTTATGAAAGAAATATCAAACCTAACAAACTTCTTTTACAAGTCAAATTAAAACAAAAAATATTAACAACATCCAAATTAAATCAATTAGCTTAAACCTAACAAATTTAAAGAATATAGAATAAAATGGCCTAAATCTAACAAATTTGGAGCAAATCAATTGGCCTAAATTTGCTAAATTTGAAGCAACCATAAATTTAATTGGTCTAAACCTAACAAAATTAAAACAAGTAATGACATTAAGTTCAAATGACCTAAATCTAACAAATTCGGAGTTAATTGGCCTAAATCTGCTAAATTTAATGCAACAATAAATTTAATTAACCTAAACCCAATTAGCCTTAGACCTAACCTAACAAAATTAAAGTCACCTTAAAATTAATTAACGAAATTACAACAAATTTTTTTTTTTATCACACTTTCAAAAGGTAAGGGAAAGAGAGGAAATTATAAAGCTTTTTTCAACCCTCAAAAGGAAAGTCTTACCTTTGACAGAATAGTTTCTTATTTTCGACTCTTCCAATTGATCTCAATCAAACGTACCTCCAAAAAAATCATCGTGTTTTGAGAGTGAAAAAGGTGGGAGTGAGAGAGAAAATTAGGTTAGTTGAGGGAAAATAGGGAGGAGAGTGGAGAAGGTGGGAGTGAGAGAGAAAATTGGGTTAGTTGAGGAAAAATAGAGAGGAGAGTGGAGAAGGTGAAAGTGGGAGAGAAAATTGGGTGAGTTGAGGGAAAATAGGGAAGATACTAATATTCATTTTTTTTTTAAAAAAAAAGAAAAAGTTAAATTCAAATTCAAATCCAACTTTCAAAATAAAATAAAAATAAAGTAAATAAATAAAATAAATAAAATAAAATAATAAATAATGGACAAAATATTGTATCTACAACCTCTTAAAAGATTACCCCTCCATTGGATCAAAAAATATTTCTTGTAGACAAAGATAATCAATTGAATTTTGCACTTTAATTTTCTAAACAAAATGTATCTTGCATATTAATTAAATAATCAAGAGCAAATTAAAAAATTGTTTCATAGAGATCACATGGAATTGAATTCGTTCTTGAACAAAAATTAACGAATCAACATGCTAAATTATAAGAAAAATGGAAGAAACTCTCAAAGAAATTGAATACTCATGATCCTCCTACCTCTTAAAAGATTACTCATCTATTGGAATAAAATATTAATGGAATATCTTGCTGGAAAATTTTCTCCATTGAAATAAAAAATTGCCATGAGATGGAGAGTTATGAAAAAATGATATTTAGAGAGAATTTGGGTGAAAATTGAAGTTGGATTTATGAATGGATCAAACATAACTGAAAATTGATTAAGATTTACGAAAAATGAGTTATATATAGAAAAGAAATAAAAATAACCGCTTCATGGGTTTCGAACTCATAACTTCAGGGTCAGGCGCGCGCTCAATTTAACAGAAAAGAGAGGATTTTTGAAAAGTTATATATTTACAAGATTGCCACAGAAAATATGTGAGAAAAAATGATTTGCATGCTATGAGATTCGAACACAGACATCAAAGGCGTGTGTGAAGAGAAGATGACACGTGGCATGCGTAGATTGGCTGAAGAGTGGAGAAAGTGCGCGCGTGAAGTCTTTCGAAAATAGGGAATAAAGGAATACACTCGGTTGGGATTTGAACTCGCGACCTTGAAGTGTTTTACGCACATGGAAGTTTATTTAATGACACAAAGAATTTATCGTTAATTAACGACACTTTAAATGTGTTAAAAAAATTAAATTGTGACAATAGAATTGTGTCAAGAAATAGTGTGTCACTTCTATTTTCAACGACACATTTTACTCCCATCCTACTCATTTTTTATTTTTAACGACACAATGTTTTGATTTGTAGTGTCGTTAAAACTCAAATTTGTACTAGTGGTTTTTGTTTAGAAGAGTTAGATTTTTTGATGAAAATAAAGAAGAGAGTTCCTGAATGTTAAACAACTGGTCAAAGGAATCGCTAGGCGAGAAGAGAAATCCAAAAGCTAAGAAGGAAAGGATCAAGGCTAAGTATATTCGTGAGTGGCAAACCAACATTCAACATGATTGCTAAACTGTCATTTATTGCTGATTCTTTTCTGTGTTAGTTATTGAGTTATGGATGAATGTTGCGAGTAATTCATCCTAAACAAATAAGCATCTTTGTAATAATGATTGTTTTTTAGTATCTCTCATAAGTAGAATATCTGTGAATCTTCCATGAAGGGAAGAAAGGCCTTACCAATGACTCCCATAAATAGTTAATATTGTGTTTGTAAATTTGGTACGTGGAAAAGGTATTTTATCGGCAACCATTTAAAGGTATTCTTTCATGATTCTTATTTATATGATATTGTCACTATTGAAATACTATGTGAGGAAATTAAGCTGGGAAGCTAACCTTTCTACTTACCGTTTGAAATTATTGTCTATCGAGGAAATAAGAGATCTATCATAAGATGTTGGTGTAAGTCCCAAATAACTTGCATGATACTAGTTTAGAATCCTAGGTCTAGTCGAAGGGAGAATGTCAGGTCTAAGTGAGTTGCAATGAGACGCTCGTTAAATGAAAATCCTAATGTGACGAGGCACTGGTGTAAATCCTTGGTAACTCGCGTGACGTTGGTTGAGTATGAATTCGAGGTCCAGGCAACGAGAGAATCTAGGTTCTGATGATGAGTTGGAACGCGTATTCGCTTGAATGCGTGGAACGTATTTATGCGTTAAGGGTTGTTGTGGTTTGATGTGATGTGAATTATTTGTCTGCGATCCAATCTTGTTATTATTTATTAACTGAATCTTATTGTTTTCCCCAGAAAGGGTTTTCCAAACTCATCACTTATTAAGTCCATTTAACTTATGTTTTAAGTTTTTACTTCCTATGTTGTCATGCGTTGAAGCCAGGTGAAGGATAGATCTCAGGTGTTATAGCCTAGTTAAGAAGGGAAGGCAAAGTTACTCTGTAGCCTTATGTGGCATGACAATTGTGTCATCTTATCTCGTGTTGAAGGAGTTGGTTGGTAAGTGCATGACTCCTTAGCATAAAAGACTCAGCTCAGTAGGAAGGCGAGAGCACTACCCAGGCTGGTAAGGCCAAGTCAAGGAAGCTAGAGAGCCAAAAAGTTGAGTCAAAGGAGGAATAGCCCTAAATGCGGTCTGCTAAGAGAGGTGGTTAGGCGATCGAGGAGAAGGACTAAGTTGTGCCTTTACACATTTAGGTACCTACTGCAACAAGCAGTGTTTAGCGGCGCAGAGAGAAAAGGGTTATTGAGGATTGCTCTCAATTTAGGATGTTGGTGACTCGAGGAGAAAGGGTTGAAGAAAGGGGTCTTAGATTCCCATAGACCTCAACGCGAAGAGCTGCATCTTTGGTAACGAAGAGAGAACAAGGCGCATTGCTACATGATGAGGCAAGTAAACCAGATGTAAAGTTGAAGAAGATGTGGTAGACAAAGGGAGGCTTGAAGATCATGTTCAAGTCTTGTTGTAAGGAAAAAGTCTAAGTTCTATTTGAACTTTGTAAAAGTGTTAAGTCAATAAAGAAAACTTTTGTACTCATTCCGCCGTATTATCTTATGTCTATTGCGTAAGTAGTTGAAAGTTATTGTTAAGCTAAGTATTAAAGGCTCGACGATAAGTCTAAGCTAAGGAAATTTAAGTTGCTGTGTTAAGAAATTAAGCATTTAAGTTGTGCGTTGAGAATTGTAAAAGAGAGAAATTGTTCTACTTACTAGGCGTTCGATGTTTACTATGCAGTATGAATACATTGAGGGTCTAGGCGGCATGCCTCCATTTCGTTTCAAAATGCGACCTTTGAGACGGGGCAAGACACGTTTCCTCGTCTTCTCACTTGGTGTTCTCAGTCAGTTTTTGATGGTGATCTCAAATGAGGTATAAAATTATTTATTTATTGTTTTTGGTATAAATAAAATTTAAACTTCAATTTTTCTGTTTTTGGTTTTCCTTCAAATAATTATGTTGCAAAAATAAAATTTATGTTTTTTTGTTTTTGGTTTCCTTTGCCAATTGTTGAATAAGAAATTTTGGAACCAATCACAAATTGCCACATCATTTACTAAAATAATTGTATTTGGGATTAACTAAAAATTGACATGTGTCCCAAATTAAATTTAAAGACAAATTGAACAATTCTATTGATGTCATGTGTCGTTATTATGACAATTGGATCAAATTAATTATTTTGGTTCAATTAAATATTATTTACTTATGCTAAAATTCAATTCAGCCTAAAAATAAGCTTAATTTAGCCTAAAATAAAATATGACCCAAATCCATGTGATTGAGCCCATAGGTATGGTCCATGGACCAGACCAGGCTCAAGTCCATAAAGGCCCACCAGAGAACTCTATAAATAGAGGGGTTCTCTTCATTTGTGGGGAGGCAAATTTTTTACTTCAGAAGATCTAAAGAGAATTCTCCCAAGAGATAGAAGACTCCTCAACTCTGAAGCTCCTTTGAAGATATAAGCTTTCTTCCAAGACTCCAACTTTAAGAACACCCTCTCAAAGGTTGAAGCTCTTTTGAAAATACAAGCTTTCTTCCAAGACTCCAATTCAAGAACACCCTCAAAGATTGAAGCTTTTTTGAAGATACAAGCTTTCTTCCAAGACTCCAACTTGAAGAATACCCTCAAAGGTTGAAGCTCATTTGAAGATACAAACTTTCTTCCAAGACTCCAACTTCAAGAACACCCTCAAAGGTTGAAGCTCCTTTGAAGATATAAGCTTTCTTCCAAGACTCCAACTTCAAGAACACCCTCAAAGGTGAAGCTCCTTTGAAGATACAAGCTTTCTTCGGAAATTCCAAGACTCCAATAACACCTTCGAAGATTGAAGCTCCTTTGAAGATACAAGCTTTCTTCCAAATCTCCAACTTCAAGAACACCTTCGAAGATTGAAGCTCATTTGAAGATACAGGCTTTCTTCCAAGTATCCAACTTCAAGAACATCCTCGAAGATTGAAGCTCCTTTGAAGATACAAACTTTCTTCCAAGTCTCCAACTTCAAGACCACCTTTGAAGATTGAAGCTCCTTTGAAGATACAAGCTTTCTTCCAAGTCTCCAACTTCAAGAACATCCTCGAAGAGTGAGGCTCCTTTGAAGATACAAGCTTTCTTCCAAGTCTCCAACTTCAAGAACAGCCTCGAAGATTGAAGCTTCTTTGAAGATACAAGATTTCTTCCAAGACTCCAACTTCAAGAACATCACGTGCTTCGCTTCCTCAAATCAAGCATAAGCATCCAGTTGAGAGAGAATCGAAGGATCAAATTCTAGAGATCGAACCACATCACATCAAATCAACGTAAATACAACATCAACACAAGTTCAACTCCACGAATCAAATTTCTTCGGAAATCTCGTGTGAACACCAATACCAATAGAAATAAAATTTAATCTCCATTGCATGATCACATCATAGTAAAGTGCTGCTACTAACTTGACTTTGCTTTTACATGCACAATTATAATGAATGGGTTATTGATTTTACATGTACAAATCATAATGAATGAGGGTTATTGTTGTTTACATTGTTTATTGTCTTGCTCTTTACCTTGTTGGTTGTCTTGTTGTTTACATCGTTGGGGTTTCCTTGTTGTTTACATTAAAACAATTTATTTTAAGATTTCATTGTTTGTTTCTTTTCTGTTTACATTTTGTTGTTGTGTGGATGATTGTGTGGGTGATCTGACTTTAGTTTTTATACTCTTTTGGACCATGGAGACAAGTAGTGGACAACATAGTGAAACTAGCCCTAGTCATGTCCCTTCCACTAATAATGCAATGGAAATTGTGAATCCAAGTAAACCACCACTACCCGAAAAGAAGGGAGCTAGAGTCACTAAGAAGACAACTTCCACTATATAGGATGACTTCACAAAGTTGGAAGAGAATAGTTCTAGGAGCACATGCAATTATTGTGATAAAGAGTATCATTGTGATATTGCCTCATGTGGAGCTAGTACATTATGGAAGCACTAAAAAAATTAGTGTAAGAAGTACCAATATAGTGAAGTAGAAACAAGACAAACTATGTTGACTTTTCAACCTTCTACTGGTGGAAAAAGTGGTAGTAATTTTGTGAGTACTATTTTTAGTCAAAAATTATGTAGGGAAGCATGTGCTAAGATGATAATTGTTGATGAGTTGTCATTCAAGTTTATCGAGAATAAGGATTTATACATTTTTGTAGAGTGGCTTGTCCTAAGTTTGACCCTCCTTCAAGAGTAACAATTGTTAAAGATATATATCAATTGTACCATGATAAAAATAAGAAATTGAAATCATTCTTAGTTAGCAATTCTCAAAGGGTATGTTTGACAACTTACACATGGACTTCTTTGCAAAATGTTAACTATATGGTACTCACTGCACACTTTATTAATTCAGATTGAGTTTTGCTTAAAAATATTTTAAACTTTTGTCAAGTTGCTAACCGCAACGGTGATACTATTGGAAAGCTTATTGAGAGTTGTTTATTGGAATGAGGGATTGATAAAGTCTTCTCTATAATTTTTGATAATGCAAGTCCGAATGAATGGGAAATTTCGTATATTAAGAAAAAGCTTAGAAGTTGGAAAACCTTAATCTTGGAAGGAGAACTGTTACACTTGAGGTGTTGTGCTCACATAATTAACTTGATTGTAAATGAGGGATTGAAAGAAATGCATGATTTTATTGCTTGTGTTCATAATGATGTACGGTATGTTAGATCATCCCCTAAAAGATTGATAAAGTTTAAAACTTATGTGGAGCAAGAGAAAATTGATTGCAAAGCTCTTGTTTGTTAGATGTTCAAACAAGATGGAATTCTACATATCTTATGCTTGAACATGCACTTAAATTGAAAAAGCTTTCAAATATTAGAGGAAGAAGAGTTGGATTATCAAGACTATTTTACAGAAGATGAACATAGTAAGAAGAGGATTAGGCCACCAAGTAATTCTGATTGGAAAAATGTTGAAGTGTTTGTCATGTTTATGAAGGTGTTCTATAATGTCACTAATAAGATTAGTGGTTTCTTATATGTGACTGCCAATTCTTTCTTTCATGAGATGTGGGGGATTAATGATCTTTTAATTGGTTGGAGCAACAAACATAACTCTGTTTTACGTAATATGGCTACAAAAATATGAAGTCAAAATATGACAAGTATTGAGGTTCAGTTGTGAAAATTAACAAGTTTGTATTTCTAGCTGTGGTGCTTGACCCTTGATATATATTGGACTATGTTGTTTTTTGCTTTGAAAGTATACATGATGATGTTATGGTTAAAGTTCTTGTTGATGAGATTGAAGCTTATTTGATGCATTTGTATAATTGTTACAAATCACAAGTTGATGACTTTGCCTTTCATAATGATTTGAGTGATCAAGATGTTGTTTATGAAGAAGTAGAATCAAGTAATAGTTTGAGACTATTGAGTTCGGGAGTTACGATGGAAACTAACGAGAGTTGTAGAGTATTATCATGCTACAAGAGAAGAAGACAAGAATAAAATACTTTAGAATTGAGTAATGATGTTGATCAATATTTATCTAAACCCTTGTGAGGAGCTAAAAATCAATTTGATGTTCTGACTTGGTGGAAATTGAACGGGGTTAAATACCAAATTTTATAAAAAAAAAATTGCTCAAGATATTTTTGTCGTTCTGATGTCTACTATGGCTTATGAATCTACATTTAGTACTGGAGGAAGGATTCTAGATTCTTTTAGGAGTTCATTATCACCTAAAACAGTGGAAGCTTTAATTTGTGCACAAAATTGGGTTCATGGCAAAACAACCTTATTGGATCTTTGTCCAAAGCTTGAAGAAATAAAGATTTGTGAAAAAATTGAGAACGGTAAGTGTTGTCTCTAACCTTTATTTTTATTGAAAATTGTGTTCTTATATAGTTATATGACAGTTTATAATTTTTGTGTTTTGAGATAATATCAAGTCCTCCATCACATCGCAAACATGATCTATGGGTTGACAATTTTTATGGTAAGTTGGATACTTGTATTTTCGTCATTTCATTTATATTATATATTTAAACTACTTACTTGGTATGTTTTTAAAATTTTCAACACAATTTTGAATGCTTGGGATGCTTGAATGGATTTTAGAAATTTATATTTGGCTTCTCTTATTTTTAAGAACTTTTTTATTCTTTTATTATTATAGTTGTACTTCATGAACATTTATGGGTAATGTTTGGATTTATGTATGTGTAAGAACTTTGAATTTATGTATGATTGTAACTTTGAATTTATGAATGCTTCAAACTTTGAATTTATGTATGTATGAAATTTTGAATTTATGTATGTTTGAAATTTGAATATACAACAATTTTGAACTTTTTTTTTTAAATGAACAATTTTGAACTTAACAAACATTAGAATTTAAAAATGAAAAAAAATACAACTCGACAATCCAACCCGATCCAACTCATACTTTACGAGTTGGGTTGAAAACTTAATTTGGGTTATTCAGGTTGCAAATTCAAACAGCCTAAAAATATGAGTTGGGTTGAGAATGTCTTCCAACCCAACCCATTTACACCCCTAGCTTTGTCCATATAAAATCTTTTCAAAACTTTTCTGTATAAATTGACTAATGAACAAAAGTCTCATCTACTAAATACTCAATTTGCAAGTCAATGCAAAATTTTGTTTTTTCGAGATCTTTCATCTCGAATTTTTTATGAACTTATTCTGTTGTCTTTGAAAGTTATTCAGGAGTTACAATTATATTTAAATCATCACCATATACAGTTATAATAGTAAACCCTGCTGTGAACTTTATATAAACACATGGACATATTGGATTATTTTGATATCTTTCTTTCAACAAATATTCACTTAGGAGATTATACCATATTCGTCCTGATTATTTTAATTCATATAGTGATCTCTATAACTTTATTGAATATAGCTCCCGAAAACTTAATTTATATATTTTAGGTCATTTAAATCATTATAGGACTTTCATATAAATATAATTATCAAGAAATCCATATAAATATGATGTGAATACATCCATAAGATGCATATGTCAAGATTTTCACACACAACCATGCCAATTAAAGAATCTTAATTAATGTGATTGTATCCACCATCGGAGAATATGTCTCATCATAGTTAATACTGAAAGAAAAACAAGACATGTGTAGTGGAAGAACAGATAAAAGATTACTCTAGATGCATCTAAACTAATTTAGAATTTAACATGTTTAATAAGCCCTAATTAAAACAAATTAGACTTAAGAGAAATACATACCTTTGAAGCCTTCTGATCCTCGATATCTTCTCACGAACACAAACTAGGACCACCACTAGTGTTGACCTTATTTGAATTTATATCCTAAAACTCATAGTTTGTAGTTAAAATTCTATTCTATTCAATAAAGTGGCTATTGAGGATGTATTAGTGAAAATAGAATACTATAATCTTAAATCCAATAAACTAAGGTCTCGAGGCTATCTAATGTAGACTTGAACTTTATGTAGAGACATAAACATGGATCAAGTTCGAGTTTATAGCCCATACGGTCTATAGTGTATGAATAAGGTTAGGTTTCTTATTCCGGGAACACTATGGATGCGGTCCGCTCTGTAGTTAGTACAAACGATGTGATCCTGAATCGTTCATGTAGAGACATAGGAGTGGGGGCATCCTATGTAAAGAGTTTGCATAAGACTGGAACCATGAAATAAACACTTTTTAAGTTATAACACCATTAACTTTATAAACTGACTATTTCGATTATGATGACCTAGGTAACTTAATCATAATCCTAAACTAACTATGAACTTCTTTTCAAATGGTATTGTCCTTAGATCTGCATAGGTAAGGGCAACTCAACGACGATGACCCAAGAAGCCTCCCATTTTAAGGGTAAGACTAAGTGGATGATTAAGGACATAGGGTGCAAGATGTAATTCACTCCTACCTGTTTTAAGGTTAGTAGATAGGTTGTTTCCTTAGGGATTGAATCCAAGTCTTGAACAAGGGATCCTGCTCTCTCATTGTCCCTAGAGGGGTTCGGTTTATAGGTTGGACCTTAAACCAAATGTTCAATAATAGATTAGTGAGACTTAAGGAACAAGATGTAGTCTTGGGGGTAAAACGGTATTTTGACCTAGTCGAAGTTATGAACAACTTGTGAAGGATTAACTTACTGATCATGGTTATATCAGATAGACAGAAAGATATTTATATTGAAGGAAGTGCAACTATAGAATTTTAGTGGAATGATCCGTTAATTAACGACTGTTAATTAGCTCAGTCTAAAAGGATTTAGTCAGTTAATCTCAGATCGTTGGAGCCCATGATCTATAGGTCCATTAGGTTCCCTTGCTAGCTCATATGAAATTAACTTAGAATAATATGTTGGAACAATTCAAATTATTCAAATTAAGTAGAGAGAGAAACCGACAAATATATGTAATATAGTCATCGGTTATAGAGCTTTATGTTTAAATGTGATTTAAATATTAAAAATATGAATACATATTCATATTTGGAAACTCAAAATTGATGGAAATGGTCAAAGTTGTAAAAAGTCAAAGTGTTGACTTTTGACTTTGAAAAGCCAAACTTTGACCGACTTTATATTCAAATGTGATTTGAATTTTTTAAAAATAAATTTAGATTCATGCTCAGGAGATCAAAATTAGTCAAGCCGGATAAAATTGACTTTGACTTAATCTGTCAAATGACCATATTGCCCTTGGACTAAAGTTAGTGGACAAATGCTTACATAAGATATAAACATATTTTCCATTAAGTTTAAGTGGAGAATGAGGTGTTGTTTTTTGGTGAAATATTTTCATGCATTTTGCATGTAATTTTTCTATAAAATTGCTTTTGAAAATTCTTTTGAAGACTTTTGATAATTTTGGAAATTATTCAAATTTTTAACGAAATTGTGTCACCTCTCTCTTTAACTAAATAGTTGGTTCTTTCCTCCCTTTTTCAAGAGTGAAAGCCGATACCGCTCCCTCCGGTTAGGAACAAAGACACTCTACTCTATGGGTAAACCCCAGCAGCCGATAGCTGCTGCCACTACCGACAACCAAGAAAGGAGAACCAAGAAAAGTGAGCTTTGACATCTGATTTTTCCCTTCCATTTCCTTCTTCTTCTTCTTTATGTTGTAGGGAAACCTTCCCCTTACCTTTTTCGTCTAGGGAATTCCCCTTTACTTAGAGGCCTTCCAACCTCGACTCCTTCCCTTCTTCCATAGGGCCAAGTCATCCCTATCTCAATATTCCTTCATTTAACGGGTCCCACAACCTAGTTCTAAGTTCTAAGTTCGAAGAATAGCAGGTTAACACTAGTGGTTGTCTTGGTTCGTGATCGTGAAGAGATTTTGAGGATCGAGAGGCTTCAAAGGTAAGTATTTTCTCTTAACCCTAATTAAGGTAATTAGGGTAGTAATTAAACATGTTAACTTCTAAATTAGTTTAGATGATTCTAGAGTATTTTTTGATTCGTTCTTCCATTGAACATGTCTCGATTTTCCATCAAACTTGCTATTCTCTAGACTTAGAATCGGATTGTGGGATCCATTAAGTTAAAGAAAATATGAGAGAATGATGGAAAATGGAGGAATAAACCAACAACTTGGTTAAGTGAGAGATGTGAAAAAATTTGAATAATTTCTCAAAATTAGCAAAAAAATTCAAAAGGGAATTTTCAAAACATATTTTTATAAAAGATTTACATACAAAATGCATGAAAATACTATACCAAAAATTAACACCTCATCCTCCATTTAATCTTAGGGGGCTTTTTGTTTATATCATATGTAAACACTTGTCCCACTAAGTGTTAGTGAGATTATCCAACTAAATGTTCGATTTTCCCACTAACTTTAGTCCAAGGGCAATATGGTCATTTGACCATTGTCAACATTTTGACTACCATTTTGTCAGTCTTGACTAATTCTGACCTCCTGAGCATGAATCCACATTCATTTTTCCAAAATTCAAATCACATTTGAATATAAAGCCTGTTAAAGTTTGACTTTTCAAAGTCAAAAGTCAACATTTTGACTTTTTTACAACTTTGACCATTTTCATCAATTTCGAGCTTCCAAATATGAATCCGTATTCATATTTTTAATATTTAGATCAAATTTAAACATAAAGCTCTATAATAAACTGATAATCGACGTCTATATCACATATATTCATCGGTTTCTCTCTCTTTACCTAATTCGAACAATTCGAATTATTCAATCATATTGTTCTAAGTTAATTCCATATGAGCTAGCAGAGAAACCTGATGAACCTATAGGTCATGGGCTCCAACGATTCGAGATTAACTGACTAAACCCTTTTATACAGAGGTAATCAACATTCGTTAACTAAGGGGTCATTCCACTAAAGTCCCAGAGTTGCACTTCCCTCACTGTAGATATATTTGTGTCCATTTGATATAATCATAATCAGTAAGTTAATCCTTCACAGTTTTTTTGTAACCTCGGTTTGGTCAAAATATCGTTTTACCTCTAAGACTACATTTTGTTCCTTAAGTCACACTAATCTACTATTGAACAATTGGTTTAAGGTCCAACCTATAAACTGAATTCCTCTCGAGTCAATGAGAGGGTGGGATCCCTTGTTCAAGACTCGGATTCAGTCTTTCAAGAAACAACATATCTACTAACACTAAAGTAGGTAGGAGTGAATTCCATCTTGCACCTTATGTTCTTAGCCATCCACCCAATCTTATCCTTGAAATGAGAGGCTTATTGGGTCAGCGTCGTTGAGCTGCCCTCACCTATGCAGATCTAAGGATAATTTCATGTAAATAAAAGTTCATAGTTAGTTCAGGATTAAGATTAAGTTACCTAGGTCATCATAATCGAAATAATCAATTTATATATTCAACGATGTTATAACTTAAAAGTGACTATTTCATGGTTTCATGCTTACATAGGATGCCCTCACTCCTATGTCTCTACATGAACGATTCAGGATCACATCGTTTGTCTAACTACAGAATAAGCCGCATTCCAGGAATAAGTCGTCCAACCTTATTCATACAGTATAGACCATTTAGGCTATAAACTCAAAGTTGATCCATGTTTATGTCTCTACATAAAGTTCAAGTCTACACTAGATAGCCTCAAGACCTTAGTTTATTGGATTCAAGATTATAGTATTCTATTTTCGCTAATAATTCCTCAATAACCAGTTTATTGAATAGAATATAATTTTAAACTACAAACTACGAGTTTTAAGACATAAATTCTAACAAATACCTAGTCTTTGTAATGTAAAAAACCTTGTGCAATTAGCTAGCCTTGCTTTATATCTTGTGACTTCATTATCTTCCTTTCTTTTTGTCACAAACACCTATTTATATCCCATAGGCTTGAAATCTTCTGGTGTTTGGACTACTAATTGAAAAACTTGACGTTTTGAAAGTGAGTTTAATTATGTCTCAATTCCTTTTTTCCACAAAGATCAATCTTTTCTCTATCGACATTGTTACAACGTGATCAAGATGCTCAGCAGCCAACATCCTCATTATTTAATCTTAAAATAAAGGAGTTCGAGATTGCCACCAACTATACTAAGGTGTGATTAGTCACAAAAAAAACCAATGGTTTACGTAAATTTAGATTTAGGTTTGGGAGTCATTTGTATGTAGAAAGTTGTTAGTACCCTACAACACCCATAAAAATGGTTACCAAATTTTATATTTTAAAAAAATTTACAAAGGTTCACAAAATAAAGTTTTTATTTGGTTTTTTATTCATGTCCCGTGGTTCTCAATTCACGTCTAAGAAGAAATGAATAGATAATTCTAGGTGGCATAAGAGCCATTAAAAAATTGGTGTTTATTTTGTTTCCAACCCTCCCAATTGAAAGCAAATTGAGCAAAAGATTTTTTTAAAGTGAAAAAAGCCAAACTTCACCTACATCCCTCGATTTTATCTCCTCTTGGGTTCTTTATTTATAGGGCAATGAGTTAGTTATTTTAGAGTAGGGAGAAAGCGGAGGGGTCGTTCTCAGTGTGGAGAAAATGGGAGAATGATGAAGAGGGGAAGAAAAAAATGTGGGAGAGAAAGTGGAGAGAGATATGAAAGAAGTAGTTGAGAGAAATTAGAGAGGGAGAATCGTGAGATTAGGATAAGTTAAGCTTTTTTCTTTTTTTTTTTCTTTTCTTATTAATGTTTTTTTTTAAAAAAAAAGTTAAATTCAAATCCAATTTTCTTTTATAAAAATAAAATAAGAGAAATTGTCAAAAATAAAATATTTGGCAAAATATTTACGCTTCATAGAAGAATCAAGTGTAATAAGTTTTGTCTTTTAGTGGTTTGGTTCTATGGAATGTAAATATTTTGTCGATTTTTTCTATTTTTGAAAAACCCTATAAAATAAAGTAAATACATATAAATATAAAGGACAAACTATGATATCTACAGCTTCCTCCCTTGTAAAAATATTTAAAGGTGGACAAAGAAATAGATAAGGTATGTGGGTTTGAACTTTTTTTTTTTATTTTTTAGATATTTTTTAGAAAGAGAAAGAAAAAAACTATCAAATGCTCAAGGATATCAAACTTAACTCCAAGGCTAGGTTTGATAAATAATGGACTAGATAGATAGGCTTCGACCTCAACTTTCAATTTGGGCTTGATTTAACCAAATTTGAAAAGACATCAACCTTAGTTCCAAAGCTAAGGTTGATAATTAAATAATGGACCTGATAGACAGACTTCAGCCTCAACTTCAGATTTGGGCTTAATTTAACTAAACTTGAAAAGACATCAACCTTAGCTCCAGGGATAGGTTTGATAAATAATGGACTCATCTTACTTTTAAACTGAGTTAAAATTTAATTTTAAAATAAAATATTGTGCTTTTCAAAGAAATAAATAGCTCACTACTCCATTTTACCAATCCTATTAACAATTGATTAGCATGGTCATAGGATAAAATAAGACATATGTATCATGAAAGCTTTTTGAGCTGCGAAATTCACCACCCTTCGTATCAAACAAACAAATCAAAACTGCGAAAAACTACACTATGTTGTAAAGACCAAAATTTGTCTTAGTCTTAGGCTTCACAAAACGTGAATCCTTTTAGGATGTATACTTCCAATTGTGGAAACTCACAATCGTAGAAAACTTTTCCTGGACTTGTAGACACCTATATTTCCTTAAGTCTTAATAAAAGAAAATCATAGTTTTTACTTGGTTTGCAAATATAATAAGTTGTACCGAATCCTTGTTAATTAACAAAAGATAAAATACTAGACTGATGGATTCGTGGTTGTTTACTATAGTTTGATAACATATATTTGATAAATATTATAAGAAAGCATAAAAAAAAAAAATCACAACAATGCTTGGAATAGGAGTACCAAGAGAGGAGGTAAGAGGAAGTTTACACATATGGTAATAACATTCTAAGAACTAAACCTAAGTTTTCTAGAAATACAAATACCCCTAACCTCTTTCAACACTATGAAACTATCGCATACCGCCACGCATGCATCCTTAACCTTGCAATACAGAACATGACACAACTTGAGCAATCGTGGCGCCTTTAATGTGAAAAACCAGAACACTCGAAATCCTTTAAAATTACTAAACGATAAAGGACACAACCATAACACCGCGGAAGCAAACACAACTTACACTTTTATTAACTTAAACTTATAAGTTTTACAATCACAAAACAAACTTCCTTAATACAAGAGCTTAACAAATAAATCTTAAACACCTTCATAGCCTTCAACCTTCAAACGCCTGGTCTGCTAGCTTATCTTCTTAACCGGCCTTAATGCCTTACAACCTGAGGAAGGAGAAAACTTAAAACATAAGTCGATGACTTAGTCAGTGATACTTTGAAAACCTTTTTGGGAATAAAATTTAATCAACAAGTACATTTTCCTTTCCATATACAGACTCTCAATGCCTCATTTCACTAAAACATAAAACACATATTAGTCTTCCACTATTCCTTTTGCCAAAAACATGAATCATTCCCATGTATAGATTACTATGATGACTGCATCATCATTAACATCTCTACTACAAGAAATTGCGTTTTTAGTGGTGTACCAAAAAGGTCACTAAAACGCAAAAACACATCGCTAAAAGTATTAACGATGCAGAGCCATTCGTCGCTAGGATTGTCGCTAAATCCACATAGCTAAAAGTTTTAACGACGTAAGAATTATGCGCTGCAAAAGATATACTTTTAGTGACATTTTCGCGTTACTAAAAGCTTAGTTTTAGTAACATATGTTATTCACTATTTATTTTTATAGTGACGTATTGCACTCGCCACTAAAGGTGATGTTTTAGTGACAAATAATGTTGTTGCTTAAAAAGATTAGTTTTGGATTGTTACAAATATCTTTTGCAACGTATTGAAGTGTGCCACTAAAAATTCCTACAGTTTTTTTAGAAAACCAATTCTTTTGTGACGTTATTGAAACTGCCATTAAAAGTATTTTACTATATAAAAAAATAATGGCCAATTTATTATATAATCCTATTATAAATTGTCAAATATAATAATTTTAAGAACTATCACTAGGCAACATGCAATAACACCAACTTTATCACAAGAAATATATGTTAAGAAACTTCAATAATTTCATAAATAGTTCAAGCAATGTCAACCTAAGTTATAAATATGAAGTTACATCAAATAAATGGATGTCCAAAGTTAGTTCTAAAGTTTTAGCCATGAAGTTACTTCAAGTTACATTTGTGCAAAAGTAATGTGCATAACAAAAAATTCCTACAAGTCTTGAAATCATATGAAAATGATCTTTCCTAACAAAATTATAAGATACAAACAAAAAACTCTTCATATTCATCCGAAGTCAACATCAAAATCTTGTATAGAAGAACATTCATGCGTCAAATTTGAAATGCGTGACATAACAGAATAAATAAGTAAAACATGTAAACAAAAATGAAACTTAGGCACTTTAAATATGACACTACTCAAATGGATAAAACTTCAACATTCTAAAAGGGGGGAAGGGGGGAGGACATGTCTAAAGCAAAAGCAACAAACCATAATGAGGAAATGAGGCATGTCTACATCAAAAGCAACAAATTCAATATGATTGAACTCAATAAACGAAACTTAGCACTTCAAACCATAATGTCACTACTCAAATGGATGAAGCTTAAACATTCTAAAACTATGAGTAGGGGGAAAGGGGCATGAGTAAGTTGAAAACTCAACCATTCTAAAACAATGAGAAGGAGGGAGGGCATGTCTTCATTAAGTACCAAAATCATAATGACACTCCATAACGTTTTAATCATAAGTACCAAAATCATCACAAGAACTAATTTAGACTATCATAACTGCAGAATAGTCATATCAATTCACAATATACCATGTTTGTGCATATTATTCTAATATGACACTTTATATCAAACTAATTAAATTGAAAAAATGAGGGGGAAAAGGGTCTATCAAAATTGAAAACTCATGAAAAGATAACTGGGTGTAGAATAAAGAACTCAAGTCATACAAATATTATAGCACATAAGGCCTTCAAACCTAAAAACTAGAAGTAAGGCTCAAGAACTAATAGAATCGTCCATTGGAAGTAATCTCTTATTAAACAAATAAACAAGAAGTACTCTCTTAGGAAAAGAATCGTTAGTATCATAGAACCATTTTTCCGTGAGAAAAATCTCATAAACATACTTTGCAAGGACTTCAAATAAAAATTTGTCCCTCAATACATAATTCTATCACATAATCACTTCCTACCCTTCCTTTGTTGGAACTAGTTCAAAATAACTTGAGAATACCATACAAGAGCTGTGACAATATATTTATGCCAATTGAGTGACCAAGATGAGCTATACTCTGTAATTTCAATTACAAAATGAAAGAAATTAGGGAAGAACTTTGCTATTACAACATGTAAAAGAATTGTGTAGTTCATATATTCTTTTAAACATAAGTGTGCACGTGTGTTGAGAACCTAGCTTTCTACAATTCCTTAATTTTTTTAAAAAAAAGAGTAAAAAATGAAACATAAAAAAGAAAGAAACATGTGACTTCATTATCATAAGGTACATGTTGCCCTCTAGAATCCTTTTTGTAGGGGAGAATGTTGTCAAACCTATGGCTTAAATCATTTCCTCTATATTTTGTTCTACCTGCAAAGATGGGGAATTTCATTTTAACAAGTTTAGTTGCTGCAACATATTCTTTCTAAAAAGCAATTAATGAATCAATGAAGTTCTTACAAGGCTTATCTTACCATTACATGGAAAAGATAAGAAACAAAATAAGGAACAGTAAGAGTGCCGCCATGTCAGTTCTAAAAGATCCACATAAATAATGAAAAGATATAGAAAAATCCATGTCCAATGATATAGATTCAAATTTGATTCTTCATGCAATACTCCCATAAAAATTGCATTACTCCAAGAGGAAGTCCTTTAGCATACTCAGGAGGCATAAAGCAATGAATAACCTCTCCTAAGAAAAAGAAAGCCTACGAACAACGATAACGTAACCCAGAAGATCGTAGTAGGATAATTAAACAAAAATTGGGGGAGATGTATAAATTTTGGAAAATAATTATAATCTTCAACAAGTACTTTCTATATTAGTTGATGTAGTACAAGAGCCATAAGCATCTCCAGAAATATACCACAGGTAGCTCAAAAGAGAAAAAAATCTATCATATCCATTGTCAGTCCAATGGAAATCCGCTGATCGGGACTTTTATTTTTTACTAGCTACTTTAGTAACCATGCAAGTTTGAAGAAATTTTTTGAATCACACCAACACCAAGAAAAAAAATTAAACGTAGAAATATAGGTGGAACTAAAGCATAGGAAACACAGACATCAAATAAATTGGAACAAAAGCATAGGTGATTGTTTGGTATACGTAGATATCTAAAGTTGATACCCTTAAAATGAGTGTGGGTCACCATCAATGAGAAAACGAGTGTGGATCACTGTCTTCTAAACGTTTAGCTTCGACATCGCCATGGGTCTCCGTCGTTAAGAAGAAAAGATGTAAAGATGGAGAAAATTGGGTTAGGTTTGGAGTGCTTTTGGGGTTCTTTCGTGGAGAAGTTAATGAAGAAAGGGAAAATAAAAATAAAATTATATTTTAATAATTTCTAATGAAAATTTGGAGGAAAATTGAGGAAGGAAAATTTGTTAAGTTTTAGCAACATTTAAGTTTGTTGCTAAAACTATTTAATTAGTGAGATGTTACTAATTCTTTTAGTGGCGCGGATTAAAAACGTGTTGCTAATAATAATCTTTTGTGATGTTTTTTTTGCTTCGCTAAAAACCAACCTTTACTGACAAAAATTACTTGTGTCACTAACTTTGTTACTGAATAATGAATTTCTTGTAGTGCTCCTAAGATTTCACTGATTCATTTCTCGTTGCTCTGGCCACTAACACAATCGCATTGGTTAGTCTATCACCATCATGTGGTCCGCTCACTCTATGGTTGCCTTGACTCATTATGTGCATGTAATATTTAACTCATTGATAGGAATAAGACTAATGGTTTACTCTCAAACAAAGCAAACAATACAATCGCATAAAACATACTCTGGATCACATAACTTTACCTTCATAAAACATGCTTTACAGAAATTACTGCTCATCGTAAATATGCATAATTGTAACAATTGTTTTCTATTATGCATACATAACATGATTCAATTGAAGAAAGAGCTTTAGAAAACTTTTCTTTTTCTTTGAAAATCATTCATATTACTAGGTTTCCCTTTAGCTCAGAATGCTTTGCCCAAACCCTCTTCTCGTTGGAAACCTCCATAACAGCATAACACGCCTTTACTTTTAACCTCTTCTCTTACTTATATTAATCGTAAATTGGATTAGTCATCTCTTAAATTTTTAAATCTCGTCAGCTCCTACTTAGCCATAAAATGCATGAAATCTGCTTAAAACACTTGGATTCCAGCTCCACTAAACAATTAAATTATAATGTTCTTGATCGAAATAGGTTTGAGATCATCCTAAATTTACCAATTAAACCTTTTCCAGTCTTCAGTCTCGGCTGACACATCCCTAAGATAGTCTCAAGATCCTTCAAATTTTCTCTTTGACCTTCAATCTCAGCCAGACTCATGCTCGAGATTTCTCTAATTTTCTTTCTCTTCTACTAATCTCAATCGAACCAGCATCGAGATTACCCAAAGATTACACTTCTTAAGCATTTTGTCCTTCATCTCGGTTTCTTTCATAAAGAACTTTGCCACTTAAGAAAACGTTTGTGGCCAACCTTATTATTATGCGTTTGTCATTCTCTGAAGCTCCATACGGATATTCTCTACACTTTATGTACTACTTTATGTCAAAATATCCATGGCTTGTTATCATTTTTAATATTCATGCAATATGCTGGTGCATCTCACTTAGTAATTTAGATTGGATAAATTTCACATTCAAGATTAAGATTAAACATCACTGACAAGGTGGCTAATGCATTTGTCATTCAATTGTCGTCCCTATGAACATGGTCAAATGAAATTTTCTCAAAATTTTGAGATATTGGCTGTAAGGCACTAATTTAGCATCTCTTGTTCCCATTCTTTGACTTGATATATTACTAACAATGAGTTACCTAAAACTTTCAATTTTTTAATACTCATGTCGCAAGTTACTTGAAGTTCCATAACATAGGCTTTATACTCAGTGATACTGTGAGTGCACTCAAAATATAATTTTGGCTATTTGGGGGAAGATTTTTTCTTTGGGAGAAAGTAGTACAACTCCAACCCCATGTTCCAACTAATTTGAGGCACCATCGAAAAGCACAATCCATGTCTCATGATCTGTAGCATCCTTTTCATCCATAATCAACATTTATAGACTCATAATATGCTACTGGTCGGACAGTGAAATGATCGACAAGTGCTCTTTCGTTTATTGTTTTTTTAGTATGGTAAACAATATCATACTCGGACAACAAAATTTACCATTTTGCAATCTTCTCAGATAATGACGGTTTCTCAATAATGTATTTTATTGGATCCATTTTTGAATTTTTTTTAGTATCAAAATTTTAAAAACTAAGTAAAAAATAGGGTAGGAGGGAAAATATTGACAAAAATGGGCTAGTAAAGTCGTGGACAAAAATGGGTAGCTAAAGTCAAACAATAAAGTGGATGGCTAGGGAAATAGGGTGCAAGACGAAATTCACTCCTACTCACTTTAGGGTTAGTAGAAAGGTTTTTCCCTTAAGGACTGAATCCAAGTCTTGAACAAGAGGCCCCACCCTCTCATTGGCCTAAGAGAGATTCGGTTTATTGGTTGGACCTTAAATCTATTGTTCAATAGTGAATCAATGGGACTTAAGGAATAAGATGTAGTTTCGAGGAAAAAAGGTATTTTGACGAGGTTACAAACAACCTGTGAAGGATTAACTTACTAATCATGGTTATATCAGATGGACAAAAATATATCTATACTGAGGGGGCAACTATGGGACTTTAGTTGAATGACCCGTTATAGTTAATGAATGTTGATTAACTTGGTGTAAAAGGGTTTAGACATTTAATCACGGATCATTGAGTCCATGATCTATAGGTCCATTAGGTTGCCCTGCTAGCTCATACAAAATTAACTTAGAATGATATGTTGGAATAATTCAAATTGTTCGAATTAGGTCAAGAGAGAAAAACTGACAAGTATATGTGATATGGTCATCGGTTATTGTTTTTAGTTAGAGCTTTATGTTAGATGCGATTTAAGTATTAAAAACATGAATACATATTCATATTCAGAAGCTCAAAATTAATGGAAATGATCAAAGTTGTAAAAAGTCAAAATGTTGACTTTTGACTTTGAAAAGTCAAACTTTGACCAGCTTTATATTCAAATGTGATTTGAATTTTGAAAAAATAAATGCGGAATTCATGCTTAGGAGGTCAGAATTAGTCAAGATAGACAAAATGGTACAAAGTCAAAATGTTGACTTTTGACTTTAACTAGAATAGTCAAATGACCATTTTGCCCCTCAACTAAAGTTAAAGGAAAAATCCAACATTTTGTTGGATAATCCTATTAAATCTTAGTGGGATAAGTGGAACCTCATGGTGATGATACCAAGCCCACTAAGAGAAATTGGAATGGGGCTTAATTCCGCTAATTGTAAGTGGAAAGTGAAGTATTGAATTTGGGTGAACTAATTACATGCAATAATTGCATGTAATTAAGTTATTTAAAGATCATTTGTCAAATATTTGAGAATTTTTTGAAAAAAAAAAGTTTGTTATTTAAAAAATTCAAAATTCTTCCAAATCAAATTTATCTCCCAAAGTTCAAACCTAAATTCACACTTCTAAATACCATCTCTCACTAAATTTTCTTCACATACCGGGTCCTACCATCCGATTCTAAGTCTGGAGAATAGCATATCAAATCTAGTAGAGGTCCTAGTTCGAGTTCGTGAGGAGACTATCGAGGAATCGGGAAACTACAAAGGTATGACCTCTTCTAACCTTAATTCATTTAATTATGGTAGTTTATATTGCATGTTAATCACTAATAAGTTTGATGCAATTAAAGTAAAGTTTTGATTCTTTCTTCCGCTGTGCATGTCTCAGTTTCCATCAATCCACACATTCACTTTTGAATTTTCATGATTGTTGCTGACATTCGGCTTCTTACTAGCTTGAGCTTAATCATCCAACATTAATTAAAGATTGCACCTTCCTTTTCAAAGTCAAACAATTTTCAGTTGAGTGTCCTGCTCCTCCAGCATGATAATCACATCGAGCATTTAAATTGTACCATTTTGGATAAGGAGGTTGTATATAGATCATTGAAATAGGAACTACCGATCGATTTTGAATTAGCTGGGGTAAAAGCTCTGTGTAAGTCATAGGAATTAGATCACCATGTATCTGGCCTTGCTATCTTGATCCTGTACAAATGGTCGAAGAGAATTTAAGTTAATAGGTTTTGGAGTTTCAGAGAAGGTGTGAGCTGGTACATAGCTGTTATGAGAAACATTGTGATATATGATGAAAAATTTTGCTCATGTTTTCTCTGCCAAAAATCGATTTGTGCTTCCTAAATTAGTAAAAACAATTGCATGAACCTTTCCTTCTTTCTTCTTAGATGTTGTTTCTTTCTTAATTTTATCATATTCAGTTGTAGCCTCTACTAACCTCTCATGCTTTATCCCATATTCAATTCTTTCACCAATAATAATAATGTTAGAAAAATTGGTTGTTGCATTACCAATCATTCGATCATAGAATGGAGCCACAAAGTATTCATAAACTTAGATGTCATTTCTTTGTCCGTTAATGGTGCTTGAACATCGGTGACCTTGTCTTTCCATCATTATGCATATTCTTTGAAGTTTTCTAAACTTTTCTTCTCATTTTTTGCAAGTCTAACCGATTTAGAGTTATATCAATATTATGTTTGTATTGCTTTAGAAATGCATCAGCTAAGTCCTTCAAAACATGAATGTATGTATTATCTAATTGAATATACCACCGAGTAGTTGGACTAATGAAGCTATCATGAAAGAAATGGATTAACAATTTATCATTACCAATATACGCTGCCATCTTTCTACAGTATATTATAAGATGACTCCGTGGACACAATGGTCCATCATATTTATCAAATTTGGGAACTTTAAACTTTGTTGGAATTATCAAGCCTGACACCAAACAAAATTGTGTTGCATCTATATTTCCATAAGTGCCAGTCCCTTCAATTGCTTGGAACCTTTCTTCCAAAACATCTAGTTTTTACTTAGTTGGAGTGTTCTCATTTTGTCCCATGTCTTAAATTTTAGCCTAAGCTTCCAATTATTCTATATCTAGGATAGGAGGTGTAACAACAAAGAGTAGGTTCATAGCAACATAGTGTTGAGTAGTTTGAGACTACGAATCATTCATGTGGCATGGCATAAATCCTGAAGGATAAATGAGATCATCGGTGTCTTGAACTAAATTGCTTGATTGTGTTGTATCTACAACAACTTTTCCTTTTCTCGTTGAAAACAATTATAGTATTTTTCAAACTTGTTCCCCAAGATTATTAATCTCTTGTCTCATTTTATCCACGTTTTTATCTTGTTCTTCCATGATTCAAATTTTAATTTATACATTGTAATGTAAGGATGGCAAAATGGAGTAGGATGAGTTATGTTTTCCTTTGACAATTTTGAAGACTTTAAAGTAAAAGAGAAAAAGAGAGATAGATAGAGAAAAAAACAAATCTTAGTATACGAAGTTTAAATACAATAAGAAAAGAAAAAAAAACTTGACAAAATAAAAGAAAAAACTAGAAACTAGTAAAATGCAATGAAAAACACTCTTTTTGTCGTTTAATAGTAAAACCAAAACAAACAATTAATAAAAATGACTAAAATGTTCGAGTTCTCTGCATATCATCTTCAAGAATTTATTCAAATCATCTGCATGAGGTTGCATTGAGAAAAAATTAACTCTTAAATTAGTTGTCCATTCTGAAAAACATTTGCTCTTCTAGACACCATTCTGAGAAATTCAATCGTCTGATCTACACGTTCCACTAGCACCTAGAAATCTCTCATTTGCAAATCATAATCGACCTTCATTTACATGTAATTTGTCTTCAAGAACTCATATTCCTACACTATCTTCTTACTAAAATTTTGAAAATGCAATAAGTTGATAGTGTAAGGAATCAGCATAATTTTTCAATATCTCATATTCTTCAGAGTGGTCGGCCATCTTCACATGTAGCCTATCAACAGTTTGACGTAGAGAATGATTGTGTGCTTCCAATTATATTATCTGTGTTTTCCGTTTTCTAATTGATGTATTCAAATCATTGACAAGCTCGAGAAAATATTCATTTCCACTTTCTAAACCTTTAATGTATTCATCTTGCAACTCTACCGTTGCCTATAATGTTGCCTTTTCATTTTTTAAATTTCTATTTTCTTTATTTATTAGTCTCATCTCTTTATCTAACACCACAAAACTCTTTCCTAACTTATCTTCATTTCTTAAAAAATCCTTATCTTTTGAGTTCTTTCTACAAATAAGTTGCATGGTCCATCCATTGAATTTTCTCCTTATGAAGTCTCTTGCTCTCTTGCTTTAACAGTCAATTTTTCTCTTCTAATTTTATGCTCTTCTCGACCAATTGATTTGGTTCTTTAAAGTTTGTCTCCTCTACCCTTTCAACTACCACCCTTTTTTTAAAAGTTTGTCTCCTCTACCCTTTCAACTACCACCCTAAGGTAAAATCTATTATATTCTTCCTTCTGATTGCCTTTCATGCCTCATATCCACTGGTAACTCCTTCACAATATCCTTTGTCTTTTGTCTTCCTCACAAATTTCCATGCACATACTGCTCGACGTTTTCTTATGACAATCTTCAAGATCGTTTGAAGTCAAACTCTTGTAAATTGTGAAAGGCATCCATCGAGCCTTCCATATGATATTTCCAGAATTCATTGTTGCAAAGAAAGACACTCAAATCTTCTTCCTTGGATATGTTGGATCTCAAATTACTATACCAAACTCACTAACTGTATTTCACATTAAATTCCATGGACTACTGAAATCTACCCTTACACACTTAAACTCTGTCGAAAATTTGACATGGCTGTGTATCCAAATATATAATAACGGAACATAACAATTCAATTTTGCTTCACCTTTATTTCTACAATAGTTAAGGGATGGAAAAGTTTCTACCAATAAAGGTATAATAGGATTGGCTCCTCGTTCTATGTCAAAAAAATAACATGATCACTTTTCCATCAACATAACCCTCTGCCTTAGGAAAAATCACTACTCTATAGATACATAATCCCAAGAGAGTGAGACCTTTGTCTTCATCAATGTAAGTTTATGTCATCGTTATTAGATAATCAAATCACACATTCTCCTCCACACCCTTAACTTTTATATGCTTTTATATATCTGTGGTATAGACAATTTCTAAAAACTTTGACAAAATTATTTGTTGTTTGCTTAGGGTTGAAGAAATAAACAATTTCTCTTTCTTTTTAAGGCATGATAACCATAACTTGATATTATTTTATGGTTAGCAATAAATCACACGAACCAAACATGAAACAACTATATGTTGGATCCCCAAAATTAATTATGGTTGTTAAGGCAAAATAATTCCATGGTATTTACTTCAACTCTACTAAATGTTCATACTTCTTTGAGAATATGAACCTTCGTTAAGGTGCCAATATTTCCCAAATCTTTAGTTCCACTAAATCGTTTTGAGTAAAAGAGAGTTAGCACCTAAATAGTACTAATACTTGAGAAGAACTATTTATGCTATCCCCAAATTTTTGTTGCATCTCTTCAGCTCATTTTATAACATCACTTGGCTCATCAAACTTAGATTCAAAAGATGAAAGCATTGACATTTTGGACAGCTTAGTGTTTCACAACTCTTCGTTCTTTTTGCAACAAAAAAATGGCATGGTGTTGGTATCTCTAAACTCCTAGGAGGAAAATGCCCTCAAACTTATTATAATGCTATTTTAAGAAATAATAAAAGAACTCATCTAAGCGAGGATTTTTCATGTGCCTACAGGAGTTGGAACCCCTCGAAGGTCAACTCTAGTTCATCCTCAATTCTATTCTTATAAGGTTGTAGCCTAGGTAGAGAGCTTATGAGTGTGTGTAAAATGCATGATGACATATTTAAAAAAATGTACCAATAACATAGTACAAATATTTCATATAAATCAAGTAAAATAAATAAATTATTAAGTGAACCAACAAATTAAAATATAATAAGAATAAAAAATGAAAAAATGTAACGCCTCGAGTCTCTTACACATTTTTCATGTAAGGCCCTGATCGCGTACCACGAACACATGGAAGGCCCTGCAGTAAGGATGTTGTGCGAAAAGACTTCTAATAGTAAATCGTGTTGCGCGAAAGGATCATGCAATGGAAAATCCCCACACGAAGAAGGTTATGCGGAAACAGCTAGGCAATTTTGACCTTCCTTATCAAGAAATAATGATGTGAACCTGATGTCAGTAGGCCATTGATTGATTCGACCCACTACCCAATCTAAGTTCAAGATAAGGGTTGGACAAAGATGTGTGACATTTCTAGATTGGGCTACTCCTCACCTCCAAAAAAAGTATAATCATTCTGACAGGGGAAAATTCACTAGATAGACATATAAATAGAGGATTTGAGATCGAATTGAAGACGCTCTTACCCTAAGCTTGTTAAGAAAGAACTGGGAGGATATCTAATATTCAAAGTCTCATGATGCAGGACAAACTCATTCCGTCAAGGAATCCAAAAAGAACAAAGGAACTATTGGCCGAGTAAGCTAGGTAAAAGAACTAGCTGACGATGATTGTGAGTGGTTTTTTCCCTTACAAATGTTTCCAAATAAATGGATTTTTAAAATATGTTTGAATCCTTAAAACTATCGGTGCTACGAACTTGTTTACATGGATTTCCCTATACTTTTTCAACTCCCAAAACGCATGTGACTTATGAATGAATTGGGTTTATTGTGAAACTAATAGGAAGTGATAAAGTATATAATAAAGTTTCTTACGGAAGAAAATCTTCGAATGCAAAGAAATGTTTTGAAAACAATCCTTTTAAGCCCATTTGAGGCAGTTATGTTAAAATATGTGGCATACTATTGATGACTCTAGTATTATGTGGAAAATAAAAAATCAATGTTTCATAGAAAAATATCATATTTGTACCCTATGTGATAGAATGTCTTGTCTTTGTTGTGTGATCTGGGATAAGATGCTTTATTCCTACTGTGTGATTTGAAATAGAATGCCCTATTCATGTTGTGTGATCTTGAATAGTAAAAAAGTGAAATAATTTTCTTGTAGCTGTTACTTTAGTTAACAACTAGAGGACGAAAGGAGCAAAAAGATAAATAACGTAAGAGAACATATAGAGAGCTTTGGTAACCAGTTTGGTGAATCCACTTACGTCTAAAGAGATTTTCTAGCTCAAATAAGCAGATTTTATTAAGATTCAAATGAGTATAACACTTTAATAATCTAAAAGACACTCCCCTAGATCTAGTACTCTTTTTAGTTATAAACAGAAACTTAAAAAAATCAGGCTCCCCCTGAATTGTATTTGAATCTAATGAAGATGATCAGGCTCCTCCTATAGAAAAGTCTTCTTCCATATACAATAAAGAAGGTAACCAATTTACCTTCGTACAGATTCTTCGCCAACAAAAATATGAACTTTTGAACAGCAGCTACGAAGAATACAAAGAATGGCAAATACCTTCTCCTTTTATAATGAAGAGAAAGATAATCGGTAGATTTGAAACTTTCATCTTGAAGATGCGCAGAACAAATCTTTTTAAAAGATAAAAGATATTTAAAAAGATCCTAAAGACAAGGAAGATTTTTATCTTTCTTTTAAATAAAAAGAAACTAATTCCATATTTGTCAAAAAAATCTAACAAATAGGATGACTCATACTTACTATATGATCTGGTACGGGATGCCTCATACTTGCTGACTGATCTAGTATGGGATGCTCCATACCTGCTGTGTGATCTGGTATGAGATGCCTTTTGCTTGCTATGTGATCTGGCATTGGAAGACACATTATGCATAGCGAAATTTATGGTAATTGCTAAGTGCGTTGAGATTTCTCTGCACAGCTATATCTTAGCAAAAAAAAAGTATGGTAAATGCTTGAGCCGAGGAAAAGGTACAAAGATGTAATTGAATAAACATAAAGACTCTGCAAGATAGATATATGGTATGCGAAAGGCATATATTGATAAGAATTACGATGAATAATAAACGAGGTGGTCTTGGGAAATTCTAAATGTTGACAAATCGTGACATTAAAGACGTTAACGTTCTAAATGGATGTCTAAATCGAAAATGTAATAATTGTCTTACCTATTCACTATCACCTGACTTGAGTAATGACTTGTGTGATAAGACCACTCGATTTATTTAAGTAGATTAAGAAAAGACACCACTCACTAAACGTTTTCGTCTAACCTTTCAAATGTTTTGTTTTGTCCCCCCTCCTCCCAAGCAGCGAAGGATATCCTGCATTAAACTTGCAACCTTGATCGCCTAGCATGCCTTCTTGATTGTATTATATTGGTAATGGCCACGTCTACTCACACGGCATATAGTAGCTAGGCGAGGAAAGTCCTAACAAGGTCCAAGGTTATGTGCAATGGTTTTGTATTGAACGATTGTATTTGAAACATCAATGAAGTTCTTGCGATCTATCTAAGTCCAAAATTTTGTTTCAAATTTTCCTCCCAATTACATTGAAATTCCGCTTACTAGGCAATCGGCGTTTTACTTCACAAAAAATATCGCGTAGACTGTCTAGGCGATCACCTATCCATTCCATCGTATACAATGACTTGGGACGGGACATGACATTTCAAGTTCCTAGTGGAGCGCCAAGTTGTCGCAATGTATCGCGACACAGAGGGGTCAACTTTCTCGTTATTTAATCTTAAAATAAAGGGGTTTGGAGTAATCACCAACCATATTAAGGTGTGATTGGCCACAAAAAAAAAACAATAGTCTACATAAATTTAAATTTAGGTTCGGGACTTAGTTGTGTGTAGAGATGCCCACAGTGCAAGGCGCGACGGGGACACCATGCATGTCCCCGCCCCCTTATCCCATTCCTCATCCCCACAAATTTTCCCAAGGAAATGGGATGGGGATTCCGTGAGGATCAAGTGGCGGGGACACCACTGCCCGTCCCCGCCCCTTATCTCATTCCTCATCCTTACGAATTTTTCAAAGGGGAATGGGTAGGGATTCCATAGGGATCAAGTTCTCACAGGGAAATATTCCCCACTTTTTTTTTTACAAATAAGTATGTATATATATATATATATATATATATATATATATATATATATATTTGTACGTGCATATATATACATGTATATGTATATGTATATGTATTAAATACATATATGTATGTACATATACATACACATATACATATATATATGCACATATGCACCTTTTTTTCTTACGAGGCGGAACGGAGCGAGGTCGGGGCCAAGGTCGGGAATGTATTCCCCGTCCTCAACCTCAAAATGTCAATAGGAAAAAATAATCCCCACTCCCTTCCTCAATCCTTGTGTATTCAGGAATTCTCCGTCTCGTTCAAGGTGGGTCCCCGTGGCGTCCCAACCCCGCAAGGTAAATGGACATCTCTAGTTGTGTGTAGAGAAGATGTTAGCACCCTACAATACCCACAAAAATGGTTATCAAATTTTATCTTTTAAACTAAATTACAAAGGTTCATAAAACAATGTTTTAATTTGATTTTTTTAATTTCTCATGGTTCTCAATTCACATCTAAGAAGAAATGAATTGATAACTATGGGTGGCATAAGAGGCATTAAAAAATTGGAGTTTATTTGGTTTCAAATGATGATTTCATTCACCTCAAGAATATTAAAATATAAAACTTTGATATATTAATCTCCATTATAGGTGTTGAATGGGAAAATTTCTTGCATCTAAAGAGTTTATAAATTCCAAAAAAAAACACTACTCATTCTCATTTTAAAATATAGAATTGTTAATATTTTTTTTAAAGACAGTTTATTAATTAATTTTCAAATGAAGAAATTTTATGTATTTATGAAATTTAAGTCATAAAACCCATGAAGAACCCCTACTTCTTCCTTGACTTAAATTTTTACATTCATATAAAATTAGCAAAAGAAAAACAAATGAATTTTTGGTTATGCATTTTGTCCTTATGGAAATTTGGAAATAAATATTTAATAATAATAACAAAAAATTAACATCATCCTAAACCAAATATTTATTTTTATAGATATATGTGGAAATCAAAATTCAAGTTATATGAAAGGTAGGTAAATATAAATTAACTTGAAATTTGAAATATTAATTCATTGTGTTTAATAAAATTGAACTCTACGAAGAAAAAGAAAAATTAGCAAAACAATGTGTTTGGTGAAACCCGTAGTGATAAAAGAATGACTAATTAAGTCCAATTTAACAAAATCAATTAATTAACATCACAAAAGACGTAACTAATTAATATCAAATCCAACAAACTCAATTAGTATGTCATTCATAATAACACACAACAAATTTAATAAAGCAAAATTGTCAAAAATAGAGCATATGACAAAATATTTACCCTTCATAGAAAAATTAAGTGTAATAAATTTTGTCTTTTAGTTGTTTTGTTGGAGTGTAAATAGTTTGTCAATTGTTTTTATTTTTGAAAAACCCCTTTAACCAACATGCTAAACAACAAATTTAATAAAAGCCTAATTAAACTAAAGGGAAATTTTCATAAATATAACCGGTCAGTGTAACAAAGTCCATAAAGTTTGTCATTTTTTAAATATTCGAGGTTTGTCGTTCCATCTTTCTTCTCCTCTCTGCGATTTTTTTATCATCTTTCTTCCTTTACTCTTCTTTTTTTCGTTGCGATTTCTTTCAATTTTTCTTCTTTTCCTCTTCTTTTTTCTTACGTCGTTTAGATTTGGTTAGATTTGGGTAACCAAATCTAATTTCTTTCTATCGTCTTTCTTCTTTTTCTCTTTTTCTTTCACTGCGTGCATCGTCTTTCTTCTTTTCCTCTCTTTTTTTACATCGTTTATATTTGGGTAACCAAATCTAATTTCTTTTTATCATTTTTCTTCTTTTTCTCTTTTTTTTTTTCATTCGATGCATGCATCGTCTTTCTTCTCTTCCTGCTCTTTTTTTTACGTTGTTTAGATTAGGGTAACCAAATATAAAAGATCATGTATAAAGAATCTTGAAAAAAAATCATTTAGCCAAATCTAAACGATCGTGTACCAAATTTTGACAAAAAAATCATTTAAATTTGGGGTAGCCAAATCTAAATGATCGTGTAGCCAAATCTAAACGATTGTGTAACCAAATCAAATGATTGTGTAAATTAATTAAACGATCATGTAACCAAATTAAATGATCGTGTACCAAATAATAGTCAAATCTACATGATCGTGTACCAAATATATTATGCATCTTATCAAATATATTACGCGCGTTGTTGATGGGACATTTTTAGTATTTTCCATAGTGGGCTTGTGGGTTATTTCCCTTTTTAGAATTGTTCTACATAGTATAAATATTTTACCGCTTTGTTATATTTTTTAAAATACCTTTAAACTAAAATGAACCAAAATTTCAACTAAAATAAATACACATACCTACACGTTAAACCATAAATTTAATAAATTTAAAGTCAAATTAAACTCAACTCAATGAAATTCAACCAAACCAAATTTAACAAACACACAGTAACCATCAAATTTAATGAAATTAATCAAAATCACATTAAATTTAGAAAAGAAAATAAAGACAATTTATAAGAAGGAAAAAGAAATACCTTTGAAGACCTTAATTTTGGGGAAAATTTTCTCACTTCTTTTTCCAACCCTCCCAATTGAAAGCAATTTGAGCAAATGAGGAAAAATAAATTACAATGAAAAAGCAAATCTCCATCTACGTCCCCCCGGTTTATCTTCTATTGGGATCCTTATTTATAGGACAATGAGTTAATTATTTTAGAGTGGGGAGAAACCTGAGGGATCATTTTCAGTGTGGAGAAAGTGGAAGAAGGATGAAAAGGGGAGAAAAAAATGGTGGGAGAGAAGTGGAGAGAGATATAGAGGAAGTAGTTGAGAAAAGCCAGAGGAGGGGGAATAGTGGGATTAGGATAAGTTGGGTGTTTTTCCTATTCTTTTTTCTTTTCTTCTTATTATTTTTTTAAACAAGGTTAAATTCAAATGCAACTTTCTTTTTTTTTTTTTATAAAAAAGGTAAATAAATAAATAAAATAAAATTAGAAAAAAAGACCAAATATGGTAGTTACAGACATTATTCAACCGATTTTGGTTTGTGATTCTCATTTTCAAATATAATATCAAAAGCATCATTATATGTAAAGATGTTATCAACAACTACACTAATTCAGTTCCATGTTTTTTATATCCTAACATTCTACCTTTTAAAATCTTTGGACCTGTCTATGCAGTAGAAGATTCAATGAGGTAAGCATTAACGCACTTTAGATTTTCAAAAGTGAGCTTGTCTTTCGATCTATTGGCTTCTTATGTGCACATATGGCTAATAAACTTATGAAGTTCCAAGTCCTTCTTTTTGTGTTTCAGGTGATTTCGGTAGTCATTCCATGACGAAGGAATTTTCTTGAGCAATACATTCACTTAGAGTGTTTCACACATCTTCATTTCTTCAAACAGAACATTTCCCACCAAATTTTCATACTCGTGAATTTGTTCCACAAGAGGTTTATCGTTCGTCGTTTGAAATTGCAGCCACTTTCCAACAACATACTTTTTTTGGCCTACATCATCTCCACCATACTGCAATTCCAATGTACTCTAGGTTGTCTTGGCAAATTTTTGGGCCACGAAAAGATCAAACATTGGATATGTCATATGGTTCAATGGATGCCCACAAACTGTCTTGTTATCCTTTGTGTATTTCTTAGGATCGACAGTAGACGCTTCAATTGGTCAACGGCAGAAGGACCCATGGATGATTCTAGATCAGAAGTAGGTCTTAGAATGGTTACTGCTGGATCAGATGGTGAATCAGTGGTAAGAACATAGTCAACTTCCAGCTGCTCAAAGACGATCAGTAATTTCTAGGATCATGACGGTAATTCGTTCCATGAAGCAGTTCACGTTTGGACAGATCAAGAACCTTGTTGGAACTTTTTTATCGACATTATTTTCTAATTACTTTTAGATGAAAAATAAGATAAGAATGTCGAACAAAAGATTGTTGTGTCGTGACGAACCATTGCCCTGAAAGCAATTACGATCGACTGAGGTGTTAATCGTGTTGCCTGTTGATCCCTAAGGTTAACACAACTCCCCTACTCACATGTGCGCTCGTCGGAATAAGGAATAGAAACAAAACAAAAAATGCTCAGAACACTACCAAGAGATTATAGAAAACATAGAAGGATGAAAATGGATTTCGAAGGAAGGAAAGTTTGAGGTAGTGAAGATGAAGAGGTGGATTTCATTCGTTTTGTGAAAAATTGTCACACCCCGCTCCTTTGCCGCTTCATGCGACTAGAAGGAGGCGTTCAACCTAGACAATTCCCTTGAGATTCTCTGTGAACAATGCATCGAAGCGCCTAGTAATCGCAAAACTTCTCAATCAATCCACATCGCAGAGTCTCAACTTAAACTCAGAGGACCCTTTTTC
This sequence comes from Cucumis melo, assembly GCF_025177605.1. NCBI lineage: Eukaryota > Viridiplantae > Streptophyta > Magnoliopsida > Cucurbitales > Cucurbitaceae > Cucumis > Cucumis melo. Next base: position 24,460,313 of record NC_066864.1, on the reverse strand, counting down.
AACTCATAGCAATGAAACATGAAAATAATCAATCTTAACTTAATCGCCTAGCTTTCAACCCTTAAACCAAAACTACTAAGCGATAATCATTAAAGAGATGCAAAAGTAACATAACTTAGTTCTGTCTATGTGCTTAGCTCTACCACGCATCCGCTCGACCCGTTCCGACCAACTTCTCTGACTCGCACATGCCTACTAGTTCCATGTTGATTTTGGGCTAGTTAAAGCCCAAAGGTTGGGTCTTGGGTCGGTCCAAAAGGTTAATTGGGTCATTTTAGTGCAATTTTAGTGTTTTTTTAGCTGGTTCAAGTGGTTCAGGAGCTTTTATGTACTACAAATTATTATTATAATAATTTAGTATTTAGCTTAATTTAGGAGCTAAACCCAGTTTATTTTAAGGTGTTTAATTAATTATGCGTGTGATGTATGTTTTAATTAAATTTAAATTGTATGTGCATAAAGAATGCTACATAGATTTAAAATCCCACCATAGGTTAACATGTTCATACATTGAAAGTATGTTATAATGGTTATAATTAATTAATATGATTAATTAATCATTTAATTAATTAAATTAATTTTGATTAAATATGATTTAGTAAAATTAATTAATTGATTGATTATTAATTTATATAATTTAATTAAATTTGATTTAATTTAGGGAAACTTACATAAATGTAACAAAACTGTAAACTATTTACGGCCCTTATAACAAAGCCAAAAAAGTTAGTCATTTTTTAAATATTCCAGGGTTTGCCCTTCCATCTTTCTTTTCTTCCTCCCGATTCATCTTCCCCGTGTTCCCCTGCGATTTCGCCTTTGTTCTTTTCTCTTTTTCTTTTCTGTGATTTCCTTCCATCATCTTTCTTATTTTTCAATTCTTTATTTATGTCGTTTAATCTTTCCATCGTTTTTCTTCTTTTCCTCTTCGTCTTTTTTCGCTTTGATATCTTTCCATTGTCTTTCTATTTTTCTCTTCTTTTTTTTGTTGTGATTTCTTTCCATCGTCTTTCTTCTTTTCTTTTTATTTATACGTTTATATTTGGGTAACAAAATCTAAACGACTGTATATAAGACTGTGAACAACAAAATAGCAAAATCTAAAAGATCGTGTATAAAGAATCTTGAAAAAGAATCATTTAGATTGAAGTAGCCAAATGTAAACGATCATGTAAAAAAATAAAAGATTGTAAGAATCTTAAAAAAAATCATTTAAATTGGAGTAGCCAAATGTAAACGATCGTTTAAAAAAAGTAAACGATCATGTAAAAAAAATAAAAGATTGTGTATAAAAAATCTTTAAAAAAAATCATTTGGATTAGAGTAGCCAAATGTAAACGATCGTGTAAAAAAGGTAAATGATCGTGTAAATAAATCTAAACGATTTTGTAAAGAAATCTAAACGATCGTGTACCAAAAAAAATTAAAAAATCGTGTACCAAATTTTAAAAAAAATCATTTAGATTTGGGTCTCCAGATCTAAACGATCATGTAACAAAATTAAACGATGAAATTGAAAAGATAAATTATAGTCATATCTAAACGATCGCATATAAATTGTAGCAATATTTAAACGATCGTGTATAAATTATAGCCATATCTAAACGATCGCATTGTAGCCATATCTAAACGATCACGTATAAATTATAGTCATACCTAAACGATCACATTGTAGCCATACCTAAACGATCGTGTATATATTGAACCATATCTAAACGATCGCGTATAAATGGTAGTCATATCTAAAGGATCGCGTATCAAACAATAACCAAATCTAAACGATCGCAAATATATTATGCGCGCGTTATTGATGGCATGGTTGACAGAGCATTTTTGGTATTTTACACGGTGGGCCTCTCAGCTTTTGCCGTTTTTGGAATTGTTTTATAGAGTGTAAATATTTCGCCACTTTTTTATATTTTTTAAAAGGCCCCTTTAATTTAGTTAAATTTGACTTAATTTTATTGAATTTGATTCAATTTTATTTTATTTTATTACATTTGATTTAATTGAAAGTTAAATAAATTAAAATCCATATTAATTAATTTCTTTATATAATGCTTGAATGTTATAGTATAGCCTAGTTCTTTTAGAAGTGTTATAAAATGAATTAGACTCTTAAAATCTATAACAAAGATAAGTTGCATGCTCACCTAGATTAAAATCATATCAACCAAATTTTTTATAGAATTAGGTCAATATCCTGTAAAATTAGTTACAAGAGGCTCACTTGATTTGATCTTATCAACAAGTTAGATAAGATGACTAAGGTTGGAGGTTCTTAAGTTAAGAGTTTATAGAACACCTGCTATCTAGAGATCGTAATTAGTCATTGAGTCTAGTTAACCTAATTTTATAAGAATGTCTAAGAGATGTGAGGTAATAAAACTGATTTATAACTTAGACATCGTAGCTTAAAATCTGGTGTAATAGTTATGCTCGAATGTTTCACTTAGACTTAAGATTTGTTTAAATTAGTCTAAATATGATCTTAATTTTATGAGTACCCATTAAAACCATCTTAGAAGACTTCAACTAGAGAAAAGTAGCGTACTTTGAGCTCTAGGTCCTTAAGAATTCACATCGTGAGTGCCATTCAGGACTTTGGGCCATGCGTAGAAGCGGACTCCAATCAGAGAGTATTTATATGGAGCTTTGACAAGGTGAATATGGAAAGTAGTTCATAGTAAGTGAGTGAGGGATATGTGACAACACATCCCACAGTCTCTTCCATTAGGTCGCACCGTGAGATTCCTATAATACGCCAGCATGTCTACCTTAGAGCAACCTTACCAATCGAAGGGTTGTGCTATAGGATTCGAAACACCATGAACTTCATATACCTTGTATATCAATTTTCTTATTGTCTTTCCATTTTCGAAAACATAATGATTTTTTATTTTTGAGATCTGAAAATGGCAGGTTACACTTTTAAGAATTACTAAGGAGTTAGCATATTCTCGACCAAAAAAGTGATAACTAAGTGCTATAGGAGTACAAGATCTGAAAATGGTTTAAAGGAGGAGTAATCGACTATCCATCGGTAGAGGTTATTGTAAATCCTTGAAATATCGTTGCAAAACATAATAATGATGGGTACATAATTAATATTTGCTATATTAATTGGTTCTTAAAGGATTATAGTTTTTCACTAAATAGAATATGTTTTATTTTTTAGTATGAATAACTCAATAGTATAACTTTTAGCTTCTGAGAAACTTAACGGCCACAATTGTGTAACTTGGAAATCAAACTTAAATACAATACTAGTAGTAGAGGATTTAAGGTTTGTCTTAACTAAGAAACATCCTCAAGCCCCAGCCTTGAATGCTAATCAAAATGTTTCATAAGCATATGATCCATGAGTTAAGGCCAATGAAAAAGCCCGTGTCTATATTCTTGCTAGCATTTCTGATGTTTTGGCAAAGAAACATGAATCCTTAGCCACGACTAAAGAGAATATGGATTCATTGAGGGAGATGCTTGGTCAACCTTCATGGTCCCTAAGACATGAAACAATTAAGCACATTTACACCAAGTGAATGAAGGGACCTTTGTTAAAGAACATGTCCTGGACGTGATGATGCACTTCAATATCGCTGAAGTAAATGGTGGTCTCATCGATAAAGCAAATCAGGTGAGCTTTATTTTACAATCTTTTCTAAAGAGTCTTGTACCGTTCCAGACAAACACGTTTCTAAATAAAATAAAGTTCACTCTGACTACCCTTCTAAATGAGCTCCAATGATTCCAAAACCTTACTATGAGAAAGGAAGTGGAAGCAAATATTGCTACCACAAAGAAAGAGTTTATGAGAGGATCGTTCTTTAAAACTAAAGTTGGGCTTTCATAAATAAAGAAGAAGAGAAAGGGGAAGACTCCCAAGAATAGTAAAGGAAAGAAAGTTGCGAAAGCTAAAAGTTACCACTGCAACCAGGATGCGCATTTGGTTAAGGAATTGCCTAAAGTACCTTGTTGAGAAGAAAGCTGAGAAGGAAGCACAAGGTAAATATGATTTACTAGTTGTTGAAACGTGCTTAGTAGAATATAATACTTCAACCTGAATACTAGATTCAGGGTCCTCTAATCATATTTACTTTTCATTTGAAGAAACTTGTTCTTGAAAAGCTTGTAGAAGGCGAAAACATCCTCAAGGTTTGAAACAAGAGAGGTTGTCTTGTTTGAAGCAGTGAGAGTTCCGAAGTTGTTTTGATAGATATATCAAACTTAAAATTTTTTTGTATGCTTCTCAAAAGTTAAGGAATTTAATATCTTGTATTTTGGAACAAATGTACATAATATATTTTGAAATCAAAGAAGTGTCATTTTTCTAGAAAATGTATTTAGTTTTATTCTATTATACTTATTAACAACTTATATAAGTTAAGATCAATTGGAGCAATAGTTGTCTTTAATACTGAAATGTTTAGCATAAAAGACAAAAGGTTTCTTCTAATACCTATATATGGTACTTAAGACACATAAATCTCAATGCGATTGAGAGATTGATTAAGAGTAGACTTCTAAATTAGTTAGAAGATAATTTTTTACCTTTATGTGAGTCTTATTTTAAAAGGAATAATGACCAAAAGACCTTTTACCGAAAAAGGTCTCAGAGCTAAAATACCTTTAGAGCTTGTACATTTGGACCTTTGTGGACCAATGAATGTCAAAGTTCAAGGAGGGTATAAATATTTCATCAATTTTGTTGATGATTATTCAAGATTAGGTCCTGTTTACCTATTGCAGCACAAGTCTGATTCTCTTGAAAAGTTCAAAGAATATAAGATTAAAGTTGAGAATTAATTAGGTAGAAATATAAAGACACTTCGATCAGATCAAGATGGAGAGTATGTGGACTTAAGATTCAAAGACAATTTGATAGAGCACGAAATCCAATCACAACTCTTTGCATCTAGTATGCTTAAGCAGAACGGTATATCAAAAAGAAGAAATTAAGCCTTGTTTGACATGGTTCTCTTTATGATGAGCTTTATTGTTTGATCCTCAAAGAATAAGGAATTTGTTTTGACAAATGCCACATTCCTAGAGAAAAACCTTATCAAGAATCATCAAACCATGTAGTAAATTAGTATTGAATAGGTTTTTCAAAGACATTATAGATAAACCTAGTTTATCCATTAAAGTAGTTGATAAAACTAGAGACTGGTTAGTCACATCCTTCTCAGGAGTTGATAGTGCCTCAAAGTAGTGGAAGGGTTGTTCATCAGCCTGACAGTTACCTAGTTTTATTGAAAACTAAATTTTCATACTTGATGATGGTTTATAAGGATCCATTAACTTATAAACAGGCAATGAATAATGTAGTTTGTCTAACTAACGTCCAAAAATGGCTAACTATGCAATTTCAAATAAAAGATTTGGAAATGCAAAAGGTGTCCTCAGGGACCAAATTGTTCGAGACCACAAAAACAGAATACTAGCCATGTCTCAAACATCTTATATAGACAAAATTTTGTCTAGATATAAAATGTAGAATTCCAAAAGGGCTTGTTTTCTTATAGATGTGAAATTCAAAAGTCTAAGGAACAATGTCCAAAGACATCTCAAAAGTTATGGATAAGAGACATTTTCCCTTTGCTTCCATTGTTGGGAGTTTGTTGTATGCAATGTTACATACTAGACCTAACATTAGCTACTTAAAAGGAATGGATTGTCGTTAAGAATATCCTAGAACAATTAAGAAAAATCAAAAGACTACGTGCTTGTGTATAGTGCTAAGGATCTCATCTTTATAGGATACACTAAATATGATTTTTAAAAATGTTAGAAAGTCTACATCGAAATCAGTATTAACTTTAAATAGAAGAGCAGTAGTAAGAAGAAGTGTAAAATCAAATTGTACTACCTCATCTGGGTAATTATGCATTGTAGTGATGTTGTAGTAAGTTCGATACTAATTGAGCAAATCATGGCTGGTTTACAAAGTCCTTCATAGCTAAAGTATTTGAAGGTCACCTAAATAGTTTAGGTCTATGAAGTTTATGCACTAGGACAAGTGGGAGAGTATTTTCATGTATGCCCTAGTTTATTGTATCCATATGTTTATTGTACTTATATGAGTAATTCTCTCACGATTAAATTCAATGTTGTTTTCTCACACTATGAGTTTTAGTCCAAGTGGGAGTTTGTTGGAATTTATGTCTTAGAACTCGTAGTTTGTAGTTAAAATTATATTCTATTCAATAAAGTGGTTATTGAGAACTTATTAGTGAAAATAGAATACTATAATTTTGAATCCAATAAACTAACGTCTCAAGGCTATTTAATGTAGACTTAAACTTTATGTAGAGATATAAAAGTGGATCAAGTTCAAGTATATAGCCCAAATGGTCTATAGTGAATGAATAAGGTTAGGCACCTTTTTTAACACTATAGATGCGACCCGCTTTGTAGTTAGTACAAATGATGTGATCTTGAATCATTCATGTAGAGACATGGAAGTGTGAACATCCTATATAAAGAGTTTAGATAAAATTGGAACCTTAAAATAATCACTTTTATGTTACAACACGTTGATTGTTTAAAACTGACTATTTGAATTATTGATGTCCTAAGTAATTAATCTTAATTCTGAGATAAGTATGAACTTCTATTCAAACGGAATTATCCTTAGATTTGCATAAGTGAGGACATGTAACGCCCCAAAAATTTAGGAATTTAATATTATTATCTTAAGTACGATTTTCAGATATTGGGTGTTTTGAATTAAATGATTTATGAACATTTGATTTTTAGACATTAAGAAAATATCTAAGGGTGATATTTTATTTGGGAAAAGATTAAGGTGATTGGGTGATTTTGATATTTTTTAATGGAGATTGTTGGGCTTAAATAAGAAAAAGATTAAGTGTTTTAATTGATTAAATTAGGGAAAGAGAAAAGAAGGACAATATTAAGCTTATTATTATTATTATTATTTTCTCTTTAAAAAGGACCATTGGGACCCGTGCAAGCCATCATCACTTTTTGAGAAAGGAAAGAAAGAAAAAAAAGAGAGAAAGCAAAGAAACAAAACCCTAGCCGCCGCCGCCTCCAGCCGATCTGCATGCCCGCTTCGCCTACCCAGTCGCCGCGACCGCCGCCGAAAGTGGACCGCGATCATCCGTCGAAACCGAGAGCCCGACCCGCACGCCCGCGTTACCTACCCAGCCACCACGATTCGTCGCTCTCTGCCGCTTCCGTCAGCTGTCGTTACGAGTCCACCGCGTTGCCCAGCCGCGACCGTCCGTCGAAACCGAGCACCATCCGTCGAAGTTTGTGAAGCCGAGTCGCGCCCGTACCTCCGCAACCCGAGTCGCGTCGCCATTCGACCCGCAAGCTTTGCCTACTCCACGCTGCAAGCCGCGCCCACGCCTGTGCCCTTCTCCGTGAGCCAAATTCCAGTCGAGCCAGCTGAGCCGCCAAGCTCCCTTTTTGCTTTAGTTTGACCCACATTTTTGGTAAGCCTCAGTAGGTTTGGTTTTGGCTTTAATCTATCCAGCTAAGGTTATTTTGACCCTAACTAAGTTGGTTGTTGGATTAAATTGACTTAGTTAATTGGAAGCCGAGCTGGAGATTTGTCCTACTTAGTCCAAACCAAGTCCGGCCTTGACCTTGGGTAAGTCACTCCAAGTGGGTTTTTGGACCAAAATTCTTTGAGGGTTAAATTATTAAATTGTGGTTTCTTGATCATTTAGGACCTTTGCCGCTTGGGGAGCGTGTTATTTTTACTGCTAGCACTTGTTGAGTAACCTTCAGGTAAGAGATTCTCCTACTAGACCTTCGATTTACATTAAAAAGACCGCATGTTTGAATTTATGGTTACGTATGAACGGTAGCTAAGTACTTAACTCAAGGTTGTTGAGAGAGAGAGACAGATATTGACATTGTGCCTGCTAATTGACTTTATGGTTAGCATGAATAGTATGTCGATGCTACCGTCTTCGTTCTTGCGACATAGTGGTAGTTGAGGATGACTGATATGATATGTTAGGGTTGGTACGTTATGGTTTGATGTGTTATAGCATGAATTGACGTAATTATGACATGTATGATAAGTTATGATGTGATTGATGAGATGTTGTGTACATGATATGTGTAGGGTGTATGTTAGCTTCTTATTAGAGTCGTACCCACATGGGTGTCCTTCAGGATCACCACTATTATGACACAGACATGATGGAGAGACCCGACGGGGTCGCTCACACTTATGACTGCGTAGTCTGACGAGATTACCAGTCTGACATTGACATTGCCATAAACATGACGTGAGTGATCCGACGGGACTGCTCACAGCCCGAGCGTCTTAAGTATTCCCTTGGGAATTACCAAAGACTAGCTTGTTCCTATGGGGGCACAGATTGCACGTGTTTGGGGACGTGCCAGTTTAGGGGTACCACTTATCAGGACTCTAATAGGAAGTTAACAGACATCTAGTGGGACTAATAGTGGGTCCCTTACTAAGTATTTTTATGCTCATTCTTTCCTTTTCCATTTTTTTCAGGCAGAGACAGAGGTAAGAACAAGGGAAAGCTAGCGAGTGACCAGAAGTGATCGTGGTAGGCCATAGGGATAGGCTTGCTTCCGCTTATGTCAAAATCTGGATTTTAGTATTGCATTTTCAGTTCATTCTCTATTGGTTAATTTATTTCTTTAAAACTAGATAGGGCCCGAGTTAGGACTTTATTTTATACTTATTTCACATTTTCCTTGTTTATTTCTTTTATTATTTGAAAATTTGAGGTTTTTGTCTTATTCTATTTTAAAAACTTTACAAACTTATTTACCCTTTTTAATTAGCAATAGCTTCGACTTAGTATGAGGAGTTGGGTCGTTACAGGACAACTAAATAACGTTGGCCCAATAAGCCTCCCATTTCAAGGGTAAGACTGGGTGGATGGCTAGGGACATAAGGTACAAGACGGAATTCACTCATACCTACTTTAGGGTTAGTAGATAGGTTGTTCCCTTAAGAACTGAATCCAAGTCTTGAACAAGGGGCCCCACCCTCTCATTGGCCAAAGTGAGATTCAATTTATAGGTTGGACTTTAAACCAATTGTTAAATAGTGGATTAGTGGGACTTAAGGAATAAGATGTAAACTCGGGGGTAAAACAGTATTTTAATCCATTCGAGATTACGAACAATCTGTGAAGAATTAACTTACTGATAATGGTTATATCAAATGAACAAAAATATATCTATAGTAGGGGAGTGCAATGACGAGGCTTTAGTGGAATGACCTGTTAGTTAACAAATGTTGATTAGCTCGATCTAAAAGAGTTTAGCCAGTTAATCTCGGATCGTTGAAGCATATGATTTATAGGTTCATTAGGTTCTCCTGCTAGCTCATATGGAATTAACTTAGAATAATATGTTGTAATAATTCAAATTCTTCGAATTAGGTAAAGAGAGAGAAACCGATAATTATATGTGATATAATTGTCAGTTATAAGTTTAAGATAGAGCTTTATGTTTAAATAAAATTTAAATATTAAAAATATGAATACATATTCATATTCAGAAGCTCGTAATTGTTGAAAATGGTCAAAGTTGTGAAAAGTAAAAAAGTTGACTTTTTTACTTTGAAAAGTCAAACTTTGACCAACTTTATATTCAAATGTAATTTAAATTTCAAAAAAATGAATGCGGATTTATGCTCAGGAGGTTGAAATTAGTCAAGACAGACAAAATGTTAAAAAGTCAAAGTTTGACTTTGACTTGAATGACTAAATGACCACATTTCCATTGAACTAAAATTAGAAAAATCCAACATTTTTTTAAAAATCCCACTAACACTTTGTGGGACAAGTGGTTACATAAGATGTAAACACATAGGCCATTAAGATTAAGTGGAGGATGAGGTGTTGATCAAAGGTGAAACATTTTCATGCATTTTGCATGTAAATTTTTTTATAAAATTGGTTTTGAAAATTCATTTGAAAAACTTTTGATAATTTTGGAAATTATTCACTTTTCAAACTTTTATCCCATCTGCCTTCGTAATCAAAAGTTGGTTCCCTCCTCCAATTTCCATCTATCTCTTTTTTCCATTACATATCGGGTCCTACCACCCAATTCTAAGTCCAGAGAATAACGGGTCAACACTAGTGGGGATCTCCGATTCGAGTTCATGAGGAGATATCGAGGAACGGGAAGCTACAAATGTATGAAGCTTCTTTCAAACCTAATCTTGTTTTATTAGAGTAGTATTGCATGTCAGCATCTAAATAGTTTAGATGATTTAGAGTAAAATTGTTCATGTTTTTCCGCTGCATGTGTCTCGTATTCCTTCACTATATTTAATGACATATCAACTTTCTCTCATACACTAATAGAAGAAAAAGGCATTCCCAAAGAATTAATACTTATATGAGCAATTAATGGATTTCTACTAGTTGCATCTTTAGCAAAAGCTAAATACTAAGTAACCTCATTGTCTTTCTTTATAGGCATCATTGTTTGTATGTTGCATTTACCAAAATCAAGTAAAATAGGTAATTCTTCTGATCTATCCAATTGAATTTGTTCACATATTAAACCAACCAAAGAATTAAAACTGACTCGGACATCTACCAAAATTTCAGCAATTGAGTAATTATCATAAAGATTGCATCTATTCTATTGACCTCCATGAAAAATAACAATAAGAATAGGCACTATAATTTGTAAAACAAATAAAATTGAGTATTTAATGGGGATAAAAAGATATAGATAGACATAGATATACATCTATCACTGAATAAAAAAAATATGTATAAAACAATAATAATAAACATAATGCAAGAATAAATAGACGATCGTGCAATGGAATAATATACATTAAACGATCTTGTTAACCATGTGATAAACGATCATTTGACAACGGTAAACAATCGTATTGAATGAAGTAAATGTTGTATTGAATAAAGTAAACAGTCATGTTGACTTAGGTGCACGATCGTTTGACCATGGTGATCGTATTGAAATTGTAAACGATCGTGTTGATATGGGTAAATGTTCGTGTTGATAGTGGTAAACAATTGTGTAATTCAATGTAAATGATTGTGAAAAACTCCAAACTATCGATCTTCATAATGCAATACAAAATTCTTACATTAATACTTAAATCTTCTAAACATTTGAAACGAAAAAAAAACTTTACAATTCTTACCACAAACAAAAAAGAACGATCTTCATAATGAATTATAAAATTTTTAGTTCGATGTAAACGATCGTGAAAAATTTCAAACTAACAATCTTCATAATAAAATACAAAATGTCTTACAGTAATACTTAAATCTTCTAAACATTTGAAATGAAAATAAAATTTACAATTCTTGCCATAAATAAAAACAAAAACGATCTTCATATGGAAAGATAGAATTCTTAACAAAATTTTATAATCTTCTAAACAGTTCGGACAAAAACGATATTTAGAATTCTTACTAAAAACAAGCTCATTGCAACAATATTGACAAAGTAATATAAACAATCTTGATTATCGAAGATCAGAAAATGACGAAGAAGAGAAACAATATTCAAGAGGAAGAATATTGTTGAAGATGATGAATAAGAGAAAGAATGATGAAGATGAAAAATATCCAAAAGAGAACATGAATAACTCGTAAAGAAAGTGAAGAAATCGAAGAGAAAAAGAAGAATCAGAATTGAAAGATCATTATAAACCAGTAAGGACAAATATAAAATTCTGGAAAAATAATCATCATTGACGAGCTTTTCTTAAATTGTTATATGGACAATAAATATTTTTCAATTTTGTTATATCTTTGAAAATGCTCCTTTATAATATTTTATTATACTAATTTGGTTTTTTGTTTATAGATATATTTTTATTGAAAGTGTATTTTTCTTTTATTTCAAATACTAAAAACACCAATTTTATTTTATGAATTTGTTGATTTATTATTTAGTTTATGTCACTGCCTTAAAAAATATAACACTAAAAAAAATTGAAGTACTTCTTCAACCTAAATTGTCTTATTTTATTAAGTTTCTAAAATTTTAAATGTTAATTTACTGGATCTCGCGTGGAAGAGTAAAATCAATTTTATAGAAAATAAAAAGAAAACGAAAAGGAAATAAGAAAAGGAAGATAATAATAGTTATAATAATATAATAAAGTTTAGGGAAACTTTTGTAAACGTAACAAAATACCAAACTATTTACGGCCCGTATAACAAAGCCTGTAAAGTTAGTCATTTTTTAAATATTTCAGGTTTGTCCGTCCATCTTTCTTTTCTTCCTCGCGATTGGTCTTCCTCCTACTATTTCTTTCATCATCTTACACCTGTGATTTCTTCTTTCCTTTTTTTTTTTTTTGCAATTTCTTTCCATCATCTTTCTTATTTTTCAATTTTTTATTTAAGTCGTTTAATCTTTCTACCGTTTTTCTTCTTTTCCTTTTTTTTTGCTTTTCCATCATTTTTTTTACTTTTTCTCTTTTTTTTTGCTACGATTTCTTTCCATTGTCTTTCTTCTTTTCTTTTTTTTTACGTCGTGTAGAAAAAAGTAGCAAAATCTAAAAGATCGTGTATAAAGAATCTTGAAAAAAAATCATTTAGATTGGAGTAGTCAAATGTAAACTATAGTATAAAAAAGTAAACAATCGTGTAAAAAAAAATCGTGTATAAAGAATCTTGAAAAAAATCATTTAGATTGGAGTAGCCAAATGTAAAAGATCGTGTAGAAAAAATAAAAGATTATGTATAAATAATCTTGCAAAAAAATCATTTTGATTGAAGTAGCAAAAAGTTAACGATCGTTTAAAAAAAGTAAACTATCATGTAAAAAAAATAAAAGATTGTGTATAAAGAATCTTGAAAGAAAATCATTTGGATTGGAGTAGCTAAACTTAAACGATTGTGTAAAAAAAGTAAATGATTGTGTATCAAAAGAATTAAAAAAACCGTGTACCAAATTTTGAAAAAAAAATCATAATGATCAAATATAAACGATGGTATATCCAAATTTAAAGGTAACCAAATTAAACGATCGTGTAACAAAATTAAGCGATGAAATTGAAAAGATAAATTGTAGCCATATCTAAACGATCGCGTATAAATTGTAGCCATATCTAAACGATCGCGTATAAATTGTAGCCATATCTAAACGATCACGTATCAAACAATAACCAAATCTAAAGGATCGCAAATATATTACGCGCGCGTGGTTGACGGGACATTTTTGGTATTTTACACGGTAGGCCTCTAGGCTTTTTTCATTTTTGAAATTGTTCTGTAGTGTGTAAATATGTTATCGTTTTTTTATATCTTTGAAAAGACCCCTAAAGTTTATTATTATTATTAAATTATTAAAGTTTATTATTAGAGGTTTTTTCAAAAATATAACAAATGGACAAAATAATTATAGAACAATTTTGAATACAGAAAAAGCTCACAGACCCACAATGAAAAATACAAAAAATGTCTCATAAACTATGATCATTTAGATTTGGAAACGATTTATTTTTTTAATTCAATGGTTTTATTTGGTTACATGATCGTTTAGATTTGGTAACAGAATCGTTTAGATTTAGGTAGCCAAATCTAAACGATTTTTTTTTCTAAATTTGGTACACAATCGTTTACATTTGAATAAACGAAAATTTTCAAGATTCTTTTGTTATACGATCGTTTATTTTTGTAGGATTCTTTGTACACGATCGTTTAGATTTGATTAAACAATTTTTTTAATTCTTTTGTTACACGATCGTTTATTTTAAAAAAAGGAAAAAGACAATAAAAAAATCATAAAAAAGGACAAATTGAAAATATTTAAAAAAATAGTTATATGTTCTCCATGGTAAATATTTGATTGGTTTGTTACCTTTATTAAAATTTTCTTCTTATTATTATTAAAAAATTAAAAGTAAATGAAACGCGGGGCGTCTCTTTCCTCATTCTTCTTCTTCGTTTTCACCGGCGTCCGCTGCCCTTGCTTCCCGATCGTCTCTCCATAGTTCTCCGTCCGGCGTCTTATTTTTCCTTCAGCCGAGCAGCCGAATGAACCTCTGTCTATTGAAGCCAAACGTCCAGTCGAAGAGTTTCGGTTTCGTCCGCCGTCCGCGAAGCTACGCTCGCCGCCGCGTTTCGTTGCGATCGCTCCATCTCCATCCGCCGTCCGCGAACCTCCGCCCCTCGCATCCGAAGCCGAAATTTCTTCATTGTCCCAGCCGAAAAGTTTCGACCGTTGGCTTCTCCGTCACCTCCGAAGCCGTGCTTCAAGCTCCGTCCACGAACGATCCCGACCACGCACGGCTCAGATCACTGTTTTCGGCAGCAATCGAGCGAGACGCGCCCAATCTGAGCCGCTGACTCTGCCTTGCTGTGAATCGCTGTGGATTTTGTGTGGTAAGGGTGAAATTGCGGGTTTTTTGTTTGTTTTCATAGCTATAAGTGTTAGTGTTGGATTAATTGTTGGGTTGTTATTTGATCCTTGAAGTTGCCATTGGGGAAATAGAGTTCAATTCTCCATTACTTGAGTAAGTTTGTGAAATTTATCTTTGGGTGAATTGAATGGATGAATTTATTTGCGTAAGTGTTTGATTGTTCTGTGTATGTTTAGGTTGGTTCTTTTGGACTTTAGTTCAATCAAGAAAATCAAGGAACGCAGAGAAACTTAAGGTAAGAGATTTCTACTACCGGACCCAAGTTAAATTGAAAGTTAAATTGAGATGCAATGTATGAGACGATTTGACTAATCATGTGTAGTATGAACTTTCATATCTTGACTGGTTATGTTGGATGTATTGACGACTCACTACATCGATGATTAAATTCGCACTTGTATGATTAATTTGACTGCTTATGTATTGAATTGAAATATTTGTCTTTGGGTTAAATTAATGATCTCAACTTAGTTTAAAAAGTTGGTTGTTACACTTGGCATCGGAGCCTAGGTTTTAGGTTTTGTACACTGACTTACGACATGAGTCTTTGATTTTTGTCCCTATGCCTATTACGATCCATCATCACTCGCCATTTACATTTTATGATACAAGTTTATGAATATGCATATGACCCTGCCTCTATTAAACTAGAATTACATGGATGTTGTGATTTAATGGTGAAGGATTTGGTGGTGGAATTTAGGAAAAATGTCGCCACGGAGAGGAGCTTGAAGGGGTAGTCGGGGAGGCAGAGGAGTAGGACGTATTCAGGATGATGGACTGTTTTGTGACTAAAAACCTAAGGAATAAGTTTTGTTGGTGGTTTTATAGAGAACTAAATATATGGTAAGTTCAAGTATATACCATGCACATTGAATTATGTTTAGAATTGAGATATTGGGAAGGAACAAAGAAAACTGTAGTGCATAGTTGTCTTGATGGGACTTTAAGAAATTGTTTTGAGTTTACCATGAAGGAAAAGTTACTAGTTTGAAGTTTGAAAAATGAAATGTCATAGACTGTTCCACAAGGAAGTAGTTTTTAATCATCTTGCAAAAACTAGTTTCAAGTACAAGAGGTTGGACCTATGGTCCTACTAAAAGTTATCTCACTTATGAAGGCTAGTAAGTTACTTGACCAGGGTACCTGGAGTATCTTGGCTAGTGTGCTAGACACTAGGGAGATCGAGGTTTATTTGTTATCTGAATCGGTGGTGAGCTTATTCTAATGTTTTTCCAAAAGAGCTTCCAGGATTACGGCCTCACAGAGAAAATTGACTATGCCATTGAGTTAGAACCAAACATTTTTCCTATATCTAAAGCTCCATACATAATGGCCTCGACAGAGTTGATAGAGTTGAAAGTGTAGTTGCAAGAATTGTTTGACAAAGGCTTCATTCGACCAAGTGTGTTACTTTGGGATGCACCGGTTTTGTTTGTTAAGAAGAAAGACGGGTTAGGTCAGAATGTGTTGAGTTTCCTCAATATGAGAACTTGTGTAGGGAACTCTTCACTTTTGGCCTAAGCAAAACCAGACTTGCGACTTGCCTAGTTCTTAGAGTTCTTAACCTAGCATCGAGTTGATCGAGGGCTTAAAAAAGAGGAGGGATCCTTCCCGATCCACAGTAGGGGAAAACAAGTCTAAGGCATTTTTAACTCTTTCTGAGCATGTCTAGAGTCGGAGTAGCAAAACTTGAGTGCGTACTAAACATGTTTCAGTTGGGCACTTATAGTTAAAACTTGTATCCAACCGATAGCTAGCTTTCTTTGAATGACCAAATGAAACTTAAAATAGCTTTAGATCGATTGTTGAGGCATAGAGTTAAAGCTTACTTAGTTGACTTGTTAAGAAGGCATCAAAGTTATACTTGCTTGATTGTTTGAGATTTTACTCTTAAGTTTGACGTGTGCTTCCCATGCATGTTGCATGATTGACCGATTCTTATTAGAATTACTTTTACCGGGACGACAAAAGCTTAAGTGGGGGGCGTTTGATGGGGCAATATTTGATCCATAGTTATTTGTTTATTTTGTGTTCTAAAGCATGCTTATACTCGTTGTTTTGGTATTTTTATGCATCATTATTTTTTTAGTCCCAACAACAGTTATCTTCACTATTTTTCTATAAATACCTAATCTTTCCCCAATTCTTCCATTATATTCATTCACCATTCATCACTTCGTTACTGGGAAGAAAGTGCTAGCACCAAATTTTCTCTCAATAAATTCCTCTCCATTTTTTCCTTTCAATTTGATTATGCGATTCTTCAACTTCCTATTAATTTTTAGTATGCAAGGTGCTAATCTCTAGATGGAAACAAAAGTTCATTTCTAGCATATAATTCCTTTGGTTCAATTGTGTATGTTGCCATTGTGAAATTCTTTACAAATTGCTTTGCATCTTTCTTGTTAGAATGATTTAGGGTTCAATTAGAGAGTAAGTCTTGATTGATTTTCTTGATTCTTCTTTCAGTTTAGATTGTGTTGCAAACTCACGTTCTTGCATCTTGGTTAAACCACCCCAAGCGAATCGAGCAAGTTGATTTTCCCAAGGAGTT
Source organism: Cucumis melo (assembly GCF_025177605.1). Classification (NCBI taxonomy): domain Eukaryota; kingdom Viridiplantae; phylum Streptophyta; class Magnoliopsida; order Cucurbitales; family Cucurbitaceae; genus Cucumis; species Cucumis melo. Next base: position 24,443,364 of record NC_066864.1, on the reverse strand, counting down.
TGATTAAGAACAAAAAATGGGTAACATTCTTGTTTTCTCTTCTTTCAATGATAAAAGATGCAAATAAATCCCTTATGTCCTTAGCCTCTCTTCTAATCTTGAGAGTTAATTCTTCCTTCCTCACTTAACTTCAAAATACCGAAACAACGAAAGACCCTCATATTCTCGGTTGGGCTTCAACTTATGCAGCTTATTTATTTCCCCTTTATGACTCAACCAAGACAAATCCATCAGAGTTAGTCTTGTTCTTACCTCCAACCAAGATGAGTGACTGATCGCTTCCTAAACTGATCATCCTACTTCCGATTCAGACGAAGGCTTATTATTGTAGACGAAAGATAGGCTTTTGGAGGCTAGGCTTTCCTCTAAATAGTAGGCATAGAAGGAGTTCTTACCTCTTTTGTCTGGAGGTTGATTATTGAAGAGGAAGGCGCGAAGCTAGTAGAAAGCCCACAGAGCATAAGGAAAGCCTATCAAAAGGAGTGAATAATCATGCAAAAGATGAAATTGAGTTGATTCATCGAACAAATACCAGAATAATGAGATATGATAATGATCATACCATTCACTCGCGTTACAAAACTAGAAAGCCTATCTTTCTTTTGACTGATTTTTCTGAGAGTGGAAGTGGTCGATTCCCTGGGGCATATCTTGGAAAGGAAGCAACCCTCTTTTTCTCTCATTCGTTCACTCTCACTTCATGGATCAATAAATTCAGTCACCAGTTCCGACCTTTCTTGCTTAGTAGAGCGGTTTCCCCCTCTAGCAATTAGTGCAACACCAATATTTCTAGAGTTCCATTCTTCAATCTCATTTCACTAACACGCCCACTGGAAAGAACTTCAAGCTTTCACTTGCCACGATAATTAACTTTCTTCAGATGAATCCTCTGTACTATTTGAAGCTCAGAAGGAAGGATCATTACTAGTTGACCCTTAACCTCTTAGTAAGTTACCATTAGCTGTTGAATGATAAAGTTCAATCAAATTACCCTTCCTAGTGAAAAGATGTACCATCTGAAAAAGCAACACAACACTATCAACAAACTCACACTTGCGCGATAGCGTCCCACCCTTGAAATTTGTTAACATGCCATGCAAAATTACTGCAATTCAGTACATGCCTTCATTGTCAATGTACTACTGGTGTAAATCTTATCTGTATGGATCATTTGACTTAACTTTTTCGGCACCAAACCATATTAAAGAGGAAAACTAAAATCAAAGGAATAGGGCATTTTTCGTGACTTAGTTCATTTTACGACCTCAAGTTGGAGGACCTTTCACTAGTTGATGTTAATAGATTAAATAACTTTATTCATAGGAAAGTTATTTTTTTTGTAACATGTTTCTATGGGGAGGAAACATAATAATCCGACACCTTATGCCATATTTGATCCCTCTATTTGCAATAGGACATTTTTAAAATCAAACATCCATTAACAAACAATTAACTCAGTATCTCACGACCCTTCATATATTTTCATGCACGAGTAATTTAAGAAAACAAAAAGTTACCTAGAAAAGTTGTTGGAAAATAAGTTGTTGAAGAAGTGTTGGTGATAAGGAACGAAATTATCATACACATGTTGATTCTCAATCTTCCCTTTCTAAGAGCTAGTAGAAAATGCAGCCGTAGGATTTGTGTAATAGTTAAATCTTGGGGCTGTACATGATGCTATTTGCCCTACCATGGTAGTTGAGACAACCAATGGATTAGCCAAATGATTAGGTAGAGAAGTTTCGACATAATTAGCTAACATCGGCCTGAGCAGCTTCCATTCGCATTGCTCTCAGCCTCTTCCTTTGTTTTTATGATTCTTCCATTCAACCTAACAATATCATTTCTCAATCATTATCAATTGTCATAATTGAAAACACCTGACAAATTTAACAATCACAATGAAACACAAAGACTCTGTTAGGCACCTAAGTTCCTACAAATACAAAACACACCACAATTCGAGAACAAGGGATTAGCTTCCTCCCTATGTATTAGTATTATAATTACTATCAAACATCAAATAACCATGGCCCAATGATTACGAGGGAAATAGCAAGAATAACAAATAAAAGCAAGAAAGTCAAGAAACACAAGAATACCTACCTGTTTTAAAAGGCGCAGTTAGGAGTGCACCTAGGCTCAAGTCGCGCGGTTGGGGCTTATTGTTGAAGAGGCAAGGCATTTTCAATAAGGCCCGGCTTAGGCGAGCACTTCCTTGAGGCGCAATAGGCGTAGGCTTTTCTACAAGATGTGGGCTGTGCTTTAATAAAGAAATAAATTATTATATATGTTTTTTAAACCTATTACTTGAAAGTTAAGAAATGATACGACTCTTCTCCCATTTAAACCGAGCGGATTCTCTTCTTCAACGAACATCTTCCTCTGTCTTTTTCGTTCTTAAGGAGAAAGCTAACCTGCTCAAACACACTCCAATTACGTTCGCATCTAGAAGCACTACAAGTAAGATCTATAATTTTCACTGCAAAGTTTTGCAAGTTTGGAGTTGATTGTCCAAAATTAACTCACCATTCCACTATAGGCATAAAGAAAAAAAAATATTAATAAAGTAACTTATTGTTAGAGTGTTGTTGAGTAATCGTCTAATTGAAATTTACCTACAGATATTTTGTCCCTTTGTCTGATTGCTAAAGGTTGTCCGAACAATGCTTCAACTCTCTTATACTTGCTTAGTTCTACAAGTATTTTGTCTTGTACGTCCAATGAAGCAACCATTTTCATTATGCATGAGTAGAGCCCATTAGCTATTTCATCATCCTCTTGGATGTTGGATTCGAATAATAGAATGACGAGTTTAAATAATACCCCACTGCAACTGAAGCTCCCATCTTCTATCACTTATCGTAAAAATGTCCTTGTATTTTTCTTCATCATTATTGAAGGATTTAGCAATAGCTTTCTTAGCTTTATCCATGGCCTCATAAATATATCCCATAGGTGGCTTCTTCTCGCCATCGACCAATCTAAGAACTCGGGCTAGTGGGTCAGATACTTTAAGAGGTTAAACGGGAGAAGAGTCATATCGTTTCTTAACTTTCAAGTAATAGATTTAAAAAACATATATAATAATTTATTTTTTTATTAAAGCCCAGCCCACATCTTGTAAAAAAAGCCCACGCCTATTGTGCCTATTGCGCCTCAAGGAAGCTCATGCCTAAGTTGGGCCTTATTAAAAACGCCTCACCTCTTCAAGAATAATCCCCAACCGCACGATTTTAGCCTAGGCGTGCACCTAGCTGCGCCTTTTAAAACAAGTAGGTATTCTTGTGTTTCTTTATTTTCTTGCTTGTATTTGTTATTCTTGCTATTTCCCTCCTAATCATTGGAACCCATGGTTCTTTGATGTTTGACGGTAATTGTACTACTAATACATAGGAAGGAAGCTAGTCCCCTATTCTTGGACTGTGGTGTGTTTTCTATTTGTAGGTACCTAACAAAGTTTTTGTGTTTCATTGTGATTGTCAAATTTGTTGGGTATTTTCAATTATGACGATTGATAATGATTGAGAAATGATATTGTTAGGTTGAATGGAAGAATCAGAAAAACGAAGGGAGAGGCTGAGAGCAATGCGAATGGAAGCTGCTCAGGCTGATGTTGCTAATTATGTCGAAACCTCTCTGCCTAATCATCTGTCTAATCCATTGGTTGAGTCCTCAGCTACCATGATGGGGCAATTAGCACCATGTACAACCCCAAGATTTGACTATTACACAAATCCTATGGCCGCATTTTCTACTAGCAAGAAGAAAGGGAAGATTGAGAATCAACTTGTGTCCGATAATTTCGTCCCTTATCACCACAACACTTCGTCACCAACTTTTCCAGGTAACCTTTTGTTTTCTAAAATTACTCGTGCATGAAAATATATGAAGGGTCGTACAATGGGAATGAGATACTGAGTTACTTGTTTATTAATGGATGTTTGATTTTAAAAATGTCCAATTGCAAATAGAGGGATCAAGTATGGCATAATGTGTCAGATATCCTCCCCATAGAAACATGTTACAAGAAAAATAACTTTCCTATGAATAAAGTTACGTAATCTATTAACAAAAACTAGTGAAAGGTCCTCGAACTTGTGGATGTAAAATGAACTAAGTTACGAAAACTGTCTGAGGCCCTGTTCCTTTGATTTTAGCTTTCCTCGTTAATATGGTTTGGTGCCAAAAAAGGTAAGTCAAATGATCTATACTGATAAGATTAACATTGGTAGTATCCTGCATGTATTGAATTGCAGCAATTTTGCATGGCATGTTGACAAAAATCAAGGGTGGGACACTAGCGCGAGTGTGAGTTTATTGATAGTGTTGTGTTGCTTTTACATATGGTACATCTTTTCACTAGGAAGGGTTATTTGATTGAACTTTATCGTTCAACAACTAACTTTAACTTACTAGGAGCTGGTCAACTTTTTGAGCTCTTAGGTTTTAGAAATGGTTATCGAGAGATACCATTAGGAATTGGAAGTTCTTTTGGTTTAGAGCAATGAACAAAGAGCCTGCGTCATGGAGCCAAGCCATTAAGCTTTTGGTGTGCCACTATTACTATTTACTGCAGTGAAGACTGGCTATTCTTTCAAAACCCGAGAAACGAACAGGACATTTGTAATTTTACTTGCATGTTTCAATTAAATAAAGTAGAAAGAAAAGAATCTACGGGCTATTTGTTCCAATGGGGACAACCTGTAACCATATGTCGATGAAAGTAGAGATTTATTTCCTGTCATATCCCATAACTGTACTCCCTACATGAAGTGTTGAAGCAAATTCCAACAAATAAGGTGGCTTGGCTGCACTCTTGTTGGACATCCCCGTAGAGAATTGTGCATTGCTTTCTCAATCAAAGCTGTTGGATTGGAAAGTATTCTAAGAGATACATCATACTTCAAGGGGATTTGCAGTTCTTAGAGATACATTACTTGCAAGAAATTTAATGATAAAAGTTCTCTCTCTCCTTTACGGCTCTTATTTGTTTGATGAGCTAATTTAAATGTCTAGAACGTCTATTATCAGATATGTTTCAATTAGTGTCTCGGAATAAATGTTTTTTGTGTATAATAGAAATGCACATCACTCTCTCTATGCTCGTGTAGTTGATTCTAGTTCCTAATTCCTCCCTATGGTTTATGTCATACCATCGTGAAGCTGTATGTTTTAGACAATGATGACGGGGTATTACAATCTTGTTTAATGTAGGAGGGGGTAATATTTCCTTCTTATCGAGTTTATGTGGGATGTGATTGGTGGAATGAAGGAGAATCCCTTCTTAATGTTTCGGTTATCATTTTTGTTAATGCTTGTTAATTGTATTTGGCTCCACATCCCCGGTGTGGTCTTTCATCCAACATATGGTAGTTTGGGAATCACTTTTCTCCTTCAAATCTAAATATACTATTGTGTTGTAGGACTGAGAAACCCTGAAATGTCTTCTGCTTCTACTCATCAATTCCATCAATGTTCACCTGACCGGAGAATGTTCTATGCACGAGGTGATAGTGAAGCTGGTGGCCATGGTAGCCCAGGAATGCCTAGACCTTATGCTGTGGATCAAGGAGATCCACATATGTGGCGTGGATCGAAAAGGCCATTTGTCAACCAGTACCCTACCCATCCACCGAGGGAGATGAACTCCCCCAGCCATGTATCTAGACCAAGAGGTAACTCTTACACCAATCCTACTCAAGACAGGGCTAATTACCGTAGTTCAAGCCCTAACCCAGGGTTCCTAGGCAGTTTTAGTCCAGGTAGAGGCAGCCATGGACATCATGGCAATATGACCCCTAGTCCAAGATTTGGCTATGGACGAGGTACTGGTTCTCATGGTCGTCATTCTTCATTGGACAAATCACCTGGACCAGAACAATTTTACAATGTCTCCATGCTTGAAGATCCCTGGAAGGTTCTGCAACCTTGTATTTGGACGACAATTGCTCCATCGAGTAATTCTACCGAGCCATCGGAATCTTGGATTTCCACAAAGTTTGGTACAAAGAAAGCAAGAGTTTCAGATTCTTCTTCTGGCAGATCAAACTCTCAACCTAGCCTCGCCGAGTACCTGGCTGCCTCCTTCAAGGAAGCAATCGAGGATGTGCCAAATGCGTGAAACATTTTATCCAGGCATTTCATCCTTACTGTAGTACTCAAATTCAGCATTGTCGAAATCCCAGCCTAATTTTCCTCTAAAACTGGTTTCATGTAGTAAATCTAGTGATTATTATGACATTTCTGTCTCTATGTTATGTTTAGTTAGTGATGTTTTTTTATCAATCTTGTTTAGATTATGTACATGATTCAGCTTCTTTTTATTTTATTTTATTTTTTATTTTTTGTCAAATGCTCTTCTTTGTTAGGAATTTAATAGAATTTATTTCTCAATTCTCTTATTCGAATAGATTGCCTTCTTCTATCTTTCCGTAATGTTTTTTTTTTCACCTACAACTACAGTCAGTAGTTATTTAATTATAATTTGTTTTTCAAATTATGTTAAATGAAGGGAAATTGTTTGATTTTGGTGCATTCTTTGTGTTGAATGAAATTTTTTTTACGCAATAACACTACGATATGCAATGATATGCAATAAGGATCAAGCTATGCGATTGATAGTTTTGAGAGTCTTACACGATAGTTATCAAATTTTATGAATTATGTTATATTGATCATGACTACGTGGTAATGCTAGCTATGCGAGATGTTAGAATATCTCATCACATACGTTGACATCTTAGGCGAGATGGTCAAACAAGATGAGATATAATAAATGATATGATATTTATCGCGTAATTAAGAATAAAATGTTTTATTATTGTTTTACATTTAATTTCCAACGTAACCTTCTCTTTAATTACAAATGTTTTAAAAATTAATTTCCCAAATTAATTTTCAACGTCTCTCTTTGTCTCCTCACTTTATATAAACTCCTTTCATTTCTTCATTTTGATATAAGAGAAAAAAAGAAACAAGAAAAACTCTATCAAACTTTCTTTTTGTGAAAATAGAGTATTTATTTGAGTGTTGTGAATTTCGATTAATTTCAATGCAAAACTAATTGAAGAATGATGTTGTTTTGACGGAGCGATCAAAACTGTTTGCACAAAGGAGTAGAGTTGCGAAACGTCTTAAAGAGGACGAGATTCGCAATTGAATCACTTTCTAATTTGTTTTTGTTTTGCAATGCACATCTTTTGATTAGGCGATTTGTTTAGACGCTTTACCATTAGCCATATTGACCAAACAACAGGTGAGTTGGCGAGGTGTTTACTTGGCGATTTAAACATTACACGAGCTAGCCAAATAAGGCATTTTAACTAGGCGAGATACCAACACAGTACGCGAGAATACAAGGTGTTAAGACTACTCATCACTCCTTTTAGGCGAATTGCAACAACAATTTTAAGACGTATCATTTTGCTGCGATGGTTGGACAATTCCAAGGCGATTTGACGTCCTTTGAACTCAATCGACCTTTTCATTTTTAAATAGCACACTTCAAAAGATGAAAGCAAAAGATGTTGTTCTTCCTCACTTTGAAGAAAGTTGTCATTGCATGTGCCAGAGGTTCCAGAAACCAACCCAATGGAAGAGAAATCAACAATCTTACCGACATAGACAAACTTCATCTGTAAGAATTTAATTCTTAATGGTCTTATTGATGAGTTGTATGATTATCACAATATCATGTCTACTGCAAAACAAGTATGGGACGCGTTACAGAAAAAATATGACACTGAGGAAGCGAGATCGAAGAAGTATGCGGTAAGCCGATATCAAATGACTGATGATAGATTAGTGGAGGCTCAATCGCATGAAATTCAGAAGATAGCACAAGAAATTATTAGCGAAGGTATGCCACTTGACAATCAATTTCAAGTTGCGGTTATTATTGACAAACTGTCTTCTCTGTGGAAAGAATTCAAGAACATTCTGAGGGACAAAACCAAGGAGTTCTTGTTGGAAAGTCTGTTACGCGTTTAAGGATAGAGAAGGAGGCAAGAAGACATGATCAAAAAGAGGAAGTGAACGCGATTCCCAGAAAACAGTCTACTGCAGTTCTAAAACTGGATCTGAAGCCGAAAGGGAACAAAATGAAACGCAAATCCAATAAATAGAACTCGCAGAAACCCCAATCCAAAAGTACCTTACAAGTAGTTTGTTATAACTTTAATAAAACTGGGCATATAACTAGAACTGTAGAAATGAGAATTGTTCTACTGCAGAGGTGAACCTAGTATAAGAAGATTTAGTAACCCTTATCACATAAGTAAATGTGATCTGGAGGGTCTGAAGGTTGGTGGCAAGACACTGGTGCATCTCGCTATGTTTGTCACAAGCTTAGTTTATTTAAAAAATATAATAAGACTAAGGATAAGAATATCCTTCTAGGAGATCATCACATAACTAAGGTGGCCGAACTTGGAGAAGTAGAATTGAAATTCACATCTAGCAAGATGCTTGTGCTGAAGGAAGTTCTGCATACTCCTGAAATTTTGAAGAATTTGATCTCGAATATCTCCTCAACAAGCTGCCTTCACACAAACTATAGGATTAGATTTATTTACCTAAGTAAAAAACAATGTATTTGTGGGAAAGTGTTATGCTACTGTTGGCATGTTTAAATTGAATTTGATGGCACGTTAACTAGAACAATAAAATGTATGTAACCTTTATAAATGACTATTCCGACTACACTTTTATTTACTTGCTTAAGAATAAAAGTAATGCCTTTGAGATGTTTAATGTGTTCGTAACTGAAATAAAGAATCAATTTAATAAAAGAATTAAGAGGCTTCGTAGTGATAGAGGAATTGACTATGATTCAGTTGCTTTCAATGAGTTTTATAACTCAAAAGGAATAATACACGAAACAACTTTACCCTATTCTTCTGAAATGAATGAAAAAACTGAAATGAAGAATAGAACTCTAACTGAGTTGGTAGTTACTATTTTACTTGAGAAGCAGCACCATTTTGGTGGGGTGAAATAATTAAAATAGTTAACTATGTCCTTAATAGGATTTCCAAATCAAACAACAAAACTTCACCATACGAAATTCTTAAGAATAAAACACCAAACCTGTCTTATCTTATAACATGGGGATGTCTATAGCCTATGTTAGAATACCTGGTCCAAAAAGAAGAAAACTAACCAGCATAGCCTATGGATGTGTTTTCGTAAGATACGCTAAAAACAGTAAGGTCTATAGGTTATATGACTTAGAGAATAAGGTAATTATAGAATCAAATGACGTAGATTATTTTAGGATAAATTTCCTTTTAAATCTAGAAATAGTGGGGGCCTAAATAGTCAAACTGGTTGGGGCTTAAGTTCAAGTAGTCTACCTTTAGTTAGGATCCAAGCTCAAGATAAGGAAGTAGATCTTGAACCCAGAAGAAGCAAAAGAACTAGAAACATAAAAGACTTTGGAAAAAACTTTGAAATGTATACCGTAGAAGATTCGAAAGACCTAACAGAAGTCTTATCCTCAGTAGATGCCAATTATGGTAAAAAGCTATCAGTGATAAAATGGACTCTCTTGAATCTAATAGAACTTGGCACCTAGTTGATCTACCCTTGGCTGCAAAGCTATAAGTTATAAATGGGTTTTGAGGAAGAAACTCAAACCGGATGGATCAGTAGATAAGTATAAAGCTAGACTAGTTAGTAGCAAAAAGTTTTAGGTAGAGGGAAAACATAGATTTCTTTGACACCTTCTCCCTAGTCACTAGAATCACCTCGATTAGAGTGTTGATTTCTATATATAGCTGTCCTAAACAATCTCTTAATACATCATATGAATGTTAAAACTACTTTCCTAAACGATGATTTTGAAAAATAAATTTATATGGAACAACCTGAATGTTTCATAGTTCAAGGTCAAGAATCTAAAGTTTGTAAACTAGATAAATCCCTCTATGACCTAAAAAAATCTCCTAAGCAATGGCTTGAAGAGTTTGACGATCTAATCATGTCTAAAGGGTTCAAAGTAAATGAGAGTGACAAATGTATCTACTATAAGATTGAAGATAGGTTGTGTACTATCATATGCTTATATGTAGATGAAATGCTTTTTTCTTTTATCAAACTTGCACGTTATAAACGATGTAAAATCAATGATGAGTGCAAATTTTGACATAAAAGACTTAGGTGAAGCTAATGTAATCCTTGACATTGAAATTACTAGAACTGAAAAAGGCATTTTCTTAAATCAATCTCATTACATAGAAAAGATCCTAAAGAAGTACAACTTCTTTGACAGCAAACCAGCTTGTACACCCCATGACTCAAGTGTTAAATTGTTCAAAACACTAGTGACAGTGTTAACTAATTCGAGTACACTAGCATCATAGGAAGTCTAAGATATGTTGTTGACTGTACTAGACCAGATATAGCATATGTTGTAGGTTTACTAGCAGACCTAGTTTAGTACACTGGAATGCTGTAGAAAGAGTAATGAGGTATCTTAAGAAAACCCAAAATCTAGGATTACATTATCAAAAGTTTCCCGTTGTACTTGAAGGTTACAACGATGCTTATTGGAACTCCCTCTTAGATGACTCAAAAGCTAAAAATGACTATATTTTTAATATAGCAGAAGGAGCTGTTGCTTGGAAATTCAAGAAACATACCATCTTAGCCCAGTCAACGATGGAATAAAAAATGATTGCATTAGCTACTGCTCGTGAAGAAGCAAGCTGGCTTCGAAGTTTACTATTAGAGATTCCCACATGGGAAAGGCTAGTACCATCCATACTAATTTATTGTGATAAAACTCCGGCTATGCAAAAGTTCAGAACCGTTATTATAATGGTAAGAGACGATAAATACGTTGTAAACACAGTACCATTAGAGAATTTCTCACTACTGATGCAGTGATAATGGATTTTGTACGGTCTGATGACAACTTGGCTCATCCTTTGACAAAAGGACTAGCAAGAGAGAAGATTTTTAAAACCTCAAAAAGAATGGGACTCAAACCTATAGAAAACTGAATTACCTGTGAGGTAAACCCAACTTGAAAGATTGGAGATCCCAAGAAACAAGTTCAATGACTAATAACTAATCACAAGTAATATGACGAGAATCATGTTAAAATAACTAGGAGTTTCATTCTTATGATTGAGTGATTAGCATGTGTTCACACGAGATTTCCAAAGAAATTTGGTTCGTGGAGTTGAACTTGTGTTGATGTTATATTTATGTTGATTTGATGCAATGTGGTTCAATTTCTAGAATTTGATCCTCTGATTCTCTCTCGGCTAGATGCTTACGCTTGATTTGAGGAAGATTCTCTCTCGGCTAGATGCTTACGCTTGATTTGAGGAAGCGGAGCACGTGATGTTCTTGAAGTTGGAGTCTTTGGAAGAAAACTTGTATCTTCAAATGAGCTTCAATCTTTTGGGAGAATTTTCTTTAGACCTTCTAGACTAAAAAATTTCCTACCTCACAAATGAAGAAAACTCATCTATTTATAGAGTTCCCTAGTAGGTTTTTATGGATTTGGGTCTGGTCTGGTCCATGGACCATACCCATGGGCTCAATCACATGGACTTGAGTTATATTTAATTTTGGGCTAAATTAAGTTCATTTTTGGGTTCAATTGAATTTTAGCCCAAGTAAATAATATTTAATTGAACCCAATTAATTAATTTGATCCAATTGTCTTGATAAAGACATATGACATCATTAGAATTGTCCAATTTGTGTGACACATACCAATTTTTAGTTAATCCCAAATACAATTATTTTAGTAAATGACGTGACAATTTGTAATTGGTTCCAAAATTTTTTATTCAACAAATGTCCCATTTCAAGATTTATGCACGTGTATGGGTGGGTGAATCTCGAAAAGGTAAATTTAAAGTCCAAATACGAGTTTTTTTTTTTTTTTTGTGCTCAATTTGACATATCAAATTAATCAAACTATGAATCTAGTACATGAGTTTGATTTAAATTTGAAATAAAGGTTGAAATATGGTCAATCCTTAATTTGAGAAAAGTTTAAGGTTTTATCCTCAACTTACTTTGATTTGAGGATAAAAATTTGATAAAAAATTTTTTTGATAAAATTTGAAACCATATTTTAATTTGAGACAAAGATAAGGTTTCCAACATACCCTAATTTGTTCTTAGATGCACAAGAATTTGGAATGACCAATTTTAAATTTGAGATAAAAATGGGGGTAAAATCTGAATTTTAATTTTAATTTGGAGGTAAAATCTAAGTTTTGAAATATTTAAATATGCTTAATTATCACAAAGTGGAATTCGAGATTTTATTCCAAAATATAATTGAATTTTAATTTTATTTAAAAATTAAAAAATTAAAATATATTTAAATATCTCAAAAGTGAAATCCAATATTTTATTCCAAGATAAAATAACATAAGATAATTCAATTTTTATTTTATTTTATTATTTAATCATTTCAAATCCTCGTAGGAATTGAACTTGTTAGCCTTATAAATAGACTCATACCTTGATCATTCTTTCCTCATCAAGCAGAACAAAGGTACGAGAGAAAAAACTTCTCTTCTCCCTCTCTTTTCTTTTTTCCTTTTTCTTCTTTTCTCTTTTTTTTTAATTTTTAATTTTTAACTAAATTCTTTTTTTTTTAATCTTCAGGTTTAGTAGTTGTTAATTTGAAGTTCTATCAAAGGTGTAGGCCTTTTCTTTTGCAAGCCTTTGAAGGTCTCATGCAAGTATATATGAGGTTACAGTCTCCTCGACATCCTGCTTTTTTTACTGTCAGCTTCTGGTGTTTGTTCATGATAGACGATGCAACTCTATCATGACGTCCTCCTGTTTCTTAGGGTTTGTTCATGATAGACGATGCAACTCTACCATGACGCCATCTTGTTTCTTAGGGTTTGTTCATGATAGACGATACAACTCTATCATGACACCCTTCTCCATCACTTTGCTTTCATATATTCTTTGTTCCAAGACCATGTCATCAGCACTAACTTGCTTTTGTGATTTTATTTTGCAGAACGATGATTTACTTCACAGAACGATTCTTGTTTGGAGTCCGACACCTTGTAGTATTTTATGATAGAAATCAACTAAGAGAAGATGGACTTAGTCTCCTTGTGGAGAAGCCATGGACTGGCTCTTTTGCAGATCATTGGCCACGCTTAGACAACAGCTCAATTCTTCCCAGATTGTCTGTGGAGATACCTTTATTTGAGGGAAAAACTGCATGGGTCCTACAGTCTTCTATCCATAACGAGGATCCTAATTCTGACAGAGTTCTCACTCTCGGACAACATTTAATTGAAGGCCAAACACGTTGGGGCACTATGACCAAGGTCCCTAGAGAGTTCTGCTTTACTGATTGCTATTGGGAGTGGCTAGAGCTTGTAGTTGGTCGAAATGCGCGACTTCTTTATAGTGCTTGTTTATATGATGTCGTAACAACTTATTTCTACACTTATGATCGTAATAGTGATTAGGGGTGAGCAGCGGGCGGTCGGGGTCGATTTTTTGATCAAACCGCCCTCGAACCAACCACAAATGGGTAGATATATTGTAAAATCGACTTCAGCCGTTACTTCCAACAAAATCGGCCGATTTGACAGTCAGTCGGTCGGTCGGTCGGTTTTGGTCAGTGTTTTTTTCTTCTTCTTCTTATTTCCTCTCATCCTCCTATGTTTCTTACTTTCTTTTCTTTTCCTCCTTTTTTTCTTTTTCTTTTTCTTTTTTTCCTTTGTTAATTTTTGAAATGTGAAATACATAGATTCAATTTCTTTTTTTCTTTGCCCTTTGAATTTCCTTTTACAAATATTATGTGGTTTATGGTTGGAGCAAAATTTTCTTTCTAAACGATTTTAAAAATTAAGAATTGCATTATTTTATTTTATTTCTCTTTTAAGCAAACCTAAACTTATAATGATATAATATAGTATATATATATATATTATTTAAAAAAACAAAATACATGGATCGGTTCAAACCGATCGACCGACCAACCTATCGATTTTTTAGTTTCTAGAACCAAAACCCGACCGCCAATTGTTCGGTTTTGATCGTTTGTTTCAGTTTTTCGGCCCACCATGCTCACCCTTAATAGTGATGTTGTTGAAGCATTTTGTGAAGCATAGTGTCCTTCAACTAATACTCTTCATACTATGGCGGGCGAGTTATCCATTTCTTTGTGGGACCTATGGTCCTTTGGGGATCTTTCCATTAAGGAAGATTCCTACGTGAAAATGATCCCTTCTTTTAAGGAATTAACCTCCTCGCGAGATCTTTCGACAACCTGTCAATATCTTTTCCAGACATATTATTCAATAGTTTGTACGCAGAGGAAGGATCGCGCGACATTCTCTAAGAATGACTCCCAAGTGACTATTAGCTCCTGGATTTCGTTTTAGTACCTTCGATCTAGAAGCTATGATAAGCCAACCACACGAAAACAAAAGAAGGCGTCACACTCCAAATCTACTCAGAACCTTGATGGTTCAAAGATCCAGGCTCGTGAGTGGTCCTCTAGAGAGAATATGTTATTTGCAGAACTTGAAATTAGGAACGATATAAAGGATGAAATGTATTTAGCTGCCTTCTTATCTTTTTGGTTATGCCTTTTCGTATTTCCACAGAAAGGATCATTTTTTCGCCTCGAAGTATTTATGGCTGCAAGCTTAATGGTCGTTGGCACTATTTATAGTCTTACAGTTTCAGTTTTGGCGAACATATATCATGGGCTAGGTTTGATAACCAAAACCTCGAATCCGATAGGACGCATGAACTTTCACTGTCCTATGCATTACATCCATGGCTGGTTAGCTCATTATTTTAGCACGCATTATCCACTTCCCACAGAAGTTCGAGGTCCCAAGATGACTAACTTTTTCAACGAAGGCAAGTCTATTTATTTTGGTGAATATGAGGCGCAAGAATTGATCCATAATGGTGCAAGAATTCAATGGCACGCTAACCTCCAGAACAGGAATAAACATGAATGCATGGTTGATACCCATGCTTTATCGTTTTTGCAGACTTCTTATTTCGTGAGCATGCGTTCCTGCTACTTGTCCTCTCGCTGTGGAAATACCTGGATCATAACATCATATAGTCTGTATCGATTTGGACGACAATTTGACTTTTACCATGATATCCCTAATGATATAAGAGGCATGTCACCTGTAATCACACTGAATAATATATTATATCATTGGAGAATATGTACGAGGCATAACACTTTATCTGAGTTATACTTGTCCGTCCGTTCGTTAGAGCCTTGCAAGCATGTGACGCAGCGATTTACAGACTGGTGGGCCACAAAGCACGAGGCCTATTTTGAGGATAACAGGCACCATTTGGTGAGGAGTGTCATTCTTCCCCTTCACAGCCCAAACTTCCCAAGAATCGAGGGAACAACCTGGGTGGTAAAGAAAATCGTTTGGTTGAGGCAATGACTGCTACTCTCGAGGAGGAGATAAATGAGCATAAAGATAAGAGCGATAGCGACAAAAGTGATCGTCATTGAAAAAGAACTTTGAAGAAAGAAAAGGTATCAAGTAATGATCCCGACGGAAGAGGTTTAAGTACTTTAGGAGTCCCTGATGTTCCACCACTGGTTTGCACATTTTCCTTTCTTTAATTTTTTTGTTCATCTTCTTCATAAATGACTTATTAATTGTTTACTTCTGTAGTCACCTTTGAACGATCATCTTGAAGGCCTTATAAAACTATGCAGCGATGAATCTTTGACGGGACCTCATGCAGTTGATTAGGCCATTGAGGAAGTTGGTGCCTCGAAGACTCTCGTCTCTAAACCAGCCGAACAATCCTTATGTCCATTTGCTTTTCTCGAGGAGATTCGTCGAAGCAAGATGACAGTGGGAGCAAAAGACATTGGGAGTCCTCCATCCAAAAGAGATGCTTGCCCTAAAGCACTCTTATAGTGGTCAGCTTGACACATGCTCCCCTTAAGTTTTCTGAATCGCCTTTAAACACTTTTAGTAGACAGGCTACGAGAAACTTTGAGCCTTCTCAATGGGTTGATGAAAAGAAGCTTTCAAACTTCTTCAAGAAAACAACCTTATGTATGTGGGAGGATATTCAAGATAAGATCATGCGAACTCCTTTTGAATATGTCCCAAGACTTAGGCTAGAAATAGCAACGGTTCTCTCAAGGATTGAGAAGATCCATGAAGAGTGATTGACTCCTATTGAAGAGTATCTAAATAGTTATCTTAAGAGGGTAGACAATTTCAACGATATGCAATCTTCGTATTATGCACAGTTGTTGTCAACAGATAAAGCTCGTCAATTAGATGAGAAGACATCTGCCATCAAGGAAGCTTTAACTTTGATGGAACAACTACGAGGGGATGCCAAAGTTATTCAGGAAAGAGCCACACAATTATCTTTAGAAAATAAGGAACTGGAGAGGAGACTTCAGAGCATAAATGCTGAGTGTGAACAATTGTCGATCTTATCTTGTGAGAAAGCAGAGGCCATAGACCAGCAAGAACTAGGAGTTGCCAAGCTTCAGGATGAAGTTAACACCCTTGAAAGCACCCCTGCTATTACTGAAGAAGCGGTTGAGGCCCTGGCTACGGTTTGCGGGAGCATGGAAGCTACACGAGAAGAATTTAAGAACTTTAAGTGGAAGCTTTGATTTATGCTCCCTTTGCCCCCTTTTTTTGTTACAAATCCTTGTAAATGTTTTTAAAAAAAAATTTGTTGAATGATAATGCAAAAGAGAAATTTATTTTTTTATTCTAGTGTGGCTACATTTATATTTATTTTACAATTCTTACATATGAGATAAGAATGAAACATGATTTTTTTTACGTGTGACTGAACTTAAAGTTTCCCTTAAGCTGCCTATATACCCTTTATAATATAGGGATCAAGTCATAACGTAGTTCAATTGATTTTTTTTTACTGAACAATGACGTTAAGCATAAAATTTCTTGAGAAACTTGTTGTTGATTGGTCCAATTTTTAATCAACCTCGATTAACAATCTTGTATGTGCCATTTATGTAATCTTCTTTGACAATGTAAGGTCCATCCCATTTAGGTGTGAACTTATTTCCTGTATGCCTCATTGTGATGATCGATCTTCTTACAACGAGTACTAGATCACCAATCTGAAAGGAGTGAGGTTTAACGTGCTTATCAAAAGCTTTAGACATTCTCTCTTGTTAACATTCCAATGCTTGTTGAGCTTCTAATCACTTTTCATCAAGTGCTTCTAACTCTTGAAGACGTAACTTGACATTATCTTTGCTAGTCAACCCCTTTTGCACTATCATTCTTAACGATGAGATTTCTCTTTCGAGGGGAAGTACAATCTCTACACCGTAAACAAGCGAACCCCTGTAGAAGTGCGATGAGTGGTTCGATAAGCCCACAATGCTTCACCGATTCTTTCTTGCCAATCCCTCTTTGACTTGGAGGTAATTTTCTTCAGAAGACGCATAATTGTTGTCAACTTTTGCTATGCTGACAGCATGACATGTAGTAACTTCTAATACTTCCTCTGGATGATCATCAAGGAAGCTTCTTGGGAGAAATTCTGGGAAATTTATCGTTCGTCAGGGTCGGAGAGAGTCCTTGTCTTTTCTTTTGATAGGTTTAGGCTTCCACATCTTATTTCTTTTCGTCTTCTTTTTATGGGAGATGCTTCCTTTTGCATGCTTTTGATGAGAGTGTGACTTCGTTTGAATGAAATTTGTTTGTCTCCCTTTTCGACGAGCCACGACTATCCTTCCTTCGCATCATCTTTAATAGGTTCTTCTTTGTTTTGAGAGTTCATCGTCGTGATCTTTTGTTGGAATCAAGCAAGTATAGGTTCGAAAGTCTCAAATTGAATCAAACTTTTCCTTTGATCATAAAGCAGCATTGATGGCAGAACACTTGAAGTCATCTTGACTACAACATGATTCGTTTGAGCTACTTCATCAATATCCAGTTCAATCTTATTTTCACGAGTCATCTTTAGAATTAGCTCATTTAGCACAATATCCAATTCAATCTTGTTTCTTTTCTTTTAGAGAAAGATTTGAATGGAGTCTCTTGAACAACCATAGACTCGTTCAAGACACTATTTGCAATCTTTTTAGTGTCATTGATTTCATTCTTGTCACTCCTCATTCTTTGAATTAAGAAATCTTTTGCTCCTCTGTTGGTGATACTCAACTCCATACCATGGACACGAGTTGCCAATTCTTCAAATGTGCGAGGTTTTATTCCCTGTAAAATATAGAGAAGTTCTTAATGCATACATTGGGTGCACATCTCCACTGCAGACAGTTCAATGATCCAGGCTTAGAGCTCTCCATCGGTTTATGTAGTTGATGACTGGTTCTCCCTTTCGCTGTTTGGTGTTCATCAACTCCATCATGCTGACGACACGTCTAGTGCTATAAAAGAAGTCGAGAAACTCTGTTTCTAGCTATTCCCAGTTGTCAACTACTTCTGACTCTAGATCAGTATACCACTCGAAAGCATTTTCTTTTAAGCTTCGAATGAACTGCCTGACTAGTTGGTCTCCTCTTGATCCTGCATTTTCGCATGTTTCAACAAAGTGAGCAATGTGTTGCTTTGGATTGCCCTTTCCGTAGAATTGTTGAAACTTTAGAGGTTGGTACCCAACAGACATTCTTAAGTCATTAATTCTTTTGGTGTATGGCTTTGAGTACATGAAAGAAGTTTGTTGTGGTCCTCCATACTGAGCTCTTATGGAACTTGTGATCATATCTTGCAGCTGTTAGATTGACAGAGAGGCGACAGAGATGGACTGTTGCATCTGATTTTTCTACAACATAGCTTTTCCTTTATCGTCAGCTTTGACAAAAGGAGTTTTGCTTGACTAAAGAGTTTCACAAGTTCGCATCTGGTCTCTCAAACCTGTGATTTCTTGGTTTCGTTCCTCCACAACCTTCATCAAGAGGCTAATTTTTCTCTCCATCTCCGTCATGGTAGCCTCAACTGTTATATTAGCCATTATGACAGACATTACATCAGGGTGTGCTTCCTTCTTTGACTTGCTAGAGGCAGAATCAGAATTTTCATACAAATGATTTTTCTTGATGACAATCCCAGCTTTAGAAGACCTCATCAATTGCTTAAGAATGCTCTGCGCGATGTCAGAACCTTAATCCTGCTCTTGAGTGATTCCCTTAGAACGACTTCGGGTGATGGGTTATGTGTAAACGTCACTTGCAGCAAAAGATTTGGATGCAACCTTCTTTAATGCCATTGATTTTCTTGTAAATTTGGATGATGAGAGGTAGAGATGTCCCACTGGACATGCCAATTTGTTCACATAAGATTTTCGAAGAAATGTTATTCGTAGAGTTAAACTTGTGTTGATGTTGTATTTATGTTGATTTGATGTGATGTGGTTCGATCTCTAGAATTTGATACTCTGATTCTCTCTCGGTTGGATGCTTATGCTTGATTTGAGAAAGCAGAGCATGTGATGTTCTTGAAGTTGGAGTCTTAGAGGAAAGCTTATATCTTCAAAGGAGCTTTAATCTTCAAGGGTGGTCGACTTCAGGAATTTGAAGCCTTCTAGCTTTTGAGAGAATTCTCTCTAGACCTTCTAGAGTAAAAAATTTCTCACCTCACAAATGAAGAGAACTTTGGGCTAAATTAAGCTCATTTTTTCGCTCAATTGAATTTTAGTCCAAGTAAATAATATTTAATTGAACCAAAATAATTAATTTGATCCGATTGTCATGATAAAAACATGTGACATCATTAAAATTGTCCAATTTGTCTCTAAATTTAATTTGGAACACATGCCAATTTTTAGTTAATCCTAAATACAATTATTTTAGTAAACGACGTGACAATTTGTAATTGGTTCCAAAATTTCTTATTCAACAGCATGACATCCTAAAGCGTATGAGAAGGCTGAATTTTTGTTCTTAATGAATTTTATACTTGATTTCAAGTAAGGTACATAGCTACAGGAGTACTCTTGATAGATTCACCTTTGTGAATGTGAATATAAAGGCCGCTTCATATGGAATTCTGGGCAAATTCCTAAAGCGTTCACTAAACTGTATACGTGTAAGGCCTTCTCTTGTGTGTTTTTCTCCTTATCGTCATCATTCGTGGTTGTCCTTCCACCGTTCTCGTCGTTCACCTCTCGTCGGTTTATAAGTTTTGTTTTTTTTTTTTTATTTTGGTTTGAGGTTGACAAAAAAATGTTAAGTGTGAGTTAGCCTTTGTTATTATTGTTGATTTTGTTGTTATTGTTCCTGAAGGTATTTCTTTATTGCTCATTTCTTATGCTAAGATCCGATTAGATGTCTTCTGGGTTTTTTCTAATTTTTCTATTTTTCCATTCGCTATCTTCTAATTTTTCATTAGTTTTCCATTCTGGGTTTCTTTTTAGTTGCAGTATTTTTTAAAAAATATAAAGAATCTCCCAATGCACAAAATGTAGCATCTGGAGATCCTTGACATCTCTCGTTGCCAGAGATGTCAAGGATCTCCAGACGCTAGATTTTGTGCGTCAAAAGATCCTCTCTCGACTTATTTTTTTCCGATTTCAATCTCAACGCGAATTTATGCATCGAGAAATGCTTTTTCATATATCACCTGAAGCTTATGTGCGTCAGGAGATCCTCATTTTCTTGTAGAATTTGATTTCAAATTATCTATGTAACTTTGTAAGGAGAATAAATCAAGAAGATGTTGACATATAACAATAACATCATAACTTAAACAACACAACACGTTTACTTAAGATTCATAAATTATTTCAAGAATTAATAAAATAGGTATAAAACAAATGAACTAATAAAAAAAATAAGAATGATTTGAAATATAAAAACCTTGCATAAAAATTAGCATCAAGCATTCATAATAAATAATTATTACTATTAGTATCAAATATACATCAAACATGCAAAATAATATTTATTTTATTAATTATAATAAAGTGGGAGAAAACTGACTTATCTTTAGGATGTTTGGTGGAGGAGATGGTTGGAGCTCATGATGATAATTGTTGTAAAAATGAGGCACAACCAAAACACAAAAATTCAGAAAAATATAATATTTAAATTAATATAATATAATATAGAAATAAAATTAAATTAAGAAATTAGAAAATCTCAAAATCTCTACAAATTCCAATTTCTTCCATTTATTTGGAAATTTCACTAATGTGTATATGTTCTCCAAAACCCACAAAATGTCACTATTTATAAGAAATTTGGCGAGCTTCAGGTGAAATACATGGCCACTAAAAGTTGACATGTTCAAGACACACGACATAGGAGTTGGATGAGAGGGAGACTGACACATGGCTATATGGACACTAAGCATAATGAATAACAGACTTTTAGTTTAGGACTGACAAGAAGAATAGCAAAATAGAATATTTATTTTTGATAAATGAAAATTTTTTATTTAAATCGAAAAATAACAAAACTAAAAAATATGAAAAAGAATTACTGGAACAATGTCTTAAATGCCCCTACCTAAGTGAAAAACTTGAATCCTAAATACAATTTTTCAAGAAATCACAAATACCCTATAATTAAATCTAACTCCCATCACATAATTAACACCTATCAAAATCCTAATTTTCCCCCAAAACCCAAAAATTAATACCTATCACCATCAAAGCTCCACAAAATTTCTACAGTTGTTTCATATATTCTTCACATCGTGCATGTTCAGGCATTCAAATGCTATCAATCTCTTCACATCTTTCAAACCTTTCAAACACTTAAGGCATTCAAACATTGAGAGAAAGAGGGTCACCGAACAATATTCTTGAAACCCTTGAAACTCTTCAAAATCAAAAAGATTTCAGCTTTCCTATTTTCTGCTTTCGTATATTTTCCATCGAAGAATATTCTTGAAACCTTTCGTCCCCTTTAAACCTTCAAAGTCTTCCATTAGTTGCAGAAATGATTGGAGCTTCTAGCTTCGTCATTGTAACGACCCAACTTTTCAGACTAAGTTGAGATCATTACTTTACTACTAAGGCACCTCATCAAAATATAAAAATTTCATAAATCTTGTTTAAATTCAGTAAACATCCAAAAATAAAGAAAACTGTCTTCAGGCCCTATTTAAAACAATTTTAAACATTCACAACATCGTCTAGAAAATCATCAAAAAAAACAAAACAAAACAATTAAATATCCTAGATCCAAATCATTTTCAATCCTCAAAATAAATTAAGAAAAATAAAACATTTAGCAAAAGCAATTAAAAGAAGACATCCCCTAATGGCCTTCATGAATCCTTCTTGCCCCTCGCCGATCTACCCCTCACGTTACCCTTACCTGAAAAAGTTAAACATAAAGGGTGAGTATAAGATATGCCCAATAAGAGTCCCATTACTGGTCTCGTTAGGGGTAATAATGGTTAGCTTCCTATTAAGGGGTACCTTGCAACATAACAGTCTAGTGATTCCATACGATACACACATCAATCAGTCTAGTGATCCCAAAGGATACATAACATGCGGTGATCCCGTAGAATATCGTGCCTACAAGGTACACTACCCCATAAATAAAGCTAACAGTTACCCCTCAGTCCATTCTAAACAGTCCATGATAGTCACATCTAGAAGATACATTTCAAACTAATAGTTCAATTTCTACGCATAACCAGTCAACAGTCTAAGTGCAGTCAACAATCTAAGTTGAGACAACAATATCGTTCCACAGTATATATATCTAAACTATACATCACAGTTACATCATATAACTTCAATCTATAGTACAAACCATAAATATGTAACTACCCCTGACAGTCAAAGTATCTACATTCAGTCAACAACATAACCCATCAATATGTATAAACTACATATAACAGTCAAGTCGTCTAGACTCTATCAATAGCATAACCCACCAAATATCCAAGCTACACATGACAGTCAAATCATCATCCTCTATATTCAGTCAACAGTACAGTCCATCAACATCCAACTACACATAACAGTCAACTCACCTAAACTTAGTCAACAACACAACCCAACAATATATATATATATATATATATATATATATATATATATATATATATATATATAAACTACACATAACAGTCCAGGAATCTAAACTCAACTAACGGTACAACCCATCAATATAACTAAACTACATATAACAGTCGTGATGTCTATACTCAGTCGAAAGCATAACTTAGCAATACTCTTTATCTATACAAACAGTCGAGCAGTGCAATCATTATATTAACTATCATATCAGTCACTGTGTGCCAATCTAAAATTGAGTCTAGTAGTAGAAGTCTCTTACCTTACACTTAGCTAAGATCCTTGTTTAAAAGAAGTCTAATGAACCAACCTAACATAACATTAAGGATTCAAGCAAAATATCAAATATTTTTCTAAACCAATCCTTTCATCTATAACGCTTCAAAGCAACGTTCACACACTTACCTAAATAAATGGAGAATCGAACTCCAACCAAACCTGCGGTATATACTAAGAACTCAACTTCAACACCTTTGAGAATCTAGTGATAAATCAACCAATTAATTCGACAATTACTCTTAAAACGACTATGGAAACAACTACAAAACTCACAATTTCGTTCTTATCATAAACTGGTTCAAGTGGCTGCAAAAAAAGGAAAGACAGCTCGACGCGCGTGGCTAAGGAAGACAAATGGTCGACTTGAACGAATAAAGGTCTCGGCTTGGGTGGAAGACGAAACTACGGGTCCCTATCTTGACGCCTTCGACGGATGGAGTATGGGTCACGACAGCAAGCAGGCGGGCCTGGAGTTCGAGGAATGAAGGATAGACACGGTGGGGATGAAGACGGAGCTACGGCGAGCAATACTAACTGAAACTCAATGGCGGACGAAGGTGGAGGAGCTAGCGGCGTGTTCAATGAAGAGAAAGCGATGAGTGATGGACGATTGAAACGAAGAAGAAAAAGGTAGGGCGCGACTGTTGATCGATGAAGGAGAAGAAGAAGATTGAGAATGGGAAAAGGGGCACACAAAAGTTTTCTAAAAGAAGAAGAAAAAAATTTAATAATAATAATAATAATAATAATAATAATATATAATAAAATATAATTATATTATATTATATTATTATTATCTTCTCTTTTTCTTTTCTCTTTCTCACAAAAAAACAAATAACATAACACCCAACCAATGAAATCTCAATAACTTAGGATAAAAATGTTAAGAAATTACCTCGAAGTCCTGGGTCGTTACAGTCACCTTCAAATAACTCTTCAACGTCTTCATACATTTGGCGCAAATCAAGGGATTTTTTTTCTTGCAAGCTATCTTGTCCATCAAAACAATTCCAGATTCAGGTGAGCTTCTTCATCGGGGCAAAGGTTTGTTTTTGCAGTTCTTCTTTCGTTCATTTGAGCTCTGATTCTTAGAAAATTTTCTTCTCAACATCATGATACTTCTCAATTGTGGCATGCACAACAATATAAATTGGAAACTTTTCACTGTTATCAAAAGCACATTCAGGTCATCTCTGAAATTTTTCCAAGGTAAAAAAGAAACATGTAAAGTGTATATTATTTTTTTTTTAATTATAGGTTATATATAGATAAATTTGTGAATATAAATTATTTATTTGTTTATTTAATTATTCTTTTAAATTACATAAACAATATATCAAAAGATATCCCCTTGATTTTAAGAAGAACGACCGAAAGGGAATACACAAATACACTGTAATTCATCACAATTAGATTCAAATATTCCAGAATACATGGGGTCATAGACATTAGATATTCATAAATACTTTGAAGTATAGTGAGTGAAACAAAACAATGGAACAAAATCTACAAGTTAACTACACTTTAAACTATCCCACTCGATAACGCATAACACTCCAAAGATAATACACAAACACACTGTAATTCATATCAATCAGATTCAACATATTCCAGAATGGATGGAATCATAGATAACATATTGACAAATACAGTGTAATTACCCCCAAATACAATGTATTCGATATCAAACAACAACCACATACCTTGTATTCTATGTATATAGAATTCATACATACTAAGTACTATATCACACATACCTCAACTTTTTCTTGTGTCATTGGTGCTTTTCCTTTCCATCGTTTATCTTCATTGGCCTTTTCTTCCTTGTTAGCACTCTTGACCTATGTTATAAAAAGGAAATTGATAGCAAAATTCGATATAACTTTTATATTTATTAGAGATGTTATAGACTGTTACCTTTTTTCCCTTTCCATATCCTTTTTTCTCTCTCTATTCTCTATTGATTATTCATTTGTTTCGATATAACTTTTACATGTACTAGATGTTATAGATTGTTACATTTTTTTCCCTGTGTCGTATCCTTTTTTCTCTTTTTTTTCTCTATTGATTTTTCATTTTTTTCAGTTGTTTCTTTCATCCATGAACTACATTCTACATTCTTCATTCACGTCTTGTTCTTCATCTTCATCTTGTTCTTCTTACTTATCTTGTTCACATTTAGTATTATTCTATTCAGTAAGATTTGTTGGGTGAAGGTTATATTATGAATCTACTAAATATAGTATACTTTATGAATTGAACTGCAACGACGTAGACAACATACCTTCTCTTTATTCTCTGCTTCTTTCTCTTCTACTTCACATTTCATTCTCATAAGTTGTCTTTTTGAAACCTACAAAGACCTCAACATCAAAAAACAAAATGTTTAATGTAAGAAAAAATAAAAATAATGTGAATATTAACGTTAACAAAAAAAAACACACTACAAGAATTGGGGGACTCCCGACGCACAAAAATATCAACAAAAGTGGTAAAAACTTCGGAAAATGATTTCTCGATGCAAAAGGCTATGTTGGAAGGTCGTAAAAAATAACCTTCTCTTGACGTATCTTTTACCGATGCCACCGATGCGTTGGGAATACCTACTTCTGATTTCATGATATCCAACGTCACTAGTGCGTCAAAAAAACACTATCCCTAACGTGTTGTGTGCAACGTATTCCTGACGTTTGTTGCGTCGAAAATTCCTTTTATGTGTATTTTTTAAAATATGTAACTTTTATTTTTTTTCCTTAAAATAAACTATAATGAATCAAGTCTCTATTTTGTGAAATATTCACATTCGTTTTGGATTAAATTAAAGGAAATTCAAAATAAATTAGTAAATTATGAAATATTGATAATACAAAGAAGTTTTAAAAATATAATAGCGTTCATAATACAAAAAATATAATGTTCATAATACAAAAAAGTGTAAAGAAAGCCGTACGTCTCCTAAGGAGCCTCGTACACCATTCTACACCGCAGGTCCTACAATGATACAAAGTGGCTAAATTTAGTACATATATATCCATATCATCACTGTATACTATCATTGCAAAAACTTAAGAATAATGGAAACATATATACGTACCGTAAAGCTACGAATCATGTGGTGGTCCTTGTTGTACCCAAGTCATGTCTTGTATCAGCTTCTGCATTTGTTCCACTTCTAAAACTAACGCTTGGCGATTTCTATCTTGCTCTTCAATCCGTTCCAAAGCTTTATGAAGCTTAGCTTGTAATTGAATCTCTCTTTATGTGGACTGTGTACATGACGTCGAGGAACTGCTCGCACTCGTCGTCTTGCGGGCCTTCGGCTTGGATCCCCAACTAAGGCCTTTTGAGTAGCCATATCGTCTATCTAACACATGATCGCATATCTTATCTCTAGAGAGTGGTTGACTACCCTCTGGGGTAGGCTGAGACTGGAGTTTTAGCATTTGATTCTACAACAAATTTTAAAACAAAGTTAGTAATTCAAAAAATATTATCAAAGAGGACAATTAATAAGGGTATAAGTGTTGCTTTGATAACTTACATATGCATCCTCTACGCCCTGTGACACGAACGTCTCGACTCGAACGTGTATTTCCTGGAACAACTCCACACAATCGACTGACTCTCCTCTTTGCTCAACGAGCTCGTGCTGTCATTGTAGAAACGACTTTGTCCACTGCTATGATTGTAAGGCTGCTTCTGTCTAGCAGCCTTATTCATCCGTGATTGCTTCTGCATGGAAATACAATTATATTGTTTATTTCTTATACATATTAAAAGTTGAAATCATAATTAACCATGACAAATGGTTCAATTGTTCACTTGGAATCACGGCTCATGTAGTGGTCACAGAGAAAGTGTCAATCCCCGTCACGTCCTACCAATAGGTTTGGTGGGTTGGCACGAGCCTCCTCGGGGTTGTTGTACTTTTTGAAGTGCTTGTGACAGTTGTCTTGAAACTCTTTAAAGGTGTTGATCATCTAATGCTCATCGAACCTATTTATTGCTTGATCATTGAAATCAAGCATAAAAAATCGCTACACATCACAAAAATAACACATTTGGTTGGTTAACTTAAATATATTTCAAATGAAATCATAAATGTGTATTGGACTTAATTACGTCGAGGTCAGCCTTGACGACCTCAATGTATTCTTTGCTAACGTCTGCCCACTTAAAACAGCGAACGAGAAATGTCTTTCACGCACACACGCCTATCTCCTGGCTGAAGCGAACAACATGTGGGAAAATAGGCTTCTCCGCCCCAGGGACGATTGTCATCGAAATGTGTCCATTGGCTGCAATGTCGTGCTCAAACTCTAAGAGTTGAGAATGCGCACGTCTCTTAGGAGTCGGAGTCGCAGGTGGTTGAGAAGATGACCTTACTCAATAAATTATAAGAACATATAATGTTAGAGAAAAAAGTATGAAATAATCCTAAGTTAAAATGTATACCATTATTAAACTCATTTGAGTTGTCGCCCACCGACGATAACCCTCCCGTAAGGTTATCTAAATCGTCTGCAAATTCGAGAAACATAACGTCTGTCTTGAGGATATTATTGCGTGGGTATGACAACGACATAATGTTTGTGGACATAGAAAACAAACATTTAACAAGCAAATACGAATATATAGTTAGAATCAAAATATATAAACTACATAAATATGTGGGTACGTGATTCATCACTATAATTCATCGTTGTCCCTTGCATGTGACAAGTGTTCATCCAATCGTCGATGAAGTCGTTAGTGACATGACGCATAATCGATCTTTCAATGATTGTGGGATCAACGTCAGTCTTGTACAGAGTGTCATCCTCGATGCGGTCATCCACTCGATGGCTCACAACGATTTCTAGTACATTAAGGTGCTCATTCTCAACATCGTCCACTTTTGGCACATCTCATATACGCTTATTCTGGACGAGTTGCACAATTTACACTTGCATCGCTTTCACTAATGACCATCAGTCTACTATTTTGTGTAGTGTGCCGGGAATCAAGTTCAGACGTGTGAAATCTTAGCCCACCCACAATGCACATCCATTGTAACAATGAACATCAAATGATGGTCTCATCGCAAGTGAGAAGAAATCGTGAAAAATATTTTCAGACTCACGCAGTTCTAACACTTAAAATCAATGTGACAACGATTACAGACATTTCACATGCTTAAATACGTTAGTGCATACATGTCACACTAAAATTTTCTATATACCTATGCTCAAAACCCTTCAGGGAATGCTCGTTCATGCCTTTTATACAAATTCATAGCATTTTGAGCATGTCGACGTATTAGCCTCAAATGTTTCCTGACGGGGATGAGGATGAGTTTAATTTCTATAAAGAACAATGTATAACAAATATTGATCAACAACTATACCTAAGAATTACAAAGATGAGGAATGCTTACTTGCGATACTCCAATATTTCATCTACATTGTTCAGTATGTACTAATGGAAGAGGCGTTTCTTTTCCTGTGATATAGTACGAACACTTGACACACTTAAGGGTCGTACTTTCTGCTTCAAAATTTTTAAGTCACTAATTACCTTGTCCTCTACAATGATATCATCATTTCGCTCATCTTTTGTGAATTGAGTCTCTATACCGCTTAGATAACGCAAACAAAATGTGCTCGATGCATTCATTACATACGCTTCTACAATTGGCCCCTTAGGATGTGCTTTGTTTCTAATATACTGTTTCAAAGTGCGTAGACTTCTTTCAATGGGATTCATCCAACTGTAAGAAACCGAACCAGTAACCTCCATTTCATATGGTAAGTGAATGGCTTCGTTTTAATGACTACTACACATTTGAAACGCTTCTCTTAAGAGTTCTAACAACATGTCGAACAACTTATTACTCCAACCATTTAAAACCTTCACATGTATCAACTTAACCAAAAAATTCAACGACGAAAATTCAGAACAATCGGAGTACAATTCATTACGTGCTTCATTCAATAAGTCCTAAAATATGTTTGTTTTATCTTAATATATATCTACCTCAATATTCCTCAACATTTCATCTTTCAAACGACATTCCTCTGTTTTCTCTTCCTATTCAATTGAGGCTTGTAAATCATTCAGCATATCGAACATATCATCTCTTCATTAAATTGCCTATTACTAGTTCCTTCATCGAAAGGGTTACTACTAGTTACTTCTTCAAAGTTTTCTGTACCTCTAAAGCTTAATGACTCTCCATGATACACCCATTCTATGTAGTAGGGGATATTCCAATAGTCAGTAGATGTTGTTCCATACCCTTTAGTGAGTTCTAATTTAAATTCATACATCTCTTGCATCGACATCTTAATTGTCCGTAGGCATCAACGTGAAACTTGGTAAATTCTAAAAATTGGGTAACTTCCTTTCTACACTCAAGGAAAAACTTAGTCCTAAGTGTCATCCAACCCTTGTCCATTGTTTAAATCCCTAAAACATAAATAGGTTTGATTAGAAGTATATCACTCTCCTCTCACATTCTAAACTTACTCCCTTGAATGTACAATCTCTCAAAATTTTCACTAATTCTAACTTCAAACTACAAAGGCTACCATAACTACAGAATAGCCAACACAACCTAATTATTAATAACAAAATACTTCAATCTTCGCATCCTACCCACCCCTTTCAGCAATGCTACCTTACAAGCTATCCTACTAGCACCCCTTCAAATCCTCACAAATACAAACAAATTTAAAATAAAAAAGGCTACTATAACTGCAGGATAACCATCCCAAATCAACAATGCAAAGTTATCAACATAAATAGGCTACATAACTGCAGGATAGCTATCCCAAATCAACAACAAAGTTATTCAACACAAACATAATTGCAGAATAACCAAAACAAATCTTAACACGTATTCCAGAATTTTTAACACAAACAAATTCCATTGCCCCCCCTAAATTTTCAATTCAAACCCCACACCCTCTCCAAAATTTCTATTCAACCTCTAATTCAAAATTTCAATTCAACCCTCCCCCATTTCAATTCCCCCTCCCCCCACTTCAAAATTTAAATTCCTCCCCCCATACTTCAAAATTTAAATTCAACCCCTCCCTCTACTTCAAATTTTCAATTCATCCTCCACCCACTTCAAATTTTAAATTCAACCCTAAACCCCCCTTCAAAATAAATTCAACCTCCCCCACTTGAAATTTTCAATTCATCCTCTGGCCACTTCAAAATTTAAATTCAACCAACCCCCCACTTCAAATTTTCCAATCCCCCATTCAAAATTTCAATTCAACTACCCACTTCAAATTTCAATTCAACACACTTTCAAAATTGCCATTTCACAAACAAAAATCTATTCCTAAACAAAAATCCTAAAATAACTTTATTTAAAAAAATTCCTAAACTATCTAAATAAACCTAAAAAATTAAGGATTTTAAACTTACCTCAATGTGCAGCAGCAGACGGGAGAGAGACGACGACGACTAACGGCAGCGAGGGAACGTGAGGTGCTCTCTTCTTCTTCGATCGTCGACAGCTACTTCTCTCTATTTTTTTTCCTTCGTTTTGATTCTGTGTGTTCACAAAATTGAAACATCAAATATAATATGAATTATCCAAATAAATTGTTTGAATTATAAAGAATTCGAAAATCTAATAGGAAATATTGACATTATTTTAGGGGATGTTGATGCGATATTCTTGAGCAACAAAATAGTCGATTTAGTTAAGATTTACTAAATTTAAATGTTGTTTACAAAATATACTGTCTTCGTAAATCCTAGATATTCTGCTTCATTTTTTTAGCTATTCAAATACATTATATCTGAAATAATGGATTATCCTATAGTATAAATGGTTTAAAAATAATTAATAAAAAGAGGCAAGTGGCAAGTGGCAGTTTTGCTATAATTTTTATTATTTTCATTTTTTTTTTTTTGTCATTTTTCAATTTTCTTTTTAAGAATTTACTATTTTCACGGTTACCTCTGTATGAAACGAGCTGTGAGCTTAAGGCCCAGTCTGATGGCAACAATGGCCATGGATTTGAAGGGGCATGCCAAGGCCCAAAAAAGATTTCCGTCGAAAAGGCGGGAACTTTGGCGTTCTACTATCGAACAATAGAATCATCATTATTAAGTATTTTCTTATTTTTGTAAAAACTTCTGAATCATTTCTGTTATCTGTGTGGCACGCCCTTGAACGCAAAAGAATCCAGTCGTCTTCTTTAACTCTCGCTTTTGCCTAAGACCGCCGGAAAAGACAGCAGCATAGTCAAACAATGGAGGCCATTCTAAAGGTGAAAGCGTTCTGCTTCCTTCATTTTCCTTTGTTTCTTAATATGGGGTTATGTTTGTTTTAGTACTGTGGCTGTTTTTGGACTTGCATTTCTTTGTAGTTGAGTTAATAGTGAAGAATAAGGACAGCATTTTTGAAATAAATTTGTGGGTATTGAACTTTGTTATGGTTTGGTTGCTGTTGCAGAGTTGCTTTGGATTCTCGGCGTTTAGGCCGTATCAGAAAGAAATTGTTCAGGACATTCTTCTTGGGAAGGATTGCTTGGTGGTTATGTCCACTGGAAGTGGGAAATCCTTATGGTAGCTTGTTCTTAATCATTTTGGTTTTTTATTTATAGCATTTTATTGACGGGGTTTGGATGTTCTTGTTTGTTTTAATTAGTGATTGATTTTATCTTTACTTGTTGAAGTTATCAGGTACCGCCTTTGGTTGTTGGAAAGACTGGCATAGTTGTTAGCCCCCTTCTATCATTAATGCAGGATCAGGTAATGGATTATTGCCATTATCATTTGTTTTGCTTTTCGTGAGAATAGTCCAATTGCACGCAAGCTGACTCAGACTCTCACAAATGTGGAGAAAAGAAGAAAGCCATTGTTCTGTTGCTCTCTTTTGCCATTGGATTTTCAACCCCACGTTCTTTTTTCCTAAGCCATTTTTGGATTATGGATTTCGTAGGTAATGGCTTTAAAACAAAAAGGGATCAAGTCTGAGTACCTTGGAAGTACTCAAACTGATTCGACAGTTCAAGCCAAGGCAGAGAGTGGTCAATATAATATATTGTTCATGACACCAGAAAAGGCATGCTCTGTACCCATGAGGTACAAATTCGTGGAGCCATCTAAAGTTGCCCATTGCATCTCACGTCCATTTTATTCCCGCTTCCAGTTTCCATCTGCTGTCTTGTTTGATTATGAGTTTTATTTGTTCCGACAGTTCTGCACATGCAATCTTAAATACTAGTGGTATTTTAAATGTAGACATAAATTATGGTCCTTGAATTCTTGCAAGGATGGCTTGGTTGTACTAGCTGTACATCATACTAGGACAAATTTTAGTACTTCTTTCGTATCTAGGAATTGAAAGTGTGGGAGTGGGATAGATTGTTAATAGAACACTAGTTTTGTGTCTATTATATTGATATGTATTGAAAATTTACAGAACTTTAACAACAAGGTTCCAAAAGAAACTGAAACCAGAAAACACAAGCACACAACTACTACAAGATTTACAGCCTATCCAATAAAACACCAAACTACTATATCAAACTTCAACAACAAGAACAGAAACACAGAACCGGTAACCTCTGCCCTCCACCCTCGGATTTGGCAGCCCACTCCTCACTAACATTCTCCCCCTCCTCCTTCTAGCTTCCTCCCTTTTATATCATGTTTTTCTGTAACTTCTCTTTCTAAATCCTTGTAACATCTCCTTCTAACTCCCTGTAACTAACCCTGGGTCCCACTAGAATAATTACCCCTTTCTTCCTCAATTTCATTACTTTCCTCACGTATATTTTTACCCTTATTTCTCCTACTTTCCTCGCATATATTTTTACCCTTATTTCTCCGGTTATAAACAGATCTAATAGGGGGTCTAAAATTACTCTCCTCCTCCAAATTCACCTTGTCCTCAAGGTGGAAGTCTGGAATTTGCTGCTGGAAATCACTGCAAGTTTCCCACGTGGCTTCATATGGAGGTAATCCCTTCCAACTAATTAACACCTCCCACTCCTTAGTAGCTGGATTCTTTCGGTAGCCATAGACTTCTTTAGGTTGAGTCAGGTTGAGTCAACCATTCATGATTCTCATTAACAGTAGATTCACCTTGGTTTGATCCCCCAACGCCTTCTTCAACTGAGAGACATGAAAGATAGGATGGACAGAAGCTGTAGCTGGAAGTTCTAATTTGTACGCCACCTTCCCAATCCTTTTTATGATTTTGAGTGGCCCGAAATATTTAGGAGATAACTTTTCTCTCCTTTTCTTCCTCAAGGAAGTTTGTCTATATGATCTAATCTTCAAGAAAATCATATCATCAATCTCAAATTCCACATCTCGTCTTCTCATATCAACAAACTTTTTCATCTTCTCTTGAGCTACCCATAGATGCTCTTTTAAGGCCCCTAGGGCAATGTCTCTTTCTTTCAATTGCTGATCTAAAGTGGAGTTAGGAGTCTCCATATCACCATAACATATCAACGGTGGAGGCAATCTTCCATACACTGCTTGGAATGGAGTAATTCCAATAGAACTATGATAAGTTGTGTTATACCAATACTCAGCCCAATGCAACCATTTTAACCATTCCTTAGGCGTCTCTCCACAAAAACATCGAAGATATGCTTATACTCCTCAATTAACCACCTCCGTTTGTCCATCTGATTGTGGATGATAAGCTGAGCTTTTATGAAGTTTAGTTCCTGCCAATTTAAACAACTCACTCCAGAAATTGCTAGTGAAAACTCTATCACGATCAGAATCAATGGAATTAGGAAATCCATGTAGATGCACCACTTCTTTCACAAATGCTTCAGCTTCAATTTTGGTCAGGTAAGGGTGTTTTAATGCAATAAAATGAGCATATTTACTCATACGATCCACCGCTACCATAGTGATTTCCCACCCTACTGCCTTTGGAAGTCTTTCTATAAAATCCATTGAAATATCAGACTATATCTTATCTGGTATTTCAAGAGGGATCAACAATCCTGCTGGAGATAACGCTAAAGCCTTGTTTCCTTGACAAATCAAACATTCCTCACAATACTTCTTAATATCCCCTTTCATACCCTCCCAATATAGCTCTCCAGTCAATCTCTTATATGTCCTAAAAAATCTAGAATGACCCCCAAACACAGAGCCATGATAAGTATGCGACACTGTTGGTATTAAAGTAGAGGATTTAGAAAGAACTAACCTGTCCTTATACTTCAGAATCCCTTGGTGCATAGTAAAGTCTGGAATTTCTTCTTGTTGATCAAGAATTCTGGTCTTTATACTCTTCAAGTGATTGTCATTATCCACTTCTTGCTGAATGATAACCAAGTCTAGCAAAGCTGGTGCTGAAATGTGATTCAAATGAGCTGTAGGTGGTGCTCTAGATAGTGCATCTGCAGCCTTATTTTCCAACCCTGGTTTATATACCATATCAAACGAATACCCCAAAAGCTTAGCTATCCACTTTTGATGTTGAGGCTGAATCACACGTTGCTCAAACAAGAACTTCAATGACCTTTGGTCAGTTTTCACAATAAACTTCCTTCCCAAAAGATACAGCCTCCATCTTTGCACCGCAAAAACCATTGCAATCAACTCCATCTCGTACACCGACTTAGCTCTCCCTTATGGACAAGGTTCTACTGAAATAAGCTATGGGCCTCTGACATTGTTCCAACACAACCCCCACCTCATATCCAGATGTGTCGGTTTCAATTTCAAAGGGTAAACTGAAATCAGACATATGCTAGAATAGGTAAGGTCATCATGGCCATTTTAAGCTTCTCAAATGCAACTTGAGCTTCCTCTATCCACTTATAAGCCCCTGCTTTCAGTAATTGATTCAATGGACTGGCAATGCTCCCATAACTCTGAACAAACATCCTGTAATACCCTGTCAACCTCAAAAATCCCCTAACTTCCCGGACATTGGTTGGAACAGGCCACTCTTTAATAGCCCTGATCTTTTTAGGATCCACTTCCACCCCTTTGCCCAAAGTAATATGTCCCAAATAACAAACCCGAGCTGTAGCAAAACTGCACTTTCCTACATTTGCATATAGTTCATTTTCTCTCAATATATCTAGAACTGCTTCCAAGTGCTGTAAGTGCTCCTTCAAATTTCGACTATATATGAGAAAATGTCATAAAAAAAGACGAGTATAAATCATCTCATATAAGGTTTGAATATGGTATTCATCAAAGATTGAAATGTAGATGGAGCATTGGTTAGCCCAAATGACATGACCAAAAATTCATAATGACCTTCATGTGTTCTGAAAACCGTTTTCTCCACATCTTCTGTGTGCATTCGTATTTTGTGATAATCCGCCTTGAGGTCTATTTTTGGAAAACATGTTAGCACCATTCAACTCATCAAACAGTTATTTGATTACTGGAATTGGGAACTTGTTAGGTATAGTTGCATTATTTAAGGTCCTGTAATCTACAGAAAATCTCCAGCCTCCATCCCTCTTTTTCACCAACAATAATGGACTAAAATAAGGGCTATTACTGGGACGAAAAATACTTGAAGTGAGCATCTCATCTACAAGCTTTTCTATCTCCTCCTTCTGATGATGAGCATATCTGTATGGTCTCATATTGATAGGGTCAGTACCTTTCTTCAAATGAATGTGATGTTTGAGCTCCTTTTTGGTGGTAAGGTTTCTGGCCATGTAAACACATCCTCATATTTATTCAGCAGTGCTGGAATAGAATCATGAATGTTTGGTCTTGGTTCCTCATCATACATCTCTTCGATTGACAGCTCTCCATCCATTGCTCTACATTTCACCAAATACCCTTGATCACTTACCTCCCAGGACTTCATCATGTGTTTCAAGCTGACTCTTGCTTTGGTTAGACTAGGGTCTCCTCTGATTACTATCCTCTTTCCCTCATGCTGAAGGGTCATACTCAAATTTCTCCGATCAACTTCAGTCACACCTAGAGAGTGTAGCCACTGCATACCCGAAATAGCATCAGCTCCCCCAAGTTCCGAAGGCAGAAAACTGTCAACAATCTTCCAATCTCCCAGTAGTAATTCAATTCTGCCACAAATACCCTTCCCTTTGATGGCTGTTCCGAATCCCAAAATCACTCCATAATTGGAAGTTTCCTTCATTTGCAAATTCAACCTTTGTACAAGCTTGTCTGAAATAAAATTATGGGCTGCCCCACAATCAATCAACACAATGACATCTTCTCCCTTCAGTTTTCCTTTGACTGTCATGGTACCCGGGTTATTCAGACCCACCATTGAGTTTATAGATAACTCTATATGAAGGGTGTCTGGATTCCCCACTTCTAATGCCTTGACATCAGCCCCCTCTTCTTCCAAGTCTTCCTCAATTATTTCCAGCTCTTCACCATTCTCTCTAACGACCAGCAATCTCAATTCTTTTTGTTCTCTGACCTTGCAATGATGCCCTGCATGGTATTTCTCATCACATCTAAAGCACAACCCCTTTTCTCTTCGGGATTGAAATTCTGCATCTGACAATCTTTGGGTTGGGCCCTCACTTCTATTCTCTCCAGCCAAAACTCCCCGGAGTGTGATGGTCTGCAAAGGAGTTCCTACAGCCCCTGTCTCATTAGGTTTCCCTACCACAATACCCTTCTGGCCGGGTATGCTCACTGGATTGTTCCCTCCAAACGTGCTCCTCATTCCACATTCATGACAAGCCATTTCTCTGTTCTCTATCTTCAAAGCTAGTTTCATCTTTTGGGCCAACCCAACAGGTTCCAACGCATCAACTTCTTCCTTCAACCATGGGCTGAGTCCATTCATAAACGTCTCTTCCAGCACAACTTGTTGTAGAAAAGAGACCGGCGCCAAATATCGATCAAAACGGTTACAGTACTCTTCTACAGTTGATTCTTGTTTAATATTCAAGAATCGGCCTAACAATGTTCCCTCTCCAATTGTGCAGAATCTGGTTAACAACCTCTGTTCGAGATCTGCCCAATCTTTGAACGGTTCCCGCGCATCATATGATCTATACCAGTCAAGTGCAGGGCCATCAAAACTGATCACAGCAACTGTCAGTTTTTCTGATTCAGTGATGTTGTGAATCTTTAAAAACGGTCTGCTCTAAAAAGCCAAGAATCGGGGTCAACACCATTGAAAACCGGCATTTCTACCTTCTTGAATTTACTCCTGTCAGTTATTTTCTCTTCCTCAATAGCCTTGCCTGTCTTTGACTCTTCTACTATATCAAGCATTGAAACTACTCCTTGTTCCCCCTTACTGTCATTGGATGTTGCTCCACTAATGATCTGTCAGTTTCCTTCATCATCGTGGATTTCTCCCTAATTATGCCTTCAATGTATTTCATTAAGAGTTGCTGTTGTAGTTGCTGCTTTTCAACCTGCATTCCAATATTCTCAATACTTGTTGCAACTGAAGATAACTTTTCCTCAATAACAAGCAACTTTTGGACTTCTTCTCGCATTCCCGAAATCTCATGCTTCACCGATTTAAACCGCAGATTTCTCCCTAATTATGCCTTCAATGTATTTCATTAAGAGTTGCTGTTGTTGTTGCTGCTTTTCAACCTGCATTCCAATCTTCTCAATACTTGTTGCAACTGAAGATAACTTTTCCTCAATAACAAGCAACTTTTGGACTTCTTCTCGCATTCCCGAAATCTCATGCTTCACCGATTTAAACCGCAGATTTCTCCCTAATTATGCCTTCAATGTATTTCATTAAGAGTTGCTGTTGTTGTTGCTGCTTTTCAACCTGCATTCCAATCTTCTCAATACTTGTTGCAACTGAAGATAACTTTTCCTCAATAACGGGCAAACTTTTGGACTTCTTCTCGCATTCCCGAAATCTCATGCTTCACCGATTTAAACCGTGGATTTCTTCCTAATTATGCCTTCAATGTATTTCATTAAGAGTTGCTGTTGTTGTTGCTGCTGCTTTTCAACCTGCATTCCAATCTTCTCAATACTTGTTGCAACTGAAGATAACTTTTCCTCAATAACGGGCAAACTTTTGGACTTCTTCTCGCATTCCCGAAATCTCATGCTCCGCCGATTTAAACTGCTTGTCCACTTTCTTAGCCATTCTTCCTGTTTTCCCAAGTTTGATTGCTCTGATACCAATATGATATAACGCTAGTTTTGTATCTATTATATTGATATGTATTGAAAATTTACAGAACTTTAACAAGGTTCCAAAAGAAACTGAAACCAGAAAACACAAGCACACAACTACTACAAGATTTACAGCCTATCCAATAAAACACCAAACTACAATATCAAACTTGAACTACAAGAACAGAAACACAGAACAGTAACCTCTGCCCTCCTCCCTCGGATTTGGCAGCCCACTCCTCACTAACATTCTCCCCCTCCTCCTTCTACTTTCCTCCCTTTTATATCATGTTTTTTCTGTAACTTCTCCTTCTAAATCCCTGTAACTTCTCCTTCTAACTCCCTGTAACTAACCCTGGGTCCCACCAGAATAATTACCCCTTTCTTCCTCAATTTCATTACTTCCTCACGTATATTTTTACCCTTATTCCTCCTACTTTCCTCACATATATTTTTACCCTTATTTCTTTGGTTATAAACAAATCTAATAGGGGGTCTAACAATTGTACAATGCTGAAGCCATGTGACGTAGTTCTGGTAGCATTTTCATATACATTTACTTGGTTGGGAAAGGTGGTTCAAATGGATAGTTATGATACATGGCTTTCTAATATCCTTTCGTGATCAACACCTTTTTATTTATTTTTTGAACTTAATTTTTGCAGTTTTTGGTCAAAATTAAAGAAGGCAGGAATTTGTTTGTTTGCCGTTGATGAAGCACATTGCATTTCAGAGTGGGGGCATGATTTTAGGTTAATCTTACATCCTTTTCATTTTCCTCTCATCTTTGTTAAAAATATTGTTATAATTAAATTTACCATAACCTATCAGCTTAAGCTATTAAGTTGAGTGGTGGTTTAACAATCTTCAACTTTACTCCAATGGACCCTATTCTGAGATAAGTGGCTTATTGGTTGTGAGATTTGTTATATGTTACTTTGTTGTCCCCAATATCTAGCTCTTGTCCACATATTTGAACATCTGTTTAAAACTTCATCTTAGGAATGGATTTAGGCATCACACGATTCGTAAGGATTGAGTGTATTATAGAAACTAGAACACAATGGCTGTGGCTGTGGTTTATAGAAGTTGAGCACATTCCACGTTGATAGGCTTGTTGTATTGTATAAATGTGAGGAAAGATTTTTCTTTTCTCCTTTGATTGAGCTTTAGAGGTTTATGGAGCTCATAGACACCAATGACTTGTGGTGTTGGAGTATAAGTGAAAATAAATGTAATAGTTCGTAGGCCAAGCTGATAGTCTAAATCAACTGAAGCAGCTGTGGAAATTATTAACAAATATGATCAAAATGTAGCAATTTTCTTCTCTGATGCAGTCTTTGAATAAGTTAAGAAAAGGAAGAATACTATTTTTTAGAAATAATTTTATTAGCATCAATGTACCAAAGGACAAGAGGACAAGGCATGGAGCTTAGCCAAGTGAGAAGAAATTAGATGTATAGTTTTCACTTTTCAGCTACGAAAGTTGCTGGGGAATTGATTTCTAGCTCTTTGTTTAGGTAAGTTCTTAGCACTGATCTGAGAATACATATTGTTGGTTTTATGTTTCTTTATGTTCAGCGTGGAGTCTGCTTCTCTCCAATTTAGTACTTCTCTTAATTGTTATATAAACTATTGGGTTCTGGTCTCAGGGTAGAATACAAACAGCTGGACAAACTTCGTGATGTTCTACCAGGTCTTCCATTTGTTGCCCTGACTGCCACTGCAACTGAAAAGTAGGTAGCTAAATTTCTTCCAATTACACCTGTTACTTTTTCTCTTTTCAGTGCTAGTGTTTTTTGTTTTTATTGTTGAACTGAAAACATCCATTAGCAGAGCTACCGCATACTGCATCACAATGGTTTGTGTTATTGAACTCCGTTGCTCTATCTGTGGTGAATTGTTAGCTTGAAGGCTGATCTTGCTATTATTTATTTGGATAGATTTTGTTAAATCTCACATAAAAGCTTCTTTCTTTTCGTTGAAAATTTACTCCTTTTTTTTGGCCAGGGGATTCAAACCTCTAATTTTTGATTGAGGATATATGCCTTAACTAGTTGAGTGAGCTTGTATTTATTGAAATTTTACTTGTATGATGGAGAAATGTGGAACTCTTGTATGTCACATGTTTTCTAGTTAATAGCCCCATGGCTTTATTAGGATTCTATTTATAGCCCATAGTAAAGAGATTATGTACAGTTCCATTTAATAATTTGGTGCAGAATTGGGATATTTTGCGTTGATTTTTTTAACTTTAATGTTTATGCTCTTAAATTTATTTCCTCGGATTTTTTTAATTTTCAATACATTTTCTTGGGGACTGAATTCTTTGGGTATTTATTTCACATTTTGTTTCAGGGTCCGGAGTGACATTATTAATTCTTTGAAGATGAAAGACCCACAAGTTACCATTGGTTCATTTGATCGAACAAATCTTTTTTATGGAGTCAAGTCTTTTAATCGTGGTCCATTATTCATGAACGAGCTGGTGCTTGATATCTCTAAGTACGTAGCCTCTGGTGGTTCGACTATCATTTACTGCACGACAATTAAAGATGTTGAGCAGGTATATTCTTTTGCTTCTAGTTCTTACAAACGCTGCTTTCAAGTTCACTGCACTTTAAGAAGCATAGATAATTAAATATTTGCATACTTACCTAGCACAATAAATTCAGGGCATGGAGCAACTGGATTATTTCATTATTGTTAATTACACTTGAGATTATATATGCCTTCATGGTGGGCTGTCGCAACAATTTGTGCAAGAAGCACTTTCAGGTTTATGTTGAGCTTATTAATTGGCTTTTCGTGAATTTCGGTCCAAATTGTTTTTGTAGATATTCAAGGCACTTGAAGAAGCAGGGATTAGTGTTGGAATCTATCACGGTCAAATGGACAAAAAATCACGTGCAGAATCCCACAGGTTATACCACTAGTTCGTGGCGACTATGGAAATGAATTCTATTGATGCTCTTTATAATCAATATAATGGCAACCATAGCTCATTTAGCCTTTTATTTGTGTGGTCCTCTGATAGTAACACCTTTCCTTTAATCAGACTATTTATAAGGGATGAACTGCAAGTCATGGTTGCCACTATTGCTTTTGGTATGGGCATTGACAAACCAAACATAAGACAAGTCATACATTATGGCTGCCCAAAGAGTCTAGAATCTTATTACCAGGAAAGTGGGAGATGTGGTAGAGATGGTATTGCTTCTGTTTGCTGGCTTTATTACACGAGAAGTGATTTTGCTAAAGCAGACTTCTACTGTGGTGAATCACAAACTGTATGAATCGTGCTTCCTTTGTTAAATTACTTACCATTCTATTTGATAAACAATTCGCTTTCTCTAGTTTAAAATTTGAACTGGATACTTCTATATTTGCTTTCTTTCGTTAGGAAAACCAAAGAAGAGCTATTATGGAGTCATTGATGGCTGCACAACAGTATTGCTCTATAGCAACTTGCAGAAGAAACTTCTTGCTCGGTTATTTTGGGGAAAAATCTCATTCTGATAAATGTGGTTTGTCGTTTACTTGGTTTTATTCTTTAAATCTTGTGAATCGATAATCTTGTCTCAAAGAGTCTGATCATGGAATAGATTTCTTCTATACTACCTATTTACTCAGTACTTTGATTCTGGCCTTGAGCAGACATCTTTGTGTATAGTTGTTCCTGTCATTCTATTTTGTAAAGAGCATATTGTCCTATGTTTTTTTTTTTTTTTACTAATTCTTCCCTTTGACTAAGCGGTTTTGGAGGATTAGACCGTTTAGCATAAGATTAGTGTTAGCATTTACGATAGCTATGCACAAGGGTGAAGCTCCAACGTGATTTACAGAAGACATTGGAAACTTGTCTCTATTATTGTTTATATCTTTACAGGGAGTTCAACTTTCTTAAATTTGCTGTGATCATCAGAATTGTCATCACCTTCAGATTTACTTGTCTTGCCTTTGTTCTTAATTTCTTTTGTCGATGTTCCTCCTGCTTCGATAGTACTTTCTATTGGAAGCAATAAATACAAAAAACTAGGCTTACATGGAAACCCAAGTACCGGGAGAAAAACCACGATATTGTTGTTTTATTATTTTCTGATGAATTATAGGTAAAATGAGGGAGAATAAATAGAATACACAATAGAATAAAAAAGGAAAAGATTTAGGAATTAGGGTAAATCTTCCCATAAATACCTATGGGCCAAGTCCACTAATTCTAACAATTTCGATCGTTGATGTTCTGTTTGACGATTCCTCTCCTACGGCTGGTTTCGCCATTTTTTCCTTTGCGATTCCTTCTACATATTTCAATAATAGTTGCTGTTGCTTTTCTGCTTGAATTCCCAATCGTTCGATGCTCTTTGCCGGTGATACTAAATTTTCTTCGATCACCAGCAGCTTATGAAGTTATACACGTATTGTGGAGATCTCTTGATCGAATATTTCTAATTTCTCTACGATTTGTTTGTGCGCCATATTTTTTCGATTACCCTAGGGCAAAATAATGCTCTGCTACCAATTTGATAGAACACTAATAGGATTGTTCTTTATTCAAATGGTAATAAGAAAGCAAGTACAGTAGTGAATTGATGAAGTATCAATTCGGAAATGAAATTACATCACGAGAAGAAAAGTAGCTCCCTCTCTCTATTTATCCTTCCTCTCAAGGATGAAACAACCAACTCAATGAAAATCATTCCCCCCTCTCACAGACGCTCTCCCTTCTATTTAAACTTCCCATTCCCTCGTAACTAATTGTGGGCCCTAACATTAGCACTAACACTCCCAATTACATGTGCTTTCTCTCTCTTTTCTCTCCTACTATATTGTAATATTATTGGAGCTCTAACCCATATCAATTGTAAATTTTGGGGCAAAAATTTATATTTTAAGAGGATGAACTGTAAGTTGGTGCTTAATTCTTGTACATTTGATTCATCTGATTCTATACATTAAGAGGCTAAAGCATATAGACAGTTTTTAACTTTCTCATAAATTTGAGATGTCAAACCCCCTCTCGAATGACCAGCTTAGACCTGAGAGGTGGCGTGATGTCAACCAAAACCATCCACCTCTGGAATAGTTTCAACTGACCCTTGACATGAAAACATGAAACATTTGCCTGCGGAAGGTTTTGAACTAAGAAATAACTTAAAACCAGAGTGGAACCTATTTGGAAATGACTCTTTATAAATACCATATAAAATGTATAGTATAAGCTTTTAATAAACATAACGATACTTTTAATAAACATTTCCTTTCATAACTGAAAATTTAACTGGCTTGGCAACAGTATGTTCAGCACGCGGAGATTCACAATCTGTACTTGGAAAAAGAGAACATTTGGAAAGAGTGCTAAATGAGCCCAGCGAGTGATACTTTTCTAAATAACTTTTGCTCAAACTTTAAATCATAAACCTTTGGAATAGTAAACGATAAATCATAACATGAAAACTTAAACCTTAAAGTATTTTGGAAACAATAACATAAAGACTTATTTTTCCTGTTCGAAACCCAAGTATCTACTTTTGGGAGGTGGTGGAGATTACTCGACACCAACTCC
Organism: Cucumis melo; assembly: GCF_025177605.1. Taxonomy (NCBI): domain Eukaryota; kingdom Viridiplantae; phylum Streptophyta; class Magnoliopsida; order Cucurbitales; family Cucurbitaceae; genus Cucumis; species Cucumis melo. The sequence goes on along the minus strand of NC_066864.1, from coordinate 24,399,425 downwards.
ATTTATTCCTAGGAGGTGGTAGAGATGACTCGATACCAACTCCAAACCTATTCCTAGGAGGTAGTAGAGATTACTCGATTCTAACTCCAGTCTTGGGAGATGGTAAAGATTACTCGATACCAACTCCAAAAACCCAAAGATGGGCATCCCCAATCCCTATTCTTGGGAGATAGGCGTCCCTAACTCCAAATCCTGGAGATAAGTGTCCCTATCTCAATTCCTTGGCGCCCCATAATCTTGCCCTGTTAAGGGTAATTTATAATTCTGCCCCATAGTGGGTAATTTTGAGACATCTTGGTTTCGAGAAAAACATTTATAAAACCGTAAACCTTAAACTTTAATTTCCTTCAAGAAACCATTTACATAACCTTTAAACTCATTTCTCAGTAAACAGTAAACATTTCCTTAGTAAATAGTGATCTTAAATAAATACGTTAAACAATAATATGCTTCAAAATCATTCATAAAATAGCTCAAACATTTAAGATAAATCATTCATGAAATAACTTTAAGAACATGCTTGAAATCACTTTAATAAATCCATTTTTCACTCACAATACTTGAATAGGTCTTTTGTCGATGTTTCCTTCACAGTCTCCTTGTCCTGAAATAATGGGAAATAATTCCTTTTAATCATAAAAATATCAAACTCTACTTAAAATCCCCAAAAACAGCCCAAAAACGCCTATCTGGCATGGTTGGTATGCAGAGGGTGGGCAGCAGAGCCTTGGCTGCGCACGCTAGGCTGCTCGCGTGCCAACCTCACAAGAGGTTTGCCACATGCCTTACCCTCGCCGCGTGCTTGGTGTCCCGAGCAATCCCCCTTGGGTGCTTCCTTGGCCGCATGCACCTTGCATGCAGGCTATATTCAACAACCAAAACGCATCACTAACCTCTTTGAACATCAAAACACCTGCCCATCACGCCTAGCTTACCTTGTCACTCGGCCAGCCACCAACTTGCCCAAACACTCATTTTAAAACATGACCCAACTTTGAAAAATCATAAATTTAAATCCATAACTCTTTTGACAAAACTTTCTTCTACAAAGTCGCTTTAAAATGTCTTAACTTTCTTACCTCAAAATCTCATAACCAAATTCCAAAAGACGAGCTTTGTAGGCTTCTAGAAACCCACCTTGCTCAGTTTCTCCTTCAGAATGACCTTCTCACCTACTTTGGATCAAAACGCCAAGCTTCTCACCTCCAATTTTAATAGCAGCCCTCCTCAATGAACTAGACACAATTTATGAACTTTTGAGACTAATTTGAGAGAAATGACACGAGTGAATTGTGAGAAATCCTTGTCTGAAGTTGCTATTTATAGGGGAGCTTTGCATGAAAATGGATTGACACCTAAACATTGCTTAATCCAACTTTGATTCTCCTTAAGACACCTCCTACTTCCAATCCAGCTCCACCTTGGCTGCAAAAATGCATGTATCACGCTTAAGATATCTAGATTAGCCTTAAACTGAATGCCCTTAATTAGCCATGTAGCTTACCAAACGCCTAGCTAACCTCCATGACTTTCTCGTACAGCCTTCCCTAAACGCCTGACCTTACCCTTGCCTTGCTTCTCGTCCACTAACCTCCATGACTCTTCTCACATAGCCTTGCCACCCAACACATGTGTTTGCTAACCTCATAGTTCCTTCACGCCTAGCCCATGACCAACAAGATCAAACCTTGCTAACCTCTTTAATGTCTTCTCGCCTAGTCCATCGACACCATAAATAACCTCTATGATACAACCTTTCTCGCCTAATGCACAATCAAACTATCCTCTAAATGCCTAACTCATGCTCCAAAACACCTAGTACAAGCCTTGAATGCCTAACTTTGTAGGTCTTTCAATCACCAGTTTGGCCGTCCAATGAGTGTCATTTAGAGGTTTTCCATGTGCTTTTGACCACCATTCTAACCTCTAAACGCCTAACAACTTTTCTTTGACACTTATAGCCAAAATTTTCCAACTCTTTTTCCTTTTTTACATAGAACCTAAATTTTCCTTTTAAGTTTCTTTTCTCTTATCCTTAACAAATTCATAATAAATTCCCATGGCTTTAGAAAGTTTGGGGTTTCACTCATCTCCAAGCCACCCTTTGTTCAATACTCGTTAACAATAGAGGCTATGGTTGTTGTAGGTGTATGCTTTCATCTACTCATGGTGTACATCTCCCAGTCCACAGTTATCTAGAGAAAATACTTACCTTTAAACACAGAGATCTGTTGCAGATTTGTGTGGCTCAGATTTTTTTTTTTTTTTTTTTTTTTTTTTTTGTAGGAAATGTGACCCTTCCATAGTTATTTATTATTCCAATGAAGAGAGAGATGTTAGTGGTAGAGTTCACTTCAAAGTTTCCTTTAGTCTTTGGTCATCCTGATCAGTTAAAATTTCCACTTAAGCTTTTTCTATATTCTATTTTCTTCCTTGGTCAGGGTTGTCCTCTATATGGGACTTAAGATATTTGTTTTTCTCCCAACTCCAGGTTGAGTATTTGATTTTTCATGTTCTTTTGTACTCCTCTTTAAATGTGGTGCTGGAAATTGAAACACTGATATACTACCTGATTAAATATCTTCATTTAATGCCATTGATGGATTGATTAGATATTGTTGTTTGATTATGATGATGGCATAGTTGATTCTTTTGTAATTTATATACACAAATACACACAAATATATGAAAGTAGAACTTTTGGAAAGCTTGTTCAGCAACTTCCCTGTAATTTTATTTAGTTGTTGACTATCAATGCCTCTGGCAGGAAATTGTGATAACTGCATAGACTCAAAAAAGGTGCGTGACATGTCAAAAGAAGCATTTCTTCTACTGGCCTGCATCCAATCATGCAGGGGTAAATGGGGAGTGAACATGCCTGTGGATATTCTTCGTGGATCTAGAGTAAGTTCTTAGCTATATGAAACTTTGGAACTTCTGAATCACAGATTACCCTTCTTTTTCAATTCATTTTAATCCCCTGGGTGTCATGCTCTGTAGTTTAGTAGAGCTCCCCGCCATGATATTGCATTGTGAAATTTTCTAAAACAATATTCTGCCCTAGGAACGATCACATTATGGTACATTTGTTTTCTGATTTTTACTTCTTGCTTAATCTAACATTCTTTCATCGCTTGCAGGCAAAAAAGATACTTGATGCTCAGTTTGATAAGCTTCCACTTCATGGACTTGGAAGAGAATACTCATCAAATTGGTGGAAAGCACTAGCTAGTCAACTAATTTCTAATGGTAGGTGAAGGAACTTGAATTGCCTTTATTTAGATGGGGATTCAGCTCAAAGTACTTGAGCATTGTAGGTATTTTTTTTGTCATACTCAGGCAGTGTCTTAAATGCAACATTCCTAACTAAAGTACTTGAAAAACTCAAGCATTTCTCTGAAGCGGGTACTTGAGTTTTCCTCTGAGTTAATAGGAGGTACATTCGTCGTAAAACTGAACTCCACTGTTTTCTTTGTCAGACTTACAAAACAGAACTTTGGTTGTTATTTATAGCAGATTATAACTTACAAATCCGGTGTTCAGTGACATATATTAGCATAATTTTGTTTTACTTGTTGCTGGAAATGCTCGTCTTGTTTCTTTTTATCTGATAAGAACTAGTTCATCTTTTCTGAATTGTAGCATTTAACATATTGTGTACAAAATTGTATTGTGCAGGCTATTTGACAGAGACCATACGCGATGTTTACAGAACCATAGGGTCATTAACTTTCACCCAATCTACTTCTGCATCTTAACTTTAGAGTTTTACAGTTATCTATCCATTTTCAAATTTTATCCATAGGAAAGCTAATGCTCTTTTGTAAACTTCTCCTCTCCTGTCCACCCAATCAATCTTATTTTCTTCAAATTATCTGAAATTGAAACTGATAAAAATAAGCCTTCCTTCTTAACAATAGTATCAGTGCAAAAGGGGAACAGTTTCTCAATTCTGCCAGACAGGACTGCCAACCACCTCTAGTTTTGCCTGTGACGAGTGATTTGATTGGTGAGAATGAGGATGACAGTGCATTAACTGAAGCTGGGAAAATGGATAACTTGGCCACTTTGAAGAGTGGACTTTCAGAGGTTTGCTTGTGAAATACTAATTGCATTTTAATGCCTTGGTTATGTATATTATTTCACCTGTTTTCTATTGTCAACGTCAAAGGATTGAGATAGTTATTTTCGGAAAGTAGTTTAGTTGCACATGAATTATATTGAATACTCATGGTTTTGGTTATTAGAAGTGTTATTGGGCAATAGTCGTCATTATTTGTTATATTTGTTTTCATTGTACTTTGAGTTCAATCTTTTCAGTTCATCAATGAAAAACCTTGTTTTCGTCTAAAAAAAATTGTTATATTTATTGCTCCAATTAATCTTTCCATCTGGTGTCATATCCTGCTGCGTACTTGACTCTGAACGATTATATTGTGTGCCGTGAGGCCTTTTTATTAACTTACTAAATCCTTCTTGCTCACCTATTTATGCATTGTTCTTTTGCGCGGGAATTTTGGAATAACATCTTGGATGCTTTCGGACGCTCGACTGCACATTCTAACCTTATTTACGATATACTTGACTCTCTTTTGGTGTGACACCCTTTTCTTGGTAACAAAAAGATGATTTGACAGGCTATTCTGCTTTCTTCTAGACTTTAATGGGCAAGTATAATAAGCGTCTCTTTTAGGATTCTGCTTTCTCTTTTGATTTTTTTTTTATCTTGTGTTGTTTACGACTTCTTACTTGTGCAAAATTGGGCACCCTTTCAATAACTTTAGTCTCTCTTACTTAGTTCCCAATTAGCACACTTTTTGTAATCACCTTTAGGTGCTTGGGTTCTCTCTTTATTTCATTTTATCAATGTAATGTTCCTTCTTGTCTTGCTATTCTTTTCATTTGTTTGTTTATTGCATTTTCTGGCTTACTCTTTTATTTTACCACTGGCTATTTGTACGATGTTTGATCACATTAATTAAATGGAAGAGAAATTGGGTAAACCATTGCATTTCCTTCCTTGTTTTTACCTATCTGAGTCTTATATTTTGATTGTTCCATTTGAATTTACTTGATTATTTCTACCCAGGCTGAGGAAAAACTCTTTCAATTGCTTTTAGAAGAGAGAATGAAGCTTGCTAGAAGTGCTGGAACTGCCCCGTAGGTTCTGCAAATACTTAATATGAAAACTGACATTTTACTCCAACTATCATGCATTTGTTTGTATGTATGTGGTTTATGTGGAAAACCTTTATTGCCTTTTATCTTGCACTTCTTCTTATATGCAGTTATGCCGTATGCGGTGATCAAACAGTTAAAAGAATTGCACTGACTAGACCATCTACTAAGGCAAGATTAGCGAATATTGATGGTGTCAACCAGGTATATACTTCAGGAGTGTACGTTACATTTTCTTAACTTTCTATGGGGTTGAAGCGAAGTCATTAACATTGTATTTATCTATGCTTGTTCGACATGGATTTCGTAATTGAATGTCACCACCTCATACTTGTGCTAGTTTGCAATAAATGGCTCTCGAATTTCAATGCATTTTTATCAATATTCTGTGATCCACTCCGTACAATTGCACTCAAGAATTTGACTCCATGATCTTGCACCTTCAGGCTTTAGTTATTAAATCTAATAAGCCAAAGTTGTGAGATTGCTATTTGCTCTGTCATGAAATAATGTTAGACAATTCAATAATGGTACAGCATCTTCTAAAAATGCACGGAGATCTAATTCTTGAAGCAGTCAAGCTTCTATCACAACAAGTCAGTCTATCACTGGATGGCGAATATAGAGAAGAAGGAAATGGACAAGGTACTACAACGAGAAAACTCTATACAGAACCAAACCAACGACGACCATTGGCTCCAGCAAAGTTTGAAGCTTGGAAAATGTGGCATGAAGATGGTCTCTCGATACAGAAAATTGCTGTAAGTATTTTTTTTAACCTTTTGAAGTTTTCGAGGGAAAAAGGCTTATGAAGATAAACATAACAGCATGGCAATTTAGAAGCTTATTCACATGTTGAAGTTCACCCATGTATATAAATAAGTCTGAAAAAAAAACTTTGAATCAGTTTAGACTGTGCAAACATAGAATACAACTCTGGAATGCTCAAAATTTAAATACTTTTCACCTGAAAGAAGTTTACTTGCTGAAAAAACAAACTCGAGTGATTTTGGCTTTTCAGAGTTACGGTTTCTTTTTAGAAGCACATTGTGTGTTTGGAATTTTTGAAATCACATTTGGTTATTGTTATCAAACACCATATGACTTTTGAACGATGCTTTTAATTGGAAATGAAATGCACTTTTCACCATTCTAGAAATTATATTAGCCTCGCCCTTACCATGTTCAGTGCATGTCCAGAGTGATACAGAAATTGCTAAAATCACTATTAGCATGTTCAAAATCAATATGAAACTCGCCTTTAACCGTGATAAATTGATTTATTGTTTAATTCTACACTTTTGAATTAACTTTTTTATATTATCAAAATTGATGTTGTTGATTAAAAACATGTTTTATAGTGAGTTTGAAAATAAGAATAATGATTTTTACCAGTTTAGGATCGCTCATTTTATGTTAAATGTTAGTAGCTTTTTCACTTTTCCCATTAATTGACTTTATTCTGATATATCATTATTTATTGTGAAAATAGAACTTCCCTGGTAGGTCGGCACCTATCAAAGAAACTACTGTTTGCGGGTATATTGTTGATGCAGTCCAGGAAGGATATGAAATCGACTGGACCAAATTTTGTAATGAGATAGGACTTACATGTCGGATATTCTCCAACATTCAATCTGCTGTCACAAAAGTTGGATCTGCTGAGAAGTTGAAGGCGATAAAAGATGAACTACCAGAAGAAGTAAGTTGGATATTGTAGAATATACCTTCTGTTTCCTAGACTTTAGTCCTCCATGCCTTCAAGTTCCTTGCTTCTTTAATGCATATACTTGTCACTTTTTCGGTCAAATGCTCCATCGTCCATATATGACTGGAAATTGATATTTGGATGACAGATAAATTATGCACACATCAAGGCTTGTCTGGTAATGCAAAGTTGTGGAATGTCCCCGGAAGGCCTGGATAGAAAAACTGACGAACCAATGATTGGTGCGTCATTGCTTTCAGGAAGTCCAACTTCCATTAAGAAGAAAGAAGAGCCTTGTGTAATTGAAACACCATCAAATGGAGAAGAGGAAATTTCTGTCTCGTTAAAGCGCCAGAAAGTTCGTGAATCGGAGGAAGAACGTCAAGTTCCGGTAAAAGCAACCGAGAGCTTGCTAATAGAGTGGCTGAAGAACAATGATGGGGTAAGTGAAATGAAGTCTGAAATATGTATCTTTTTTGCTTCTTATACTAGTGATTCCAAGCCCTCTTTGAAGTTCACCATAGTATGGTTTAAATGAAGAAGATTGCAATATGGTTTTATTTTTATAATGCAGGTAACACTTGACAATATGATGGAGCAGTTTAAAGGATCTGAAGAAGAATCTCTAGTTGCTTTGCTTAATTCCCTTGAAGGTGATTTTGTGATATATAAAAAGAACAATATCTATAAGCTCATGTAAGCTCTAAACCGTAACTATAAATTCTCTAATTTTGTCTATAGGAAATTGGGAATAGGATTAAACTAAATCCAAGTTATTGGCATTCATTTGTGAAGTGTTGCCATCTTTTGTCTGATTCTTGAACTTCACTAATATAGCTCCTCCCTCTTCCACGAGTGTTTGATAAGATTGATTGTGAATAAATTTGTTAAAAATCACTTCTGTAATAATGTTCTTTCTCGTGCATTTTACATTTTGTTCCCATCCTAGCTTTTTAAAGTAGTTTGTGTGGAATTAGCTTCCTAACAAATTTTGAATTTTATTTATTAATTTTAATTTTGTATATTTAGTATCTTTCTCACACAATTAATTTTTATATCTTAAAATTTTAAATTAATTGGCTCAATGCCACTAATTTTTTCTCTAAATAATGTGTGTATACATATATATGAATATTAAAAAGTTGCACATATTTTCTCTCATATTTTACAAATAATCTAATATTTATCAAACAATCTAGAGTAAACGAAATATAATTTTGTTTTAATTTTTTAAGAATAAATTATAAACAAAAAGATTGGAGAAATTGTATTAAATGATAAAAAAATTTAGAAAAAAATGCAACCCATAACATGATCGTTTAGACGTGGCTACAATTCTTTTTTTTTCAATTCTATCATTTTATTTGTTACACGATCGTTTAATTTGGTTATTTTTAAATTTGGTTATACGATCGTTTAGATTTGGGGACTAAACGTTTTTTTTCCTCAAAATTTGCTACATGATCGTTTAGATTTGGTTAAATGATTTTTTAAAATTCTTTTTCTACACGATCGTTTATATTTTTTATACGATCGTTTAGATTTGTCTATCGATGATTTATTTTTTTTTTATATGATCGTTTACATTTGGCTATTCTAATCAAAACTTGGTACACGATCGTTTAGATTTGACTAAACGATTTTTTAAAATTCTTTTGCTACACTAATAGATAATTTAGCTTTAGTACAAGATATTTTAGACTTCGTATAAGATCGTTTAGACTTGGTACAAGATCGTTTGATTAGGTACAAAGGTACAAGATCGTTTAGGCTAGGTACAAGGATACAAGATCGTCTAGATTTAGTATAAGATCGTTTAGACTGGGTACAAGATTATTTAGACTAGGTACAGGATCGTGTAGGCTTAGTACAAGGGTATAAGATTGTTTAGATTGGGGTACAAATCGTTTAGGTTGGGGTAAAAGATCATTTAAACTGGTACAATATCGTTTTTTTCACACGTATGACCAATTAATTGCAAGATATTTTTGTTATTTTATGTTGTGGGCTTGTGGGCTTGTGAATGAGCTTTTTCCTTTTTTAAAATTGTTCTATACCGTATAAATATTTTCAAGTTTTGTACTATTTTTTTAAAAAGAACCCCTTACTAAAAGTACACTTACTAAAATTGAACAAAGTACAATGACTAAAATTGAACAAATTTCAAAGTACATCAATCAAAATGGGATTTTAACCTTTAATTATATCAATCAAACCTCAAAAGTTTCATAAATGAATCAATTTAAGATTCTTAGTTTAAATTACATTTGAGAATTGTTCGTACTTAGTCGTTTATCTTGTGTGTATGCTTAAAATTCAATGATGAATGATTTTCAAAAGAAATTGTAACAAATAAGTGTACATCGAGTGACTTACAAAAAATTTGAATTTGAATTAACTTGTATCGTAAGTTTTACAAGATATTGGTTGAACAAAAAAGGAGTCATAAATTAATAAATGTTAATTTACATATATAGAATAAAACTAAAAAATATTGAGAAAACCGTCAAAATAACATAATATTGAATAGCAAATAGAAAAATAGAAAATCCAAAAAATAATTTGATTTATAGCAAAACCGCATGTTGGATAATTTTTTTTGCCCGAGTATACCCCTTTACAAAGGACAATTCATCGCATACAGATACAATATATTTGTATAGGTAAAAAAACAAGCAAAATACCACAGAGCACGAATACACTATATTTATTAAATACATTCACTTTTGTTAAATCTTAACAAAATAAAAAAAAAATGTTTTCTTGTTGCAGAAAATTGCATCAACATCCCCTAAATATATGACTTTAGTTTCAACTAGATTTGCGAATTATTAGAATTTAAATCAATTAATTCACAATTTTCTATATTTCATATTATTTATAAAAACTTTATTAAATAATACATATTACATATTTTTAATAAAAATTTGAACCTACATTTTATATCAAAATTCAAATTTTACCTTGTATTCCTAAAATAGTGACAAAAATAAATTCTAACTATTTTGCATTTTTTATTCCTCAAACTATTTATCAAAAAATAGACATAAATAATACATAATACGTATTTGATATTTATTAACATTTTGAGTTTAGAAATATATATCTCACCCTAAAATCGTTAGTTTTAATTCAAATTTTATACATTAATTTTAAATTCAAGTTTTACACCTTAATTTTAAATCATTAGTTTGAATCCCTAAAATTATGCTAAAGATACCCAACTTAAATTTGAGTTAGATTATCATCCCTAAAATAATGCCAAAGATAATAAACTTACATCATCTTCAATCCCAAATTCTGCTGATTTAACAATAATTTCATAAATAATACACAATATATAATTGTTATTTTGAATTCAGATTTTATATATTATCTCTAAAATGATGCTACAGATAACGATTTGATTAGATGATTTAAATGCTAAAAATAACAATTCAAATTTATTAGTTTTAATTTATTTTGATAATCTCCAAATTTATTTATTTATTAACAAAAAATTAATAAATTCGATTTAATCCAAAATATTTCATTGAGCTCCTTAAAAATATTTTTATGGTTAGTTAAAGAAATATATTTCATTAACCTACTTGAAAATATGTTTTTGGAAAATATAAGAGAAGTATAAATTTGAATATATTTAATTTATTCAATTTGTTTTATTGTTTATTTCGTTTTTTTCTTAATCTAACAAAATCGATTTATTGGTTAAATCAGTCAGGTTTGATTGATTTTCTATAGAGTTACAGTATATTTGTACATATTACATGACAATATTATTATTTCCATATTAGATCCACAGTTTGACAGAACGTATAACATATGTTGCTGACACAATTACATTGTAATTTAATTTATACTTTTAAATAATGTGATAAACTATTTGTTCTATATCATGATCACATATTCAAATATTAATATTTATTTACTCATATAATTATATGCTTTTCAAATCCAAAAAACTTAACATCAAGATGGATTTGTTACAAAACCAAAAATAAAAATGATTTTCAAAATAGTGCCATTGAATCATAATTACGATTGTTTAACTAAACGAACTTTATAATAACCAATAGAATTAAGATTTCTCAAATATGGTATATGTCAAGTATGAAAGATGTTATAAACAACAAATTTGAGACACACGCAAAAAGGTAAAAGATTTGATCATCAAGATATAGCATCGTCCCACTGAGTATAGGATAATTCATATATTTCAAATATAGTGTATTTGAATAGCTTAAAAAATGAGACAGGATATTGGAAATAGCACGAAGACATTGTATTTTGCAAACAACATTCAAATTTGGTAAATTTTAACTAAATTTGCTATTTTGTTGCTGGACAAGATTGCAACAACCTCCCTTATAGTAATGACAAATATATATACAAGATTTTCAGTTTTGTTATATTTTAAATAATTTATTAATCAATACACAATAAATATTTTTAATAACAATTTGAATTTAAATTTTAGAACCTCCCCTAAAATAATGTCAAATATAAATACAAGATTTTCAGTTTTGTTTTTATATTTTAAACAATTTATTAAATATTAAATAATATATATTTTTAATAATAATTTGAATTTAAAATTTAAAATTGTAATTATATCTCAATGACATTTTTGCAATTATTCGAATCTTCTTCTTTTAGGTTTTATTTGAGAAAAGAAAAGAAGGATATTGGGAGAGGGGGGTAGCCGACGCAAGAGACAAACATTAGAGGGAGAAAGTTTTTCTTGCAAACAAGAGAGGAGAAAAGTGCGGCTGACGGAGAGGAAGATGTCGAAGTTTTGATGTAAGTGACGACAGGCTTTTTCAAGCGGCGTTTGACGGTGTCCAATGTTGGTTATAGGTTTGCGGCGGGTTTCACGATGAGTTTCGTCGTGGGTGTTCTATTTTTCAGTCGTGGTTTTCTTAGGGTTTGCAGTAGGTTGTTCGACACGTGAGTCTCCGGTCGGAGGAGTTGACAAGAAGAAAATTCCTTGATTTACGCTAAATATATGAAGAATTTGAAGGGGATGAAACTGGAAGCTAGTTTCAATCGTTTCTGCCTGAACATTTGAATGTTTGAACGCACATGATTTGAAAAAGATACGAAGCGATTGTGAAAATTATGTAGAGCTTTGATGGTGATAGGTGTTAATTGTGTGTTGGGAGTTTTATTTAATTATAGGATATTTGGGGTTTATTGAACAATTGTATTTAGGATTCAAGTTTGTCACTTAGGTAGGGACATTTAAGACATTGCTCCTGCAATTTTCTATTCAGATTTTTTCTGTTTTGCTATTTTGTCAATTTAAAAATAAATTTGTCATTTATCAAAAGTGAACCTCCTATTTTGTCATTCTTCTTGTCAGCCCAAAAATATTTACGACTCGTGTAATAAAAAAAATAAAAGCTCATAAAGTCACCATTGTATTTTCATAAATTTTAGAATTTCGCGTTGAATGCCTGCGTGCATCTTCTTCGTATTATTACTTTTGCTTCATATTTTCACTATCTTTTCGCTCATGATTTCTTATCTCTTCCTCCATAATTTTGGCGTCTCCTTATTCTTTTTTCTTTATCATGTATTGTGTCAATGTTTCTTCTCTTTTTTCACTTCACGATCGTATACCATGATCATCTACACGATCGTTTACCAAAATATAAACAATCCCAAGAAGATCATTTAGATTTGGGTGCAAGATTTTGTTATTCCATGATTTGGTATAAGATTTTGTTATTTTCGTTTTCATAATGGTTCTATATAGTAAATATTTTCGCATTTTGTTCTATTTTTGGAAAAAGAAATCCATTGATAAACTTATCAAAATATTACAGAAATTCAAATTTTAAATTTAAACCATTATCGGTTCTAATTTTAATTTATCTAATGTAAAATGTTTTAAGAGTATAAATTGATATTTATAGATTTCATTTATTTTTATTTCTTTAAAATATCAATAGATTTGATTTATTTTAATTTTTAAAATTTGTATATCAAATACTTTTTATTGATTACAAATTAGGGGTCTTTTCCATAATATAACAAAGCGGCAAATTATTTACACTCTATAAAACAATTTCAGAAACGAAAAAAGTTCATATACACATAATACGAAATACCAAAAATACCCCAATAAACACCTGATTAATCGTTCGCACGCCCGATTAATATTAATAAACAATTATTAGATGTCATCGTGTAGAATAATATATAATTGATACACGATCTTGTAAATTACCAAATATATAAACGATAAAAAATAAACATTAAACGATAACAAAAGACTTTAAATATAAACGATTGTGTAAATTATCTTTAACAATTATCTCATATGTGTGTATGATCATGTATGAAAGTATAAACGATAAAAAAATGATCATCATACACGATTCTATACATTACCATATATGTAAACGATAAGGTAATAAATAGTAAAAGATGACGAAAAAGTTTAGATACAGAGGATCATGTAGGGTAGCTTCAACAATCGTATATATAAGTATAAACGATCATTTAGAGAAATTCCAATAACTCATAATTACAAAAATACCATCAAAATGAAGGGGCTATAAAAAGGTGAAGGAACTTGCTCAAACTTTTTTGTCCATCATCTTCCTCGTCAATCGTTTATATCCTGGTAACTACTTCAATAGAACTGTTGCGGTCGACGATCTGATTTGCATTCAAAAAAGTTTGTATCTATATTCATTTTGATCTATCTATATCTATCACGATCCATTCTGCATACAAAGACGTCTGTTTCTATACTCATTGTATATATTTCATTGAATAATTTATATTAGTTTCTTTTTTACAAATAAATGGTGAGCAAGAAGCAACAAGCATCATATAGCAAATCAATAAAATGTAAAGTAAAGACAGAAAAAAGAAAAATTAAGAAAGAAAAAGAAATAAAGGTAACAAACTAGAATGTGAATATCTGTCTGTATAGCATTGTATATTTGTGTATCTTTTTCTGTATAGCGCTCTGTATTTGTGAATTTGTTAAAACTTACCCTTGTTTGAAACATATTGTTTATTATGTCTTTCAACAAGTGAAACACTATCCAAATGACATTATCATGCAAGATGAACAAAAAAAAAACCCTAGAATTAATGTATACTACAGTTTAGAAACATTGAATCAAATCAAGTCCAAAATAGATCAAAGTGTTCTTTCTCGAGTTTTGACAAACAGTCCTTTTAGCCAGTTCCTTAGCATTAAAATGGCCAAAATACCAACACAATTTCTAAATTTTCTATTAAGAAAAAAATGCCATACAAAAAAAAAATTAATGTCCTTGCTTTCAACTTCAATGGACATATAACAGAATTTGGGCTGAAAGAATTTTGTTTTGTGACTAGACTAAAAGGTCACAAATTTCCAGAGTTAAATCTAAGAGAAAGAAAAGAAAATGGTCTAAATAATGCTCTTTTCCATCATGATGACTTTATAACAAGAAGATATATAGAAAGAACTTTCAAAACTTTACGCAACGAGGAATACTCATTGAAAGAAAAACTAGTTAACCTCTATATCTTAGAAGCATTTTTAATTCCCAAGCAACAACACAACCACATAAATCTCCAACATCTAGACATATTAGATAATGAAGAAATCTTCAAAGAGTATCCATGAGGAAGGTTATCATACATCCTAACATAACAATTCTTCAAAAAAGCATCATACAATAGTGACAAGGATGTTGTATACTTTCAAGGGATTCCCCTAGCATTAGTCTATTGGGCTTTTGAGATAATACCAAGACTTTCTAATTTAGATGTTGGGTTTGGAAGAAAGCTTGCAATTGAAGGGCCAACAATTGTAACATGGGAATATTTGGAAACAAGTGACTAGAGGACTCTAAACATCAACATTTTTGAATTTGATAATGTAAGTAAATTTAGAGCATGCTTTATATATGTCTATCTAGATAGACAATGAAAAATTTATATCCATGTTTATCTTGAATAGATGATATGATAAATCTATCACTGTTTATCAATACATTTGCTACTTTTTCACTAATAATCTAATATCATTTTATTTGTAGTTCTCTATGACACCTCTAGATTCATCAGAAGAAGAGTCTCAAACAATTTTGAAATAGTTCAAAGATATTGAGAAGTAGGAAAGAAAAGAAAAGACAGAGCAACATAAAAAAAAAAGAGAAAGAAATGAAAAAAAAATAATAAAACAAACAAAATCTTAAATAAAATAAGTGAAATAAAAAAAATCAAGAAAAAACAGAAACAGAACAAATATCATTAGGTCGATGAATAAAAGAAATAAAAAGCATGTTGACAATGGTTATGAGAAGCTTGAATGTTCCACCATCATTAGCCAAACTTCAAGAACAACAGAATGAGAAAGAAATTGCATATACAAAAGCTGTGGAGAAAAATAGACCACCTACTTGTAGCCTTGATCTTCTTGATAAAGATGAAGAAGTTAATACAATGATGAAGTATGCAACAACACATTGCTCTACGGTTAGTGCCTTATTCATTATTTACTCCTTTGTTTTGTTTAATGTTGCTTAATTTTTAAATAAAACACGATTATGTTGTTTCTTTTTCTTTACAGGAAACTGTCATTTTGGAAACACAAATTAGTTTGGAAACAATAAGAACTATAGATTTAGAAACACCCAAAACACAAATATTGCCGCAGGTTTAATTCTTTTTTAAACAATAAATATAATTTATATCATATAGACAAAGATAGAAGTCTAACTCTATCTGGATGTGCTTTCTTCATGATGTCTCTGAACATTCTTACTTTATGTGCTTGCAGATAGATGAAGAAGAAGAAGAAGAGAACAACGAAATCATAAATTTAGACCAACGATCGTTTATATATTTTACACAATCGTGTATACATATTTAAACGATCTTTATATTGCACAGTTGTCTACATTTTCTTGCACAAGCATTTTGACAGCACATTCTCTTTTTACCTTCAAATAATTGAAGTTGAAGATGGAGAAAAAGAAGAAGAAGTTGAAAATAGAAGGCAGGAACTCAAAACAAAATGAAGCCAGATTCAATTGGAAAATATTATAATCGTCGAAGAAAAAAATAGAAAAACAAGGGAAAGAAAATAAAAAAGATACACCAAAAGGGAAAAAGTTTATTGAAGATGATGAGGTTGATAATAACGAAACTGAATAACAAATTGACACTAATATCAGTCAAGAACATGCAGCACAAGAACTAGAAACAAAAGAGAAATTAAATAAAAGAAAAAGGGAAATAATGGTGGTGAGCAAAAAAAGACAAAAGTTTAAAAAATGATATGGAGACAACCAATCTCAACACAAGAAGAAAAAGCAAGAAAAACAAAAGAAGAATGTCAACTCAAGAATACATTATATCTTTTTGCGATCGTGTAAAATGTATTACAACTTCGTTTACATGTAAAATATACATAACAGCATCGTTTACGTATAACATGTAATTAATGAATATACAACAATACTTTTGGTTAAAAGCCAGTGATCGTTTACGTCTATCATGTAATTAATGAATGTGATTTCAGTTATAAGATTAGGGAATTAAGGCCACGTGGCGACCATGTGTAAAATTTAGAGTTTGTGGGTGAAAATGGTCAATATGCGTGTTGTAAATAATCAAAATTATAAATCGTTTAGCATAGATTATCATCACATAAATCGTATAACCAGATCGTTTAGATAAACTAGCACGATCGTGGTAACCATGTGTAGAGTTTTAAGATTTGTGGGCAAAAATGGTTCAAACGAGTTTTGTCAATAATCACTTCGCATTTATTAACCTGCCAGCGAGCCCAACGTGAAAAGACGTTTCATTTTCCGTCCCTTCATCTTCATCTTCCTTTAAAACCATTCTCACAAACCATTAGATCTTATGTTTCTCAACTTTTCTTGTCAAACTATTCCTCATTCATTAAAAACCATTAGATTATCAATTCGCTTTTATTAACCTATCATCAAGTATAAGGCAAAAGAAAAAAAAAACGCTTCCTTTTCCATCAATTAATCTTCATCATCCTTTAAAACCATTCTCACAAGCAAAGAACAATAAATGTCTAAATGCTGAAATTTCAGCATTTAGACCTTTATTGATCAAGAAAAAAAAAAGGAAACAACGTGCATGTTTTCAAAAATGTCTACAAAAGACTATGGTATGCTCTTAACAACTTCCTAAATTTTGAGCCTCTTCCGGGCAAAGTTGAAAAATGACGGGATTCACAAAGGAAGATATTCTCAGTATTTGGTGTACAATTCTTGCAAGGTTGTGCACGAAGTTGGTCAAGTGCACAACCCATTGAAGCTATGCAGACATTACCAAACATCGATGTGAAGGGATGAAAACCCTTTACAGCGGAAAATATACAGAAACTCAATTTTAATTAGAACCTTAAAAATACCAATACATTGGCAAAAAATATTGGTTAAACATGCTTTAAAAAATTACAGAGAATAAGACTTACGCTCGTTGACGACTCTGAATCTGCCAATCACCAAATTTTGGGGCACCACCACTTGAAAACCTTCCTATTCTCTGATTGAGATGGTTTGTGGGAACCAAAATTGGAATAAGGGAATGGAGAGATTTTTTTTAGAGAGAATGGATAGACTTCTTCGCAGAACTCTCTCCCGTTCGAAAAAAAATTTGTTACGCAAAAAATTCCCTCTTCTTCAGTCGGAAGAAGAGGGAAGTTAGAGAGAATAATTGGGAACGTGGGAAAACCACCCACGTTCCTTATTAATTTAATAAATTAATATTAAATTAATATTAATTAATTAATTAATTATATTAATTATATTAATTAAATAAATAATTAAATAATTAAATCATATTTAATTAATATTTCATTTAAATCATATTTAAATGAATATCTCTCACATAACCTATAGTTTTAATTTAATTAATTTAATTAAATCAAATTTAATTAAATCAAATTAAACAAAACTATTAATTAATTCTCCAATTAATTAATTTCTAAATTAAATATCTTATATTTAATTTAATCCATAATTTGAATCATATTCAAATATAAATTTCTCTCATAACTTATAGTTTTAATATGTATCATATACACATTAAATTTTAACTTATAGTTTTAATATGAATCTAATTCACATTAAACTGATATTTGAACTTATTCAAATATTTTATTCTCTCATAATTTAATTTTGAATCATATCCAAAATTAAATTTATATAATAAAGTCTAATTAAAATATAAACTTTATATTATAATGTATCAATATACATTATATTAATTCCCAAAGTAAATTTGAACATTTCAAATTACAACCAATATAAATAAATCTCATTACTCTTTATGAGCTAGGAAGGGGACCTAATGGACCTACAGATCAGAAGCTACAACGATATGAGATTAATTGGCTAAACTCATTAACCACATTAATCAATATTCGTTAACTGTGTGTACACTCCACTAAAGACTCACAGCTGAACTCTTCTCACTGTAGATATATTTCTATGTCTACGGATATAGACCAATACCAGTAAGTTAGTCCTTCACAAGTGTTCGTAACTCCAGCTGGGTCAAATTACCGTTTTACCCCTGGGTTACCTCTAGTCCTTAAATACCAGTGCTTCTCTAATGAACAACCTGTTTATGGTCCAACCATTAAACAGAAACCCCTCTCGTGCCATTGAGAGGGTAGGGCCCTTTGTTCAAGTCTCGGAGACACCATTTAAGGGAACACTTATCTACTTACCCTAAAGGTGGGAAGGAGTGAATTCCATCTTGTGTGATTATGTTCCCAGCTCTCCACTCGGTATTGTCCCCAAAATGATAAGAATATTGAGTCGGCAATCTGGCCACTCTCACTCGTATAAATCAAAGGACAATCCCTCGCAAACAGGAGTTCATAATACACTCAGGATTAAGACTAAGTTACCTAGGTCATCCTAATGAAATAGCAATCCAACTAGTTAACGGAGTTACATCTAGTGATTACTATTTCGTGGTCCAGTCTTATGCAAACTCATTGCATAGGATACCCTCACTCGCATGTCACATACATGAACGCATTTGATCAATGTGTCTGTATCAAATACAAAGTGAGCCGTATCCATAGTGTTAACAGGATAAGGTACCCAACCTTAACCCTATACTATAGACTCTTTAAGCTGATCTTGAACATTAATCCCTGTATGTCTCTACATACTGTTCAAGACTCATCAAACAGCTTAGGATGTTAGTTTATTGGATTTGGGTTATTAAGAAAAAACTAATAAAATAATCAATAACACTTATTGAAATTAAATAATAAAATACTTTATTAATGACGGTCAATTGATTATATTTACTATCTACGAGTTTTAGGACATAAAACCCAACACGATGAAGACCTTCTTTTTGAAGCCTTTGAATTTTTTGAGAAGGGAAAGAATGCCAAAATGTTTATTGTAATTAATGAAAATTTACGAAGCAGATGGTTAAGGACAAATCTTTGCAAAAATAATGATGGATGGCAATATAATTGTATTAAACAGTTTTTTTTTTTATTTCCATCACATTATGTGCATGAACATGTTTTGTAAAATTTACATAAAATGAAAACATATAATAAAGTTTACAATCAATGTATAAGAACTTTTCAGAATTTCTTTGTTTTTTACCTGTTAAACATTTAT
This sequence comes from Cucumis melo, assembly GCF_025177605.1. Classification (NCBI taxonomy): domain Eukaryota; kingdom Viridiplantae; phylum Streptophyta; class Magnoliopsida; order Cucurbitales; family Cucurbitaceae; genus Cucumis; species Cucumis melo. Next base: position 24,379,889 of record NC_066864.1, on the reverse strand, counting down.
ATTTAGTCGTTTTGTATCAACTACGAGATCGTTTAAATTGTATAACATTATCGCTTAGATGTTGTAAAACGGTCATTTGATACAATTAACGTTAGCAATTAGATGTTTTCAAATGGTCGTTTAAAAAAATTAACATTATCGCTTGTATGTTGTAAACGATCATTTATAATAGTTAACTTTATCATTTGGTTGTTATTAATCGATTGTTGATCAAATTTTTAATTTTGAAGATCTTTTGGGTTTATTATCAAATTGTTTAGTCACATAAACGATCATTTATAGCGTACAACAAGATAGTTTAAGACAAACCTAATTATTTATAGTTCACTTGTAATAATGAGATTGGTTAATGTACTAAAAAATCGTTTGAAATAAGTACATGATCGTTTAACATATATATTACCATCACGTAAAACGTATAACTAGATCGTTTAGATAAACTAGCACGATCGTTTAGGTTTAAGAAAATGATCGTTTGTATTTCAAACAGATATCGTTTTGATTACAGAACTGTCTACATTATTGTGTGATCTTAACCGATCGTTTAAACCTATCGTATAATTTAAAATGTAATTTCAGTTATTAAATTACTATATTATGGTCACGTGGCGACTATGTGTAGAGTTTTAGGGTTTGTGGGTAAAAATGATCAGAAAGCGTTTTATCAATAATCAATTCGCATTTATTAACCTATCAGCGAATACAATGCAAAAAAGACACTTCATTTTTCGTCCCTTCATCTTCATTTTGATTAAATACCACATTACAAAAAGATGCTTCATTAGATTGCGGGATTTTTTTGTGCCAAATTTATTGAATGTCTTGTAACAAATGCAGACCATGATTGTTTAATTATGGATAACATGAAACTATTTAGACAACAATATGTAGTAAACTTTTGGGCAAATAAATTCTATTGGTAAATAAAATGTATGTTTTGGTTCATGTACATGTACAATTTTTACTTTTTAATTTTAATCAACTTTTGACTGAATGTTTGTATTCGTTTAGATAAATATCTGAAAACAATTGTATAAAGATATAAAAACATTCGTGTAGATAAATGTAAAAGATCATGCATATAGCTTTAAACGATTGTTTATATATACCACACTAATATCTAAACGATCGTGAATTTTCCAATTAATCTAAATGATCATGTAAGACTTCATAGACCACCACGTACTTAAGTCAAACCGATTTCCTAAACTATATGTAAACGTCCAAGTATCAAGCATAAACAATCAAACGATGCAAATCACACAATCATTTAGTAAAGTCTAAACGATCTTCTTAATACGTGTAAACAATATTAAGCGATCGTTTATATATACCACACTAGTGTCTAAACGATTGCGAATTTTCTGATTAATCTAAACGATCACATAAAACATTATAGATCACCACACACTTAAGTTAAACCGATTTCCTAAACTATATGTAAACGTACAAGTATCAAGCATAAACAATCAGGCAATACAAATCACACGATCATTTAGTAAAGTCTAAATGATCTTTTTAATAGATGTAAAGAATATTAAGCGATCGTTTATATATACCACACTAATGTCTAAACGATATTAAATCTCCATCAAATTTAATATCAAACATTTATACATAATAATGAAAGAAAGGGATTACACATTATCATTAATTGTTCAAACCTTGCTTACAAGTCCTACTATTATGTCCTTTACGATTACAATTGGAACATATGGTTGAACTACTAAATTCACCAACAGATGGAATTCTTTGTTTTCTTAGTCTTCCAGCTTGCTGTTTAAAGACTGGAGGATTTCATGACAGAATCTTCAACTCTTCAATCGAAATAAGATCCAACAGGTTGAATACAACCACTGTATGTTAATGATAGTGTTTATTTATAATAAAACTTAGATATATAAGAATAGGTATCTAAATTAAGCAAGACCATGCGCACAAAGAATTTTTTCAATATCCCATACTCGGCAACTACAACATCCCACGTTTAACTTCACAATAAACTGTTGATTTCCATCTGTTACTTGGTATTCAATCGTACTAATTGGATCAACCTAATATATAAGACAAATAAGGACAATTAATAAAATAATAACAAATAGATTCCAATCTCTATATACATCAGATATATATAGTGATGGAAAGCATATGAACGTAGCGGAAATAAGATCGAATTTTTATCCTAATTGCAACTAAACCTAATTTAGTGATTAACATGCATACTAAACACAACCCTAATTACATTAAATTAGCGTTAAAAGAAATACTTACCTTTGTAGCTTCCCGAAGCTCCAAATCTTCTCCCGAACTCAAATCGAACCACCACTAGAATTGACCCGCTATTCTCTGAACTTGAAATCGGATTGTGGGACCCGTTTAAAGTAGGAAAATTGAGAAAGAGGTTGAATTTGAAGGTGGATTTTGGTGTGAGATTTGGGAGAGAAAAAGGTTTACTTTTTGTAATTCAAAATTACAAAAAAAAAATGGCAAAATTCTTTTTCCATTTGAAAATTGCCTCTTAAATAGACAAATTACATACAAAATTTGCATGTAATTGGACCACCAAAGCCCAACACCTCACAATCCACTATCCATTGTGGATTGATTCACCATTTCATTTTCTCTTGATAGGCTTGGTGTCATCACCATAAGCTTCCACATAGCCCACTAAGAGTTAGTGGAATTATCCAACAAAATGTTGGATTTTCCCATTAACTTTGGTCAAGAGGCAAAATGGTCATTAGACCATTCTAGTTAAAGTCAGTCAAAAGTCAACATTTTGACTTTTTACCATTTTGTCCATCTTGACTAATTTCGATCTCCCGAGCATGAATTCGTATTCATTTTCTTAAAATTTAAATCATATTTGAATATAAAATCGATCGAAATTTGACTTTTTAAAGTCAAAAATCAACATTTTGACTTTTCACAACTTTGACCGTTTCCATCAATTTCAAACTCCCAAATATGAATATATATTTGTATTTTTAACATTTAAATCACATTTAAACATAAGACCCTATAATCAACAGCTATATTACATATATTCATTGGTTTCTCTCTCACTACCTAATTCGAACAATTCGAATTATTCCAATATATTGTTCTAAGTTAATTTCGTATGAGCTAGCAGGAGAACCTAATGGACCTATAGATCGTGCGTTCCAACAATCCAAGATCAACTGACTAAACCCTTTTAGATCGAGCTAATCAACATTAGTTAACTAACGATTCATTCAACTAGAGTCCCATAGTTGCACTTCCCTCACTCTAGACATATTTGTGTCCATTTGATATAACCATGATCAGTAAGTTAATCCTTCACAGGTTTTTCGTAACCTTGTTGGGTCAAAATATCATTTTACCCCGAGACTACGTCTTGTTCCTTAAGTCTCACTAATCCACTATTGAACATTTGGTTTAAGGTCCAACTTATAAACTGAATCCCTCTCAGGCCAATGAGAGGGTGGGATCCCTTGTTCAAGACTTGGATTCAATCCTTAAGAGAACAACCTATCTACTAACCCTAGAGTGGATAAGAGTGAATTACGTCTTGCACCCTGTATCCCTAGCCATTCATTCGATCTTACCCCTGAAATTGGAAGCTTATTGGGCCAATGTCATTGAGCTGCCCTCACCTATGCAGATATAAGGATAATACCGTTTGAACAGAAATTCATAGTTAGCTCAGGATTAAGATTAAGTTACCAAAGTCATCTTAATCGAAATAGTCAGTTTATATAGTCAACGGTGTTGTAACTTAAAAATGATTATTTCATGGTTTCAGTCTTATGAAAACTCTTTACATATGATGCTCCCACTACCATGTCTTTACATGAACGATTCAGGATCACGTCGTTTGTACTAACTACAGAGCGGGCCGCATCCATAGTGTTTCCAGAATCAGGCGTCCAACCTTATTCATTCACTATAGATCGTTTGGGCTATATACTCGAACTTGATCCAAGTTTATGTCTCTACATAAAGTTCAAGTCTACACTAGATAGCCTCTAGACCTTAGTTTATTGGATTCAAGATTATAGTATTCTATTTTCACTAATAAATCTTCAATAAACACTTTGTCAGATAGAATATAGTTTTAACTACAAACTACGAGTTTTAGGACATAAATTCCAACAAACTCCCACTTGGACTAAAACTCCTAGTGTGAGAAAACAATGTTGAATTTAATCGTGAGAGAATAATGTTGAATTTAATCGTGAGAGAATTACTCATATAAGTATAATAAACATATAAGTACAACAAACTAGGGCATATACCCAAACACTCTCCCACTAGTCCTTGTGTGCAAACTTCGTAGACCTAAACTATTTAGGTGACCTTCAAAAAATTTAGCCGTGAAGGACTTTGTAAATTAAACAGCCAAAAATTTGCTCAACAATTATCGAGATTCCTACAACGTCACTACGATGCATGATTACCCAAATAAAATAGTACACTTTAACTTTACGCTTCTTCACACTACTACTCCTCCATCTAGAGTAAATAATGATTTTGATGTAGACTTTCTAGCATCTTTAGAAATCAAAATCAGTGTATCCAATAAGGATCAGATCCTTAGTTCACAAGTACTTAATCTTTTAAATTTCTAAACTATTTTAAAAATATACTTAATGACAATTCAACTCTTTTGGAATTCTGCGTTTTATATCTAGACAACATTTTGTCTATATAAGATGCTTGAGATTGGCTAGTATTATGTTCTTGTAGTTCCAAACAATTTGAACCTTTAGAACACATTGTGCATTTCCAAATATTTTATTTGAAAGTGCATAGCTAGTCATTTCTAGACATCAGATAGATAATCTACATCATTCATTGTTTTTTCATAAAGTCAATGGATCCTCTTAAACCATCATTGACTATGATGATTTGGTTTTCGATAAAACTAGGTAGCGAAGAGGGTGATGAACAACCCTTCTACTACTTCGAGGCACTTACAACTTTTGAGAAAGATGTGACTAACCAGATTCCCTAATTTTATCAACTACTTTAGTGGATGAACTAGGTTTATCTATAACATCTTTGGAAATCCTATTCAATACTAATTTACTACGTGGTTTGATGATTCATTATAATGCGAACCATGTCCAACAAGGCTTAGTTTCTTCTTTTTTATACATCGTTCTATTTAGGTGTATTAGATGCAGAGAGTTGTGACTGGATTCCATGTTTTATCAAATAGTCTTGGAATCTTAAGTCCACATACTCTCTATCTCGATCTGATCGAAATGTCTTTATAGTTTTACCTAATTAATTTTAGTCTTAAATTTTCTAAACTTTTTAAGAGAATCTGACTTGTGATGCAATAGGTAAACATGACCAAAATCAATTAAATTGATGAAATTATCATACCCTCTTTGAACTTTGACATTCAATGGTCCAAAGAGGTCCAAATGTACGAGCTCTGATCGTATTTTAGTTTTGAGACCGCTTTCTAGTAAAAGATCTTTTTGGTCATTTTTCATTTTAAGATAAGACTCACATGAAGGTAAAGAGTTATTTTCCAACTAATTTATAAGTCTACTCTTAACCAATCTTTCAATTGCATTGAGATTTATGTGATCGAATCTTAAGTACTATAAAGGCGTTAGAAGAAACCTTTTTGTCTTTTATGCTAAACATTTCAGTATTAAAGACAAATTTTGCTTTATTTGGTCTTAACTTATATATAAGTTGTTTATATATAGTAGAACAAAATTGAATAATTTTTATAGAAAGATGAACATTTCATTTGATTTCAAAAAATATTCTCCACATTTGTTCTGAAATACAAGAGAGAGATATTAAATTTCAACTTCTTGAGAAGCATACAAAACAACATTAAGTATAAAATATCTATCTAAATAACTTTAGATCTTCCACTGCTTCAGCCAAGACAACCTCTTTTGTTCCAAACTTTGAGGATGATCTTGCCTTCTACAAGCTTTCCTAGAACTAGTTTCCTTGTGCTTCCTTTTCAGCTTTCTTCTCAGCAAAGTACTTTGGGCAATTTCTCAACCAATGCCCGTCCTCATTGCAATGGTAACATTTACCTTTAGCAACTTTCTTTCCCTCACTATTCTTGGGAGTCTTCCCCTTTCTCTTCTTCTTCATATTTAAAGTTTCAACTCTAGTCATAAATGACGATCCTCCCACTAACTCTTTCTCTGTGGTAGCGACATTTGCTTCCAATCCTATCCCCTTACCCATGGTAAGGTTCTGGAATCGTTGGAGCTCATTTAGAAGAGTGGTTAAGGTGAACTCTATTTTGTTCGTACACGCGTTCGTCTGAAACGGTACAAAACTCTTCGAAAGAGATTGTAAAATAAAGTTCACCTGATTTGTCTCATTGACCACCATTTACTTCAGCAATATTAAAGTGCATCATCATATCCAGGACATGTTCTCTAACCGAGGTCCCTTCCTTCATTTTCTTGGTGTAAATATATTTAATTGCTTCATGTCTGAGAGACCATGAAGGCTGACTAAACATCTCCCTCAATGAATCCATAATCTCTTTAGTTGTGGCTAAGGATTCATGTTTCTTTGCCAAAACATCAGACATGCTGGCAAGAATATAGACACGAGCCTTTTCATTGGCCTTAACCCATCGATTATATGTTTCTCAAACATTTCGATTAGCATTTGAGGCATGGGCTTGAGGACGTTCCTTAGTTAAGACAAACCTTAAATCATTTATGACTAGTATTGTATTTAAGTTTGATTTTCAAGTTGCATAATTATCGCCATTAAGTTTCTAAGAAGCTAAGAGTTGTACTATTGAGTTGTTCATGCTGAAAAAGTAAAACATACTCTATTTAATGAAAAACTATAATATTTTAAGAACCAATTAATTTAGTAAATATTAATAATATAATGTACCCATCATTATTATGTTTTGCAACAATATTTGAAAGGTTCAGAATAACCTCTACCGAAGGGTAGTCGATTACTCCTCATTTGAACCCAGACAATCTTGACCAAATGCTAACTCCTGAATATCTTATATTCGCTTAGTACTTAGTTACCGCTAGTTCGGTCGAGAATACACTAACAACTTAGTAATTCTTATAAGTGTAACCCTCCATTTTCAGATCTTAGAGATATCATTATGCTCCCGAAAGTGAAAATACAATATGAAAACTAATCTAATAGACCCTATCTATGTATGGAGTTCGCGGTGTTTCGAATCTTATAATACATCCCTCCGAAAGGAACGTCGCTCGAGGACAGACAAGCAAGCGCATTATAGGAATCTCATGATGCGACCCAATGAAAGAGATCGTGGGATGTGTTGTCCCATATCCCTCACCCACTTACTATCAACTACTTCCCCTATTCACCTTGATATTAATCCATGTGGACACTCTCCGAAGGGAGTTCACTTCTATGCACGACCCAAAGCCCTGCATGGACCTCACGGTGTGAACTCTTAGGGACGCCAAAGTTAAAAGTACACTACTTTTCTCTAGCTGAAGTGTTCTAAGATGGTTTTAAAGGGTACTAAGAAAGAAATGATCATATTTAGGCTAATTTAAACATATCCTAATGTCTAGGTGAAACATCCAACATAACTATTATACTGGATTTTAACCTATGATGTCTAGGTGATAAATCAATTTTATTACCTCACATCTATCACACATGCTCATAAAACTAGGTTAACTAGGCTCAAGAACTGATTACAAACTCCAGGTAGGAGGTGTTCCATATACCGTCAACTTAAGAACCTCCAACCTTAGTCTTCTTATCTGACTTGTTGACAAGATCGAATTAGGTGAGCCTCTTGTAATCAGTTTTACAAAATATCGACCTAATTCTATGAAATTTGGAAGATATGATTTTAACCTAGGTGAGCATGCATCTTAACTTTGTTATAGATTTTAAACGTCTAATTCATTTTATGACACTTATAAAAAAAAATTTAGACAAACCTATAACATTCATCTAGCAATATATAACTATTATATAAACAAATTAATTAATATGGATTTTTTAAAACTTTTAATTAAATCATATTTAATTCAATTAAACCATATTTAATTCAATTAAATCATATTTAATTCAATTAAACCATATTTAATTCAATTAAATCATATTTAATTAAAATTAACTTAATTAATTAAAAAATTAATTAATCAAATGAATTAATTTCCATATTAATTAAACCATTATAACATACTTTCAATGCATGAACACGTGGTGGGATTTTAAATCTATATGACATATATTATGCACATACAATTTAAGCTTTAATTAAACATACATAATTAACTAAATACCCTAAATTGGATTGGTTTTGGCTCCTAAGTTAAGCTAAAAACTAAATTATTACAATAATAATTTGGTGAAGTACAAAAACCGCTCCAAAACAACTTGAACCAGCTGGAAAACCAATGAAACTGCACTGAACCGGCCCAAGAACCAACATTTGGGCTTGAACCGGCCCAATCGACAAAGCTGGCCATCAGGCGCGGGTCAAAACCGGGTCACGGAGCAGGAACTAGGCGACGAAAAACGGATGCGGGGCGCGAACGAACCAGGACAGTCGGTGGGCGCTTGGGAGCGAGGCGGAGAACGGGTCGTACCCGGTTTTTGGAGCAGGTCGAATGCAGAGAACGGGCGCGCGGGCGCTGGGCTGGGCAGGCTGCGAGCGCTGGAGAGTGGGCCGGGTTGCACGCATACCAAACGCGTGCTGCGGGTTTCCGGGTCTGAGCGTTATGGGGGTCGTCCAATCGGTCTGAAGCCAATATTCGGGTCTGCCCTCTTCTTTTCTTCAATTTTTCAGCTTTTCTCTCTCCCGGTTGAAGCAATTACAGCCTAAGTTAATTCTCATGACTCTTAAATAAATTTATAGACCCTTTGAAAAATAAAAAAAATCATTAACAAGGCTAATTCCAATTAATTATTACAAATTTAAACCTAATTTAGGGCTAAAACCATAAATCCATTTAAGTTCTTCACACAACACAATTTATCATATAAATCGGAACACTCACCATATGCAATTGAGTAAAAACATGCATGCTCTAATACCACATGATGAAAAGCATATGAACACAGCGGAAATAAGATCGAATTTTTACCCTAATTGCAACTAAACACAACCCTAATTACATTAAATTAGGGTTAAAAGAAATACTTACCTTTGTAGCTTCCTGAAGCTCCAAATCTTCTCTCGAACTCGAACCGGACCATCACTAGAATTGATCAGCTATTCTCCAGATTTGGAACCGGGTTGTGGGACCCGTTTAAAGTAGGAAAATTGAGAAAGAGATTGAATTTGGAGGTGGATTTTGGTGTGAGATTTGGGAGAGAAAAAGGTTTACTTTTTGTAATTCAAAATTACAAAAAATGGCAAAATTCTTTTTTCATTTGAAAATTGCCCCTTAAATAGACAAATTACATGCAAAATTTGCATGTAATTGGACCACCAAAGCCCAACACCACACAATCCACTATCCATTAGTGAATTGATTCACCATTCCATTTTCTCTTAGTAGGCTTGGTGTCATCACCATAAGCTTCCACATAACAGTTAGTGGAATTATCCAACAAGATGTTGAATTTTCCCACTAACTTTGGTCAAGGGTAAAATGGTCATTTGACCATTCTAGTTAAAGTCAAACTTTGACTTTTCAAGTTAAAAGTCAACATTTTGACTTTTTACCATTTTGTCCTTCTTGACTAATTTCGACCTTCCGAGCATGAATCCACATTCATTTTCTTGAAAGTCAAATCACATTTGAATATAAAATCGGTCAAAGTTTGACTTTTCAAAGTTAAAAATCAACATTTTGACTTTTCACAATTTTGACCATTTCCACCAATTTCGAGCTTCCAAATATGAATCCATATTCATATTTTTAACATTTAAATCACATTTAAACATAAAACCCTATAATCGACGGCTATATCACATATATTTGTCGGTTTCTCTCTCCTTACCTAATTCAAACAATTCGAAATATTCCAATATATTGTTTTAAGTTAATTTCGTATGAGCTAGCAGGGGAACCTAATTGACCTATAGATCGTGGGCTCCAATGATCCGAGATTAACTGACTAAACCCTTTTAGATCGAGCTAATCAATATTCGTTAACTAACGGGTCATTCCACTAGAGTCCCGTAGTTGTAATCCCCTCACTATAGATATATTTGTGTCCATTTGATATAACCATGATCAGTAAGTTAATCCTTCATAGGTTGTTCGTAACCTCGGTTGGGTCAAAATATCGTTTTACCCCCGAGACTACATCTTGTTCCTTAATTCCCACTGATCCATTATTAAACATTTGGTTTAAGGTCCAACCTATAAACTGAATCTCTCTCAGGCTAATGAGAGGGTGAGATCCCTTATTCAAGACTTGGATTCAGTTCTTAAGAGATCAACCTATCTACTAACCCTAGAGTGGATAAGAGTAATTACGTCTTGCACTCTATATCCCTAGCCATCCATTCGGTCTTATCCCTGAAATGGGAGGCTTATTCGGCCAACGTTGTTGAGCTGTCTTCAACTATGCAGATCTAAGGATAATATCGTTTGAACATAAGTTCATAGTTAGCTCAGGATTAAGATTAAGTTACCTAGGGCATCATACTCGAAATAGTCAACTTATATAGTCAACGGTGTTATAACTTAAAAGTGACTATTTCAAGGTTTCAGTCTTATCCAAACTCTTTACATAGGATGCCCCCACCCTCATGTCTCTACATGAACGATTTATGATCACGTCGTTTGTACTAACTATAGAGCGGGCCGCATCCATAGTGTTTTCAGAATCAGGCGTCCAACCTTATTCATTCATTATAGATCGTTTGGGCTATATACTCGAACTTGATCCAAGTTTATGTCTTTACATAAAGTTTAAGTCTACACTAGATAGCCTCTGGACCTTAGTTTATTGGATTCATGATTATAATATTCTATTTTCACTAATAAATCCTTAATAAACACTTTATTAGATATAATATATTTTTAACTACAAACTACGAGTTTTAGGACATCAATTCCAACATATAGATAGCAATCTATCTCTAATAGTCCGAGATAAAAAAAAATCTTACCAATAATCTTCTCGACTTTTCATGTTCTAAAAGCAGAATGTTCTCAGCCCAAGACGTCAAACGACTCTTCATTGTAGAAGCAGCTTTACTTCGTTCATAAAACCACTTTTGTAATACATCCCTAATTGAACTAAGCATCATAGTCACATGTAGTTCTCTAAGATCTTTAAACACTGAATTTACACTTTCTGCACAATTTGATGTCATCATTCTATACCTTCGTCTACATGAATATGTTCGAGACCACTTCTTAAAACCAACACTACTAAGATAATCTCTGATATTTGAACAAAAAGACTTCATGCATCTCATGTGGTATTCAAATTCATAACGGTGTAGGCATAAACACAAGTAAAGAAATATTTATCAAGTAGTGGATCATTAAAATGAAGTTTGAAGTTACTTAAAAGATGTTTTGTGCACATACAATACTCAACATTAGGAAACACTCTTAAAACTCCTTTAGGGATGCTAAGATGTCTATAAGAAACAATGACTAAATTAGCCCGCTGAAAAACTACCTCGTATCTTCTAAAAAAACCATGTTCATGATACATCATTTTCAAAATCTACAATGGCAAAAGCAAGAGGGAAGATTTGATTGTTACCATCTTGTGATGAGGCTGTTAATAGGATGCCACCAAACTTACATTTAAAAGATATCCCATCAACAGAAATAATAAGTCTACAATATATCCACCCCTCAATTGATGCACCAAAAGTCATAAAGCAAAACTTGAAATGACCACTATTATCCATTTCTAAAGCAGTGCATGTACATATAATAATTATAAACACATTTCTATCAACATAAACAAAAAAAAAAAAAAGAACAGAAAGAATATAAAAGATGCTAATATTGGTCTATCTAGATAGATTGTGATATTAGTTTGTCCACATCTATCTGCAAATGAATTTAAATTTGATATACAAAACTGATCATATCTGAGTTAGATTCAACAAATTTATCAAAGAATCTTGGAATCAATGCATACGATTCAACTGTGTCACCATGTAATATCTTTACCATCTGTTTTTTCGCCCTTTAAGCTTTTTGTAACTTATATTAATTTCAAGATTTGTACGAGCCTTATGCACAATCTCTTTAGGAATGGAACGATCAATAGACATGAATCTAAAATCATTTATTAAACAATTGCCAATTAATGTTGAAGAAGCTTGCATGTGAGAACTTTGGGCTACTCAATGAACAATCATGGTCAGAAGTGTATTTTCGTAGCATCCACAAATCACTTTTCTTATAACGAGATGCCCTCATTTGCAGCCTTCTTGCAGACATCTAAATTCAAGAGACTTCAAATTTGATATTGTAGTCATAAATTTAAAGTTGGTATTTACTGCTATTATGCAAAAACACTATGAAAATACATATTTTCTTTCAAATAAGCATTTTTTTCTTCAAATCAGAACAATAAGAGATGTCTCTTATAACTTCATCATTTGAAACAGAAGAAGAAGAATCTATATTCAGTGACATATCAACATTCTCTCGTATACTACTAGATGAAGAAGACATTCCTAAAACAATTAACACTTACATGGGCAACTAATGGATGTCTAACAGTTGCATATTTAGCAAAAGCTAAATACCAAGCAACATCATTGTCTTTCTTTATTGGCACCACAATTTGAACATTGGTTTTACCAAAATCAAGTAAAACAGATAATTCTACTGATTCATCCAATTCAATTTTATCACATATCAAAACAACCAAAGAATTAAAGTTGACTTGCATATCTACAAAATTCCAGATACTGAGTAATTCTTATAAACATTGTAGCCATTCCATTGACCTCCATAAAAAACAACAATAGAAATAGACATTCTAATATGAAAAAAAAATATAATTAAGTATTTAATGGTGAAAGGAAGAATTAGATAAATATCTATCACAGAATAAGAGAATAAAATGTACTCAACAATAAAAATAAACACAATGCAACAAATAAATAAATTATCGTGCAAAAAAGATTAAATACCAAACAATCATTTAACAACAATAGATGATCGTATAAAATAAATTAATCCATCGTATAGAATAAACTAAACGATCATTTAAGGACACTGATCGTTTAAACCATCGTATTGACTTAGATACACGATCGTTTAAAGATGTTGATCATACAAAATATTAAACATAAAGATGAACGATCGTGTTCATATAGCAAAACAATCATCTCTATATTGATAAACGATGATGTTGATAGAGGTAAACGATGGAAAAAAATCGTAAAGGAAAAAAAGAAGAGGAAAAGAAAAAAGACGATGGAAAGAAATTGCAACGAAAAAAAAAAAGAAAATGAAAAGAAGAAAGACGATGGAAAGAAATTGCAACGGAAAAAAAGAAAAGAAAAGAAAAAAAAACGATGGAAAGAAATCGCAGCGAAAAAAAAGAAAAAGATGAAAAATGACGAAAAAAATCACAGTCAGGAGGAGAAGAAAAATAGGAGAACAAACCTAAAATATTTAAAAAATGACTAATTTTATGAACTTTGCTGCACTGCTGAAATAAAAACGTAAACAATATCATCTTTTTCTTTCTTGTTGCTGTCCCTCCCCACCCCGTATCTTTCTCTCTTCCTTTTAGTCTGACGAGGCTTCCCAATCTTCTTTTTCTTCTTTATTGCTAATCTCACACATGCATCTCTCTTATTTGTTGTTGTCGCGGAGAAGAACAAACGGGGGCAAGAGTGGATGGAGACGAAGAAATCGGTTGTCCTTGTTACGACGGAGAACCAACAAAACAATTGACGACCTTCATGGTATACCAGATCTTTTGTGGGAAATTGCCAAAAATAGGTTAAAAAAAGAGATTTAAATGAATTTTGGGACAAGTTTTCAAAAGAAAGACTTTTAGGACAATTTGGGTGTGAATAGACAAAAATGCCCTTCCTTTCCTTTCCCTCTTCCACGTTGCTTTCCCTTCTCTCCACCATCGATTCCTTCTCTTTCGTGTATAGTTCCCTTTCCCTTCTCTTTTCTTTCATGTAGAACACCTGGACTCTCCGGCCATCGTCACTTGCCCATCGTCACTTGCCCATCGTCGCTTGCCCATCGTCGTTTGCCCTTCGTCGCTTGCCCTTCGTCGGTCGTTGTCCAGTGCATTTCGTCGCTCCTATTCGGACCATTCAATCAACTTCGAGCGTCTTATTTAGGTGAGTTTCATGTCTAACTGATTTTTAATTTATCTGCTGTAAGTAAATGTTTGTTAGGGTATTTGGTGCTATTTTCATCCGTAATTGTCTGGTTTTTGGAATTGGACTTATTTGCCGTAAATTAGTTTAGTCAAATTTTGGTTTTAGGTTCTTAGAAAGTTCAATGTTCAATGGGTAGTGAAAAATGAATTGAACTAGAGGATGAAGATTTAGTTGGATCAAATAGAGAAGGAGTAAGCAATAGGAATAGAAGGAATGAAGGTTTTTTTTTTATCTCGCACCTATCTCGCACGTATCTCGCACGTTCCAAACTTTCACTATTTATTTCAAAATCAACTTGGTACACCTCCTAATCCATTTAGAGCTATTCTTTGCATGTTTAGTAACTCTCTTAGGCCCTCATGCTTTATCTCGCACGTATCTCGCACGTATCTCGCACGTATCTCGCACGTTCCGAACTTTCACTATTTATTTCAAAATCAACTTGGTACACCTCCTAATCCATTTAGAGCTATTCTTTGCATGTTTAGTAACTCTCTTAGGCCCTCATGCTTTATCTTGCACGTATCTCGCACGTATCTCGCACACATCTTGCACGTATCTCGCACACATCTCGCACGTTCCAAACTTCCACTATTTATTTCAAAATCAAATTGGTACACCTCCTAATTGATTTCTTTACATCTTGCACGCATTTTGTAGGTTCTTAAGTTCAAATCAATTTTTGAAGATACAAAAGTACTTAAGGTAGTTTAAGGATGGCACATGTTCGAATTTTAGTGCGTCACAGTGGTGAATGGGATGAGGGACGAAGAAAATATGAAGGAGGAGTGTTAAAAGGCATTGTTGTCCCTAAAGAAATAACACACAAAGATTTACGGTCTGAACTATATGACCTTGCAGAAGTTGACCCTACAAAGTTCGACATAAAGATAAGATGTATATATGAGATCAAAGGGGAAAAGGAAGCTCCTCCATTTGAGTTAAGCAATGACCGTGATTTGAAGTTTTATATTCTTAGTGAAAATCCATTGGAGGTCCCCCTATACCTATCGTTTGAGCCTACAAGCAATCGAAGCATGAAAGTGTTAAACAAAGATTACAATTCAGTATCTGGGAGCAACCAAGTTCAAAATTTAAACCCTCATCCTCCTCCAATTGGAATGGATAGATTAGATGAGAATGAAGTTGATATTGGTGAAGTTGAGGGTGGCTTGTGTCATAACATGATAGGGACCAATTCGGCTATATGGGAATCATATGAGTCATATCATTCAATAGATGATACTTTTACATTGGAGTCAGTTGAGATGTACAATGAATTGTTTGACATCCCAGAACAAAGAGATGCTCCTAGAAAAGATTGCAAAGGAAAAGGTAAAGTTGACTACAGGTCCTCTAGTCGGAAGTTGAAGACAAAAGGAAGTGGCTGGTCGGAAGAAAGCTCTACAAGTGCAGAGTTGGATGTAGGACAAATATTTTTTTGTAAGAGAGATTTGTCAATGAGATTAAGTGTGTTGGCAATGAAAAAAAATTTTCAGTTTGTAGTAAAAAAGTCTACAAAAGAGGTTCTTTTCGTTAGATGCATCGACAACAAGTGTGGTTGGAGATTGCGAGCGGTTAGACTGAAGGATTCAAATATATTCAAGATTAAAAAGTATGTGAAAGTTCATTCATGTTCTCTTGAGTTTTTGAATCGTGACCATAGGCAAGCAAAATCTTGGGTTGTTGGAGAATTAATAAAGTCCAAATTCAAGGGACCCGGTCACATATACAAACCACGTGATATCATAGAAGACATGAGGCAAGACTATGGCATAAATATGAGTTATGAGAAAGCATGGCGTGCCAGAGAAAATGCATATGAACGAGTGCGAGGGTCTCCTGAAGAGTCATATAATCTTTTGCGTAGATATGGTGAAGCACTCAAATTTACAAATTCAGGTACAATATTTCACATGGAACTCGAAGATGATCGTTTCTTTAAATATCTTTTTATGGCTGTTGGTGCATGTGTTAGAGGATTCTTAAATTGCATTAGACCGGTCATAGTCATGGACGGAACATTTCTTAAGAACAAATATCGGGGTCAGTTGATAGTGGCCGTTTGTTTAGATGGTAACAATCAGATCTATCCTCTAGCCTTTGGAGTAGTTGATAGAGAAACAGATGACTCAATACAGTGGTTCTTAGAAAAATTGAAAGGTGCAATA
This sequence comes from Cucumis melo, assembly GCF_025177605.1. Taxonomy (NCBI): domain Eukaryota; kingdom Viridiplantae; phylum Streptophyta; class Magnoliopsida; order Cucurbitales; family Cucurbitaceae; genus Cucumis; species Cucumis melo. Next base: position 24,363,428 of record NC_066864.1, on the reverse strand, counting down.
GGGGAGGTGCCTAATCTAGGCTTTGTGACAGATCGGAAAACATGCTTCGCCAAGGGTATTTCATCAGTTTTCCCTTCTGCATTCCACGGCCTTTGTGTCCAACATTTGAGTCAAAATTTGCATGATAAATATAAGAATGACACGGTTGCTACTTTGTTTTATAATGCATCGAGAACATATCGTGAATCAACGTTTGTTGAAGCGTGGAGACATCTTCTTTCATTTCCTAATGGTTCAGGGAAATATTTAAATGATGTTGGAATAGCACGATGGTCTCGTGTTCACTGCCCAGGAAGACGGTATAACATGATGACAACAAATATAGCGGAGTCCATGAATTCTATACTGAAAGAACCTAGAGATTTGCCTATTGCTTCATTCCTTGAAAATGTTCGAGCTTTGCTACAACGTTGGTTTTGGGAGCGTCGAGAAGAAGGCATTAAAGTGACGTCTACATTGACCAAATGGGCAGAGTTAGTTATTCAAAAGAAATAAGAAGGAGCTTTGACAATGAAGGTCAACCCAATTGACTGTTACCAATTTCATGTCAAAGATTTAGATAAGGAGGAGGTCGTAAACCTTCAGACTAAAGAATGCACTTGCAAGGAGTTTCAAGCTGAGCAACTACCATGCTCACATGTCATTGCTGCAGCACGGGTTTGTAATATAAATGTTTATAGTTTATGTGCTAATTATTACACTAATGAATGTTTGTTGGCTGCATATGCGGAGGCCGTCTACCCAGTTGGGAATCAGTCAGATTGGAAGACAAGCGAAGACTACGTACATATGACTGTTTTACCTCCCAAAGTAGTCAAAAGAGTTGGTCGACCGAAGAAAAAGAGGATTCCAAGTGTTGGTGAAGCTCCGAAATTGCATAAGTGTGGTCGGTGTAAACAAATAGGTCACAACAGATTAACGTGTACCAATCCAATTTCATATACCGACAAGTCGAGCATACAAGATTAGAAATTTCCCTACCAATGTACTAAGTATTACACTAATTAATGAATGTTTGTTACTGATGTGTTTTCTTAATGATTTGTCCCAACATTCTTACTTTCTGTGCTTCCAAATGGATGAAGAAGACGAAAATAACGATTGACTTATTCATTTAAGAACACAAACACTGGTTTTATGATCATTTAAAAATAACTAAACGATTGTTTAAAAATATCTAAACGATCGTTTAAAAATAACTAAACGATCGGTTAACAACAACCAAATGATCGTTTGAAAACAACTAAACGATAGGTTAAACAAAACTAAACGATCGACTGGTCGAACAAAACTAAACGATCGTTTAAAACAACCAATCGATCGTTGGAAAACAACTAAACGATCAGTGAAACAAAACTAAACGATTGGTCAAACAAAACTAAACGATCGTTTAAAACAACCAATCGATACCTTGAAATTAACTAAACGATCAGTTAAACAAAACTAAACGATTGGTCGAACAAAACTAAACGATCGTTTAAAACAACCAATCGATCGTTTGAAATTAACTAAACGATCCATTGGAGCTGTATGAAATGAAGCAGATGCTGGAGAGATTGGTCTAGGTAAAATTTGTTTTCATCATACATTAGATAAACGATCGTATAACTTTGATAGACGATCGTTTATCAAAGTTACTCGATCGTTTAACTTCGATAGACGATCGTTTATCAAAGTTACGCGATCGTTTACTTTTATATACACGATGGTTTAACAATACATTATTTTTTTAATTTTATGTTCGTTTTTATTTGTTTGTTAGAATCAAACTGAAAATCAAGGGAATGATCATACTGATCAGAATGACAATGAGTATGTTGTTCAAGAACAACATACTCAACAACAACCTACTGAAGAACAACATACTGAACATCAAGAGGAAACCCAAAGGTTAACATTTCATTCATTGTTTACTAGTTTATAAATACCTAACAATTGTATTTTTTTTTCTTATTCTCATGTTTTTTCTCATTTTGTTTAGGGAACATCAAGAGGAACGTGGTAGTGATATAAGCATAGACGGTAGGGATGCAGACTTGCTAATGACTATAAGAGATATATCGGATAGTCTAAGTCATCAAATTCAGAAAGAATCAGACCTGCCACAGATGATTACTACCCTTCCATTTGTGAGCCAACCTCTTGCACTTTGTGAATTGGCTCCAATGGATCAAACTGTACAAATTGTAAATGAAGAATCTCAACTGGTATGTATACACAACAAATTTGTAGTCGTTTGAATGAATAGTTTGTTACTTGTTTAATACGATTACATTGCAGGAAACAACAAAAAAAACAGGTTGAGATGAAAAAAAATGATGAAGCAGTTACTTTGGTTGAAAATGAACCAGTAACTGTGCCTGATAAAGATGTGGAAGAAAAACCAATAAAGAGAAGAAAGCTATGTAAAATAGCAAATAAAGAGGTGCAACATGAAGATGAACAAGGTAATCCACCCACAACATCTGCTCAGATCATATCAGTATCTACAACACCTGTCCCAGATGTGGAAATCAGAGAAGTAGATCCATATAATCCGATGTGGAAAGTGGATCCAAAATTATGGAAGGAATACTTGCAATGGAAAAGATCAAGAAAAACAACCCATGAAGAAAGGAAAGTAGTCTCCACAACCAGAAAGAAAGACTTTTTCAGACAGCTTGAAGAAAACACATGGGTACATGGAGACGTAAGTACTCTTCCCAAACGATCGCTTATATTTGATAGACGGTCGCTTCTATTAACTAAACGATCGCTTAACTAAACGATCGTTAAGTTAATATTACACGATCGCTTACTACGTAAACGATCACATGTACATTTCTTATGCGATCGCTTATCCTCTCCTTTCATTCATTAAACGATCGTTTATTTTTTCTTTGTAGACATTGGATTTGCTATTATCCCACTTGCAGAATAAAATGTTGCATCTCAAGCACCATTGCAAGCGTTCTTTTAGAATATTACATTCCTCTTTTCTGGTAAGTTGTTATTCTTTAATTTTTTTTTTTGTATAGAAGTTAAACTGCATCATTATATTCTGACTAAATTTTGACTTGTTCTTGAAGATTGGAATCAATAAACCAGACTGCATTGTTTGGAACCATATTTTTGATACTCATCTGGTGACACCAGATAATACGAAAGCTGAATGGACAGACCCAACAGCACACCTAACTATATGGACAGAAAAAGATGTGGAATACTATTTCAACACTGCTGTTGGTGATTACAACGGAATACCAGGGTGGGGAGATGTCAACTACGTGATTACCTGCATCAACATAAAAGAACACTGGTTGGCTATTGCAGCTGATATGAGAAAATGCAGGATCTACGTGTTCGACTCAATGCCAAATTATGTTGAGCAGAAACTTGTTGATGAAGCTCTTCAAATGCCTGCACGATGCATCGCCTCACTCGCGATTGCAATTGGAGTCAACCTCCATTCAGATCGTTTCACATATGGCCCTTGGCCAATACGCAGATCGAAGGCCACATTACTCATTGGATTGTGGAATTTTCTGTGCCAAATTTGTTGAATGCCTTGTAACTGCTAGTGACCTTGGTTGTCTAACTGTGCCAAACATGAAACTGTTTAGACAACAATATGTGCTGGAACTTTGGGCCAATAAATACTTTTGCTAAATAAAAAAATATATATTCGTTCTTGTACTGTTCAGTTAATATTTGTATTTGTTTATATAATTTTTTTATGTAATTTTTATAGAGAGAATAACATATTATAATTTTAAACTTTGTTATAAAATAAATACTTTGTGATATTTTCAATTAAACGCGACCAAAATTGAGAAAGAATATTTGAGTTAATATTTGTATTCGTTTAGATACATATCACAAAATATTCGTGTAGAGAAATACTCATCGCGCACATATGTATAAACGATCTTCTTAATAAACGATGTCTAAACGATCTTCTTAATAAACGTCAAAATATTAAGCGATCGTTTAGTAAAGTCTAAACGATCGTTTGGTAAAGTCTAAACGATCGTTTGGTAAAGTCTAAACGATCGTTTGGTAAAGTCTAAACGATCTTCTTAATAAATGATGTCTAAACGATCTTCTTAATAAACGTCAAAATATTAAGCGATCGTTTAGTAAAGTCTAAACGATCGTTTGGTAAAGTCTAAACGATCGTTTGGTAAAGTCTAAACGATATTCTTAAAATCATAAAAAAATTCAGCGATACAAGTAGTTTTGCAACATAGAGAATAATCGATACTACTAATTGAAATGTCAATTGATACTAATTGAAATGCAACATACACAATAATCGAACAGCCAATTGATACTTGTGATTTATGTTAATATTTCAATACATAGGAGTGTTGGTCCATAATTGAAATGCTAATTGTTTTCTAAAGTATGACATGTTTTCTTGACATAATGTATCTAAACCAACACCAGCAGCTATGTACTCAAAATACTTAATTGCGAATACGCCACAATCACTATTATTTCGTTGAAGTGGAATTGAGTCAACAATGACAACTGGCCAAGGTTCCTTGTATGTCGATGATCTACCTCTCCTATCAAAGAAGCCAGTACTATCTAACAACTTTGGCACCAACTGTCGAATGGGCAGTAATATGTTTGTCATCTCTTCGGCAGTTGTAAGTGACAGAAGCGAATCCCATACCTTCACTTGACAACTTACCAAATCCAAGCATAATAGAACCCAATGGTTGCCATGGACATTGAATGGAGAGTAAACGTAATCAACACTTGCCCAAGGATCTTGGAAGTCTACTTTTGACCCGACAACATAGTCAACCAACCTATACTCTTCGTCCCAGTCAAACGGGCGATTCTCTTTAATACATTCTTTGTATAGGGGCCACTTCGAAACTAAAATGCGCTGCAAAGAAAAACATACAAACGCAAATATCAGACCGAAAGACAAATATCAAACGCAAATACATACATAAAGTAACGCGACGATTCCAAACCATAAAGATTGTGTCTGCAGTTGTGAAGTTCTGAGAAGAAGGTATCCCGGCTGCCTTAATCTTCAAGCGAATGAAAAGAAAAAGTGCATCCAAATGCTAATACAAACAAAAGTAAGCAGTAAATGTATAGAACCATAACAATGATAAAATTATAATTGCATAAATGATAAGATAATCCCATACCTCATCCGACAACCACCGGCGACACATAAACAAGTCTCTGAAAAAAGCCTTCGATTTTTTCCCATGAAAGGTTTCACGCAGCTCATCGTCTGTACGCTTGTCTGTAATCCAAGCTCGAAGTCTATCTAAATGGACGTCAAGTATTTTGTGCATAGGATCATAAACAATTGCTTCAGACTCAGAGGTGCTGGTGGTTGATGTCAGAGACCGTTTAGGTAGAGTTGTGAATGGGGTTGATAGGTAAACACTTGCACGCTTCCTACGGGCGGGCCGAACGTGTGGTCGTTGAGTGAGAAATGGTTCTATCTCTATGACGTCCTCATCGTCAACGACATCTATTGGCTCCTCTAAACCAATATCAACCTTCTTCTCCTTTACATCTTCGTCGCCCTATGGAAGCTCATAATGCATTAGTGTGGATAATGATAGAAATTAAACATCAATATTAGCATGAACATGGAACCAAACCTTCTTTTTAACTTCAATGTGTTCATCCTCCTTTGGCATCCTCAACCAATTAGGGGTACCGCCTGTGTCAACATCTTCGGTCTTAGCATTATCCACATCTTTACTTTCTAATGTATGATCTACTAAGCCTTCGGACACCTTGTGGTCCCCTTCGTCACCCTATGGAACCTCAAAATGAATTAGCGAGAACATGGTTACCAAATATGAAACAACTAACGTCAATACACTTAACAGTTTCATTCCTAACCTTTCTTTGAAGTCCAATGTGCTTCAATATGGTTGACATCATGCCCTTCAATTCGTCAATATCGGATTTTATAGTATTAAGTTGCCCTTCAACAACCGCTACTCGATCTTAGAGATTTCGAATAGCCTTTTTCATCTTAATCTTGGACTTCTGTTTCTTACTCTTTTTGAAGTCATCTTCATCGTTAACAACTTCTCGTACTCTTTTTGAACCACCATTCTTCGACTGAATAATGGTAGATGAGCGGAAGTTTTCAAAAAGTTCACCTGAAGCAATTTTCAATTGCTCCTCTTCAGGTGTCATCTCAATGACCGCCTTAATTATAAACTGCAAATAGAAAAAGGCAAATGTATTTAGGACAAAGAAATAAGCACAAAATCACGCGATCCTTAAGTAAGTTACTATTGCTTGCTACTTACCATTGGCGAGTCAAACACCTGGCTTATAGTTTGGGACTTTGGTGATTGTTGGCACACCCACCTCAGCATTCGTGGTATGGCATGATCGTTTACTTTATCTACACCACATCCAATGATGGTTGGTATAGACTCATATGCCCAAACCTATTCCACATTTGACAAACAAGTTTAGAAAGTGCCACAAGATATATATAGATATATAAACAAGTGGTTATACAATCGTTTGAAAACAACTATACGATCATTTAACATAACTAAACGATCGTTAAAAAACAACTATACGATCGTTTAACATAACTAAACGATCGTTAAAACAACAACTAAGCGATCGTTTAAAAGAACTAAACGATCGTTTAAATAACTAAACGATCGTTTAAATAACTAAACGATCGTTTAAAATAACTAAACGATCGTTTCAAATAACTAAACGATCTTTTTAAAGTTTTGAAGTAAGAAGTAAGAAGTCACATACCTGTAATGCATGCGGAAATCCATTGATAGTATATTTTTTTGTCTGTGTTGATTTCTTCTTTCCCTTGGCATATTGCTTGTCCAAGGCTCTTTTCAATGCACTTAGCGTGCGTACAAAAACAATCCGACCCCAATCATAATTATTAAATGAATTCCAATCATCAGCAATCTTGAAAAAACCAATGTCCACTTTGGTTCGCCTATCTTTTCCCAACAAAGATATCTCTATAAAGTAGACTAAAGCTAATTTGACAATATCATCGTCATCACCCTCGTATTCCAAAAATATATCCTCTAAGTCGCTAACGTAAACACACTCCTTGTCTTTGAAAAACTTCTCCAACAGTCGACTATTCCCAACCAACTGAATATAGTCCTCTTTAGGACCCCATAGTCCAGTTACGATGTTAAACTCTCTCCTACCGAAAGTACAAACAACGCCCCCTAGTAAGAAACTTATAGAATCCTTTCCTTCATCTTCCACCTCCCTTAACAGTAAGTAGTGGATGAGTGGCCCATTAAAGACAATATTTAGGTCCAAAAAGTGCCCAATCTTTTGTTGTGATCGTGATGGAGAGCGTCTACTAGACGAGTTTGACCGAGGCTTTCTTTTGCTAGGATTAATATGACAACACCCTTAATGAGTTGAATAGAGTTTTTACCCATTAATGAAACTTTTAATTAAGTATGGTTAATTAAACAAATTAACAAATTTCTTTTTTTGTTAATAAGTAATGTAATCAATAATTTTATAATCACAAGCAGATTTAAGCATCCATCTTAATTTTCATGACAAGATTGGTAACTCAAATATGTAAAGATAAATTCAACCGATCTAAATAGATAAGTGAACAATTAATCTCAATGACAAAAATTGTAATTAGTTTCAAGCAATAAAATTTAAGAATAAATTAGTTGCAAAATTTAATAGTTGAGAGATAGAGAAATTGACACTGAAAATTTTATAGTGGTCAGCACAACCAATCTAAGTCCACTTCCTAAGCTCCCTTTTGTACATGCCACTACTCTTTCCACGTAGAAGAACATAACCACTACACCTCTCCTTTTACAAGTTCAAGAAAAAACTCAATTGTTTCCACTATCACGGTCGAACCATAAAAAACAATTCTTTTTAAGGATTAAGAGAGCAACTCCTTTATCAATGGATTTAGAAATGAATTGAGGAAAACTCTCTCAAATAGTAGATTCACAAATTTAAAGCACTCAACAAATCAATTCTCGTGATACAATGAATCCTCATGATACTTATATATATAGCTCTCTTTCAAGCATTAGGTGAAAAGAATAAAAATTGAGAACTACGAGAGCATCAGAGAATTGAAATAATGAAATTTGTTTCAAATGTATACTTTAATTAGTATATTTGAAGAAGAAGATGTAAATAAAGAGATTTAGACGCGAACATAAAATAGTATTAAATTCATTTTTTTTCAAAACAAAACCAATTAAGTTCTAAAAAATTTTCCAACAATCTTTCCGTTTTTTATAATAACAAACTATTCAAGAAAAAGGAAATCCAAATAATTGTCTATGATACATATTTTATATGTATTTGATGCATAATTAACACATAGATAATTTCGGTTAATTTCACTAGAATTGTTAATAAATAAAACCAGATTTTTTATCATTAAAACATGGATTAATTCATTAATTTGAGATTAAGGACAAACAAAAAACAAACCCACCATAAAAGTGCAAGGTGGGTTTTCTTTCTTTCTTTTTTGTTGAAAATGGTTGAAGGTGAGACAAACTCCAGAGATAAAAGAAGATAGAGGTTTTTTTTTTATTGGCTAATGCGTGTAGAGTGAGAGAAAAGATTGAGTTGTGCATTGGGACACCATTCTCTCAATTAGGGTTGGTTTTAGGTGATAAGTACATTAATTACCTACGTTGGTGTATGTTTTATTATAGTGTATTTGAATTGTTGTGAGACTTTTCAGATCCATTATTTAAATGTTGCCTTTTAGTCTAGGAGGGTTAATTTTTTCAAATTATTTATACGTTTTGATTTAATTTTTTAATTTGTCATTTATATAAGGTGTTTTTTTAAAAATTATAATAAAGTGACAAAGTATTTACGTAGAATAATTTCGAAAATGAAAAAAAAAGTAAGAAGTTCATCGTATAAAATACTAAAAATATCCCTCAGCCACGCCGTCAACAATCCGCGCATTTTAATATATTTGCGATCGTTTAGATTTGGTATGACTACAATTTATCTTTTCAATTCTATCATTTAATTTTGTTATACAATCAGTTTAATTTGATTATGTTTAGATTTCTTGGTACACAAATCTAAACGATAAAATACGATTTTTTTTTCAAAATTTGGTATAATTTTTTTAATAGTTTAGATTTCTCTAAATAATAAATAATAATTTATTTTTTAGATGAGAAAAGAAGACAACAGATAAAAAGAAAGAAAAGAAGAAACACAATAAAAGAAATCGGAGTAGGAGGACGTGAAAAAATGAAAAAAAAAGGAAAGACAAACGTAAAATATTTAAAAAATATTAACTTTATTGAGTTTTTAAACGAGTACCTTTACCAAAGTTTCGTTATATAATAATAATTAGAGTAATTATAATAAGTAGTAGTTTTTAGAATAATTATTAAGTATGTAGCAATATTTTAAAAAAATTGTAAATATAGCAAAACTATCGGCGATAGATTTCTATCATTGATAGACTCTTATGGTATATCAGTGATAGACCAACATTTGCTACATATTCTATGAATGATAGACTTTTATCATTGATAGTTTTTAACAGATATTGCTATATTTGCAATTTTTTTAAAATATTGTTATATACTTAATTATTTTGAATATAATTGCTAGATTTGCAACTAACCCTTTATTTTCTTTTGCTACTTTTACGTATTTATCCTGCTATTTATCTCGTTGCCCCTGTCTATAACGAGCCGTAAGCTTAAGGCCCAGTCTGACCGCCATGGATTCCAAAAAGGCTTTCCGTCCAAAAGGCGGGAACTTTGGGGTTCTATCGAACAACGGATAATCATCATCATTATTACCGTAATAAAGCTACAATTTTGGAGTATATTTTCCTTATATTTAAACACAAATATTCTTATTTTGCTCTCTCTTCTTCTATAATTATTCTTGTATTCTGGGTATTTTATCAATGAATTATACAATTATTCCATCAAAATAATAATCATCACGATGTTTTTTCTAACTTCTGTAAAAAGTTCTGAACCATTTCTGTAATCTATGTCGCACGCCCTTGAACACAAAAGAATCGACACAGTCGTCTTCTCTAACTCTCGCTTTTGCCTGAGACCGCCGGAAAAGACAGCAGCATAGTCAAATAATGGAGGCCATTCTAAAGGTGAAAACGTTCTTCTTCCTTCATTTTCCTTTGTTTCTGGATATGGGGTTATGTTTGTTGTGGTTGCTATGGCTGTTTTTGGACTTGCACTTCTTTGTAGTTGAGTTAATAGTGAACTATAAGGACAGTATTTGTGAAATAAATTTGTGGGTATTGAAAATTGTTATGATTTGGTTGCTGTTGCAGAGGTACTTTGGATTCTCGGCGTTTAGGCCGTATCAGAAAGAAGTCATTCAAGGCATTCTTCGTGGGAAGGATTGCTTGGTGGTTAAGGGTACTGGAAGCGGGAAATCCTTATGGTAGCTTGTTCTTAATCATTTTGTATTTGTATTTATTGCATTTTGTTAATGGGGTTTGCGTGTTATTGTTTGTTTAAGTAGTGATTTATTTTTATCTTTACTTGTTAAAGTTATCAGGTACCGCCTTTGGTAGTTGGAAAGACTGGCATAGTTGTTAGCCCTCTTATATCATTAATGCAGGATCAGGTAATCGATTATTGTCATTACCATTGTTTTGCTTTCCGTGAAACTCAAGGTGGACGCCAGCTGAATCGGACTCCCATGAATGTGAAAAAAGAAGAAAGCCATTGTTCTGTTGCTCTCTTTTGCCATTGGATTTTAGATCCCATGTTCTATTTTCCTAAGCCAGTTTTGGATTATGGATCCATAGGTAATGGCTTTAAAACAAAGAGGGATCAAGTCTGAGTACCTTGGAAGTAGTCAGACTGATTACACAGTTCAAGACAAGGCAGAGAGGGGTCAATATAATATATTGTTCATGACACCAGAAAAGGCATGCTCTGTATCCATGAGGTATACATTAGTGGAGCACATGTAAAGTTAATTCTATGTCTTACATTATTCTTCCTCTGCTCTTTCTGTGCATCCATGGGATCTCTTCCCACTTCCAGTTCCCATCTGCTGTCTTGTTTGATCATAAGTTCTATTTGTTCCGATAGTTATGCAAATGTATTCTTAAATACTTTTAAATGTAGACTTAAATTATGGTATTTGAGTCCTGTAAGGATGGCTTGGTATTACTAGCTGCACATTATACTGGAGCAAATTTTAGTACTTTCGTATCTAGGAATTGGATGTGTGAAGTGGGATAGATTTGTACAATACTGAAGCCATGTGAGGTAGTTTCTGATGGAATTCATACACATTTACTTGGTAGAAAAAGATGGTTTAAAAGGATATTTATGATACATGGCATTCTAATATCCTATCTTGACTAACACCTTTTTATTTATTTTTGAACTTCATTTCTGCAGTTTTTGGTCAAAATTAAAGAAGGAAGGAATTTGTTTGTTTGCCGTTGATGAAGCACACTGCATTTCAGAGTGGGGGCATGATTTTAGGTTAATTTTACGTCTTTTTTATTTTTCTCTTATTTTTGTTAAAAATATTGTATAATTAAATTTACCATAACCTATCAACTTAAGCTATTAAGTTGAGTGGTGGTTTAACAATTTTCAACTTTTCTCCCATGGACCCTATTCTGAGTTAAGTGGCTTATTGGTTTTGAGATTGGTTGTATGTTACTTTGTTGTCCAATTGTCCCCAACATCGAGCTCCTGTCTACATTTTTGAACATCAGTTTACGAAACAGGGAGAACCATGCTTTCAAAATTTCATCTTAGGAATGGGTTTATGCATCACTCGGTTTGTAAGGATTTAGTGTATTATAGAAACTAGAATGTAAAGACTGTGGTTGTTCATAGAAGTTGAGTGCATTCCTCATTGATGAGCTTGTTACATTGTATGAATGTGAGGAAAGACTTTTCCTTTCTCCTTTGAACTAGCTTTAGAGGTTGATAGAGCTCATAGACACCAACAACTCGTGGTGTCTGAGGATAAGTTAAAATAAATCTAATGGTTCGCAGGCCAAGCTAATAGTGTAAGTAACTGAAGCAGCTGCGGAAATTATTAACAATTATGATCAAATGTAGCAATTTTCTTATCTTATGCAGTGTTTGAATAAGTTAAAAAAGGAAGAGTACCCTTTTTTTTAAAATAATTTTATTAGCATGAAAGTACCAAAGGACAAGGGGACATGGCATGCAGCTTAGCCAAGCGAGAAGAAATTAGATGTACAGTTTTCACTTTTCAGCTACGAAAGTTGCTGGGGAATAGATTTTTAGCTCTTGTTTAGCTAAGTTCTTTGCATCGACGTGAGAAAACATATTGTTGATTTTATGTTTCTTTATGTTCAATGTGGAGTTTTCTTCTCTCCAATTTAGTACTTCTCTTAATTGTTCTATAAACTATTGGGTTCTGATCATAGGGTAGAATACAAACAGCTGGACAAACTTCGCGATGTTCTACCAGGTCTTCCATTTGTTGCACTGACTGCCACTGCAACTGAAAAGTAGGTAGCTAAATTTCTTCAAATTACACCAGTTACTTTCTCTTTTCTATGCTTCTTTGTTTTTGTTGTTGGACTGAAAACGTCCCTTAGCAGAGCTATCACATACTGCATCCCAATGGTTTGTGTTGTTATTGAACTCCATTGCTCTATCTATGGTGAACTGTTTTGTTTGAAGGTTGACCTTTCTTACTAATATATATTTGGATAGATTCCGTTAAATATCATATAAAAGATTCTCTCTTTTCATTGTAAATTTATTCTTTTATTTTGCCTAGGAGATAACGGACTTCTGATTTTTTGATTGAGATTGTATGCCTTAACTAGTTGAGCGAAGCTTGTATTTATTGAAATTTTACTTGTATGATGGAGAAAAGTGGAACTCTTGTACGGCACATGTTTTCTAGTTAATAGCCCCATGGCTGTATTGGCATTCTATTTATAAGCCATAGCAATGAGATTATGCACGGTTCCATTCAATAATTTGGTGCATTATAAGGATATTTTGTGATTTTTTTAAATTTCAATTTTTATGCTCTTAAATTTATTTCCTTGGATCATTTCAGTTTTCAGTACATTTTCTTGGGAAATGAATTCCTTGGGTATTTATTTCATATATTGTTCTAGGGTTCGGAGTGACATTATTAATTCTTTGAAGATGAAAGACCCACAAGTTACCATTGGTTCATTCGATCGAACAAATCTTTTTTATGGAGTCAGGTCTTTTGATCGTGGTCCATTATTCATGAATAAGCTAGTGCTTGATATCTCTAAGTATGTAGCCTCTGGTGGTTCAACTATCATTTACTGCACGACAATTAAAGATGTTGAGCAGGTATATTCTTTTGCTTCTAGTTCTTACAAATGCCACATCCAAGTTCACTGTTAAAAAGTATAGGCAAAGAAATAGGCATAGGTAAAAAAATATTTGCATACTTACCTAGCATGACAAATTGAGGGCATCGAGCAACATGATTATTTCGTTATTGTTAATTATCTTTGAGATTTTATATGCCTTCATGATGGGCTGGTGCAACAATTTGTGCATCATGCACTTTCAGGTTTATGCTGTTGAGCTTATTGATTGGTTCTTTGTAAATTTTGGTCCGAATTTTTCCTAGATATCCAAGGCACTTGAAGAAGCAGGGATTAGTGCTGGAATTTATCACGCTCAAATGGACAAAGAATCACGTGCAGAATCCCACAGGTTATACCAATAGTTCGTGGCAACTATGGAGCTGAATTCTATTGATGCTCTATATAATCAATAATACTGGCAACCATAGCTCATTTAGCCTTTTATTTGTTTGGTTCTCTGATTGTAACACCTTTTCTTTAATCAGACTATTTATAAGGGATGAAGTGCAAGTCATGGTTGCCACTGTTGCTTTTGGTATGGGTATTGACAAACCAAATGTAAGACAGGTGATACATTATGGCTGCCCAAAGAGTCTAGAATCTTATTATCAGGAAAGTGGGCGATGTGGTAGAGATGGTATTGCTTCTGTTTGCTGGCTTTATTACACGAGAAGTGATTTTGCTAAAGCAAACTTCTATTGTGGTGAATCACTAACTGTATGAATCATGCTTTCGTTCTTAAATTACTTACCATTCTATTTGATGAAAAATTTACTTTTCCTTGTGGTGTATGTGTATATAGTTTAAAATTTGAACTGGATTCTTCTATATTTGCTTTCTTTTGTTAGGAAAACCAAAGAACAGCCATTATGGAATCATTGATGGCTGCACAGCAGTATTGTTCTATCGCAACTTGCAGAAGAAACTTCTTGCTCAGTTATTTTGGGGAAAAATCTGAGTCTGAAAAATGTGGTTTGTCTTTTACTAGGTTTTGTTCTTTAAATCTTGTCAATTCTTATGACAATCTTCCAGTACTCTGATTCTGACCTTGAGCTGACATCTTTGTCCACAGTTCCTGTCATTCTATTTTGTAAAGAGCATATTGTCGTGTGTTTTCTTTTCTTTCCTAATTCTTCCCTTTGGCTAAGTGGTTTTGGAGGATTAGACCGTTTAGCATAAGATTAGTTTTAGCATGATATGTATGCACATGGGTGAAGCTCTAAAGTGATTTCGAAGATATTGGAAAATTGTCTCTCTTATTGTTTATATGTTTACAGGCATACCAATTGTAATTTTTGTGGGGCAAGAATTCATATTTTAGGAGGATAACCTTGAGTTGGTGTTTAATCCTTGTACAATCAATTCCTTTGATTCTATACACTATCACTCTATTAGATGCTGAAGCATTTGGACAGTTTTTAACTGTCTCTGTAATTTGAGATCTCTGAGCCACTGTTTGTTCAATACTCGTAATCATAGAGGCTGCGGTTGTTATATGTGTATGCTTTCAGTTACACATGGTGTACATCTCCCAGTCCACAGTTATCGAGAGAAAATGTTTACCGTCCACCCTTGAAACACAAAGAGATGTGTTGCAGATTTGTGTGGCTCAGATTTTTCTGTAGGAAATGTGTATGAACAGGAATCTACGACCCTTCCATAGTTATTTATTATTCCAATGAAGAGAGGGATATTGTTGGTAGAGTATACTTCAAAGTTTCTGTAAGACCTCCTATTATTAATGTGTATAAGAGGAGGGGTAAGAAAGGAAAGTTACATGACAGCAAGGAGGAAAGAGAGAATGGAAATGAAATAGTGGATTAGTGGAGCAGCAAGTGGGCCCTACAGGATCATGTTGTTTGTCTTATTCGGCCAAATGTCTTATAAATAGCAAGGGGAGGGTAGCATTCTAGGTATGAGAGATTTATAAAGAATGTTTTGAGAAAGAATAGAGATTGGCGGCTGGGGAACCCTACCTTAGCCTAGGAGAATAGGTTGGTTGGTTCTTTACTGTTTTCCTTGTTTTATTTCCTAGTTATTTCTATCATATATCTTGTATCTACTGTTTTTTTGGCAATATAAATATATAAACACAGAGTGCTGCCTCTGTTTTTGCCCTTGAGTTAGTAAGAGAATATAAGAAAGAAGTGAGAATCCTCACAATTGGTATCAGAGCCTTGTCAAACTGGGAGTGATTACAAGACTGATGGCACAACGACAAATGGAAGAAAGGCTGGAGGGAACGGAAAAAGAGGTGTTGAGCCTCAAGGAAATGATGCTGGAGATGAAGAAGAGTATGGACCGATTGGCCGATGAGTTGAGGGACCAGTCTTATAAGAAAAAAGAAGAATCTGGTACATCCGACGGGTCCATTATGAAAATGAAAGGAAAAATGGAAGAGACAGATGTAACTGGAGAAATACATACCCACCAGATCGATCGAAGCAAATATAAGAAGCTGGAAATGCCCATGTTTCTGGGAGAAAATCCAGAATCCTGGGTTTACCGGGCAGAGCATTTTTTTGAAATCAACAACTTACCAGAAGCAGAAAAGGTCAAGGTGGCAGTGGTGAGCTTTGGACAAGATGAAGTGGACTGGTACAGGTGGAGCCACAATAGGAGAAAGGTGGAATCGTGGGAAGATCTGAAGACCAGAATGTTCGAATTCTTCAGGGATACTGGACAGAAAAGCTTGGGGGCTAGGCTAATACGCATTCAACAAGAAGGCTCCTACAGTGATTATGTTAAGAAGTTCGTAAACTACTCGGCACCTCTCCCACATATGGCTGAAAGCGTGCTCCGTGATGCCTTCTTAACTGGCTTAGAACCTGCGCTTCAAGCTGAAGTGATGAGTCGACACCCTCAAACACTAGAAGATTGTATGATGGCAGCCCAGTTGGTGAATGACCGGAACTTAGCACTCAAGTTGGCTCAAGCAGAGATGGGTATTATCGAGCCAAAAAGAAGCGAATCAGTTGGTAATAAGGTGCAATGGAACAACGAAAAAGGGATGTTGAGGAAAAATGAGTTCCAAATGAAGCAAATAACTATACCCCTCAAGGGAAGTTATCAAAAAGGAGAGCCCCCCGTTAAAAGACTGTCTGATGCCGAATTTAGAGCACGTTTAGACAAGGGTCTCTGTTTTAGGTGTAATGAGAAATATTCTCATGGACATCGATGCAAAATCAAAGAAAAAAGGGAGCTCATGCTTTTTATCTTGAATGAAGAAGAAAGCACCGAGGAAGGGGAAGGTTCAGAGGCACCAAACACAGAACCAGCAGAGATCAATCAGTTGGGAGAACCAGAAGAAACTATGATCGAATACCGGGCCATCACCAGTTTGACAACTAAAGGAAC
Source organism: Cucumis melo (assembly GCF_025177605.1). Classification (NCBI taxonomy): domain Eukaryota; kingdom Viridiplantae; phylum Streptophyta; class Magnoliopsida; order Cucurbitales; family Cucurbitaceae; genus Cucumis; species Cucumis melo. The sequence continues at coordinate 24,346,714 of NC_066864.1, read as the reverse complement.
TATGAAGCTGAGAGGAATAGTCAAAGGAAAAGAGGTTATTGTATTGATTGACAGTGGGGCAACCCACAACTTCATTCATCATGAGCTGGTCAAGGAAAGGAAAATCCCCATCAATAGAAACACTCAGTTTGGGATTACTATTGGCGATGGCACAAGTTGTAAAGGAGAGGGCATTTGTAGCAAAGTAGAAATCCAGCTTGAAGGGCTAAGAGTAGTAACTGATCTGTTGGTTGTGGGATTGGGGACAATAGACGTGGTGCTGGGAATGCAATGGTTGGATACAACAGGCACCATGAAGATTCATTGGCCATCGTTGACAATGGTCTTTTGGAAGGAAGGGAATAAGGTGGTTTTAAAAGGAGACCCGGCTTTGATAAGGGCAGAATGTTCACTCAAGACCTTAGAGAAAACATGGGAAGCGGAAGATCAAGGTTTTTTGCTTGATTGGCAAAGATATGAGATCGAAAATGAGGATGCTGATAGCAAAAACACGAGCCATACAGGAGATGAAGAGGGATTACCAATGATCCAGTTCTTACTCCATCAATACTCTGATGTGTTTAAAAGTCCGACCACTCTACCACCCAAGAGAAGCATTGATCACCGCATACTCACTCTACCGGGGCAGAAGCCAATCAATGTCCGACCTTATAAGTACGGCCATCAACAGAAAGAAGAGATAGAAAAGCTAGTCATTGAAATGCTGCAGACCGGAATCATTAGACCAAGTCACAGCCCTTTCTCAAGTCCAGTGCTGTTAGTCAAGAAAAAAGATGGGGGCTGGAGGTTTTGTGTCGATTACAGGAAGCTAAATAAGATTACAATAGCTGATAAGTTTCCCATTCCGGTTATTGAAGAACTCTTGGATGAGTTACATGGGGCCACGGTGTTTTCCAAATTAGATTTAAAGTCAGGTTACCATCAAATACGAATGAGAGAAGAAGATATCGAGAAGACTGCGTTTAGGACGCATGAAGGCCATTACGAATTCGTGGTAATGCCATTTGGTTTAACCAACGCTCCTGCCACTTTTCAATCCTTAATGAATCAGGTATTTAAGCCTTTTCTCCGACGTTGTGTTTTGGTTTTCTTTGATGATATACTAGTCTATAGTTCGGACATAACAGAACACGAGAAACACTTGGGAATGGTGTTTGCAACACTAAGAGACAACCAGTTGTATGCTAATCGCAAGAAATGCGTTTTTGCTCACTCACAAATACATTACTTAGGCCATGTTATCTCCAAACATGGAGTGGAGGCAGATCAGGATAAAGTTAAAAGTATGCTACAGTGGCCGAAACCCAAAGATGTGACAGGTTTAAGGGGTTTTTTGGGGCTGACGGGCTACTATAGGCGTTTTGTCAAAGGTTATGGTGAGATTGCAGCACCACTGACTAAACTACTGCAGAAGAACGCTTTCAAATGGGATGAGAATGCCACCCTTGCATTTGAAAGTCTGAAATCTGCAATGTCTACCATACCAGTACTGGCTTTACCCGATTGGTCTCTACCCTTTATGATAGAAACTGATGCCTCAGGTAGTGGATTGGGAGCAGTATTATCCCAGAACAGCCATCCCATAGCATTCTTCAGTCAGAAATTGTCTACAAGGGCTCAAGCCAAGTCCATATACGAGAGAGAATTGATGGCTGTAGTATTATCCGTGCAAAAGTGGCGGCACTATCTTTTAGGAAGGAGATTCACCATTATGTCAGACCAAAAAGCTCTAAAGTTTTTATTGGAGCAGAGAGAGGTACAACCACAATTCCAAAAGTGGTTAACCAAGTTATTGGGATATGACTTTGAAATTTTGTACCAACCGGGACTTCAAAATAAGGCAGCAGATGCACTTTCAAGGATGGATCATTCAATAGAATTGAAGGCGTTGTCAACAACAGGGATTGTAGACATGGAAGTAGTTACAAAGGAAGTCGAGAAAGATGAAGAACTTCAACTCCTAATCCAACAGTTACAGAATAACCCAGCATTGGAGGGCAAATACTCTTTAACAAATGGCACGCTAATGTATAAAGGAAGGGTGGTGCTGTCCAAATCATCGTCAATTATACCCAGCCTTTTACACACCTTCCATGATTCGATTTTGGGGGGCCATTCAGGATTTTTGAGGACTTACAAGCGAATGAGTGGTGAGCTGTTTTGGAAAGGTATGAAAGAAGACATCAAGAAGTATGTGGAACAGTGTGAAATCTGCCAAAGAAATAAGAGTGAAGCAACCAAACCGGCAGGGGTTCTACAACCATTACCCATACCCGACCGCATATTGGAAGATTGGACTATGGACTTCATCGAAGGATTGCCTAAAGCAGGAGGTATGAACGTGATTATGGTGGTTGTCGACCGGCTGAGTAAATATGCTTACTTTGTCACCATGAAGCATCCGTTTTCAGCAAAGCAAGTTGCCATGGAATTCATTGATAAGATAATTCGAAGACACGGCATCCCTAAGTCAATTATATCAGATAGGGACAAAATATTTGTAAGCAACTTTTGGAAAGAACTATTTTATGCCATGAATACCATCCTTAAACGAAGCACTGCCTTTCATCCTCAAACGGATGGCCAAACAGAACGAGTCAATCAGTGTTTAGAAACCTACTTACGGTGCTTTTGTAATGAGCAACCAAACAAATGGCATCAGTTCATTCCATGGGCAGAGTTATGGTACAACACCACATTCCATTCGTCAACACGCACAACTCCTTTTCAGACTGTGTATGGTAGACCCCCACCACCCCTGATATCCTATGGAGATAAGAAGACACCTAATGATGAAGTTGAAGCATTGCTGAAGGAAAGAGATTTGGCTATTAGTGCGCTCAAGGAGAACCTCACGATCGCTCAAAACAGAATGAAGAAATTTGCGGACTCAAAGAGGAGAGAACTTAAGTTTAAAGTAGGAGATGAAGTCTATCTAAAGTTAAGACCCTACCGGCAGCGCTCCTTAGCAAGAAAAAGGGCAGAAAAGCTAGCTCCTAAATATTATGGCCCATATCGCATCACTGAAACCATAGGAGAAGTGGCATACCGACTTGATCTACCACCCGAAGCATCAATTCATAATGTTTTCCACATATCACAGCTCAAACTGAAACTAGGCAACCAACACAACGTCCAAATCCAACAACCACAGCTCACAGCAGAGTTCGAATTACAACTTTGGCCGGAGACAGTCTTAGGCATACGTTGGAGTCCTGAATTGGGAGCCAATGAATGGCTGGTGAAATGGAAAGGATTGCCAGACAGTGAAGCCACCTGGGAATCAGTTTACTCAATGAATCAACAGTTTCCTTCATTCCACCTTGAGGACAAGGTGAGTTTGGAACCCCGGGGTATTGTAAGACCTCCTATTATTAATGTGTATAAGAGGAGGGGTAAGAAAGGAAAGTTACATGACAGCAAGGAGGAAAGAGAGAATGGAAATGAAATAGTGGATTAGTGGAGCAGCAAGTGGGCCCTACAGGATCATGTTGTTTGTCTTATTCGGCCAAATGTCTTATAAATAGCAAGGGGAGGGTAGCATTCTAGGTATGAGAGATTTATAAAGAATGTTTTGAGAAAGAATAGAGATTGGCGGCTGGGGAACCCTACCTTAGCCTAGGAGAATAGGTTGGTTGGTTCTTTACTGTTTTCCTTGTTTTATTTCCTAGTTATTTCTATCATATATCTTGTATCTACTGTTTTTTTGGCAATATAAATATATAAACACAGAGTGCTGCCTCTGTTTTTGCCCTTGAGTTAGTAAGAGAATATAAGAAAGAAGTGAGAATCCTCACAGTTTCCTTTAGTCTTTGGTCCTCTTGATCAGTTAAAATTTCTTCTTAAGCTTTATCTATATACTATTTTCTTCCTTGGTAAGGGTTATCCTCTATCTGGGACTTCTAAAGATATTTGTTTTTCTCTTTATTCCAATGGTTGAGTATTTGATTTTTCAAGATCTTCTTTTGTACTCCTCTTTAAATGTGTTGCTGGAAGTTGAAACGCTGATATAATGCTTGATTAAAAATCTTCATTTAGTGCCGTCGATAGATTGATTAGAACTTGTTGTTTGATAATGATGATGGCATGGTTGATTCTTTTGTAATTTACACACACACGTACACACACATTTATGAAAAAAGCACTTTTGGAAAGCTTGTTCAGCTACTTCCCTGTAATTTTATTTAGTTGTTGACTATCAACGCCTCTGGCAGGAAATTGTGATAACTGCATAGACTCACAAAAGGAGCGTGACATGTCAAAAGAGGCATTTCTTCTACTGGCCTGCATCCAATCTTGCTGGGGTACATGGGGACTGAACATGTATGTGGATATTCTTCGTGGATCTAGAGTAAGTTCTTAGCTATATGAAACTTTGGAACTTCTGAATCAAAGATTACCCTTCTTTTTCAATTCATTTTAATCCCCTGGGTGTCATGCCCTGTAGTTTAGTAGAGCACCCTTCCATGGTATTGCATTGTGAAATTTTCTATAACAATATTCTGCCCGAGGAACGATCACATTATAACATACTTGACATTTGTTTTCTGATTTTTACTTCTTGCTTAATCTCTAACATTCTTTCATCGCTTGCAGGCAAAAAAGATACTTAATGCTCAGTTTGATATGCTTCCACTTCATGGACTTGGAAGAGAATACTCATCAAATTGGTGGAAAGCACTAGCTAGTCAATTAATTTTTAACGGTAGGTGAAGGAACTTGAATTGCCTTTATTTAAATGGGGATTCAGCTAAAAGTACTTGAGCATTGTAGGTATTTTTTTTGTCATGCTCAGGCAGTGTCTTAAATGCAACATTCCTAACTAAAGTACTTGAAAAACTCAAGCATTTCCCTTAAACGGGTACTTGAGTTTTCCTCTGAGTTAATAATCGGATAAAAAGGAGGTACATTCGTCATAAAACCGAACTCCACTGTTTTCTTCGTCAGACTTACAAAACAGAACTTTGGTTGTTATCTATAGCAGGTTTTAAGTTTTCATTGAGCATATATTAGTATAATTTTTTTTACTTGTTGCTGGAAATGCTTTGTGAGTTTCTTTTTGTATTGATAAGAAATAGTTCATCTTTTATGAATTGTAGTGTTTAAGGTATTTTGGTAAAATTTGTATTGTGCAGGCTATTTGACAGAGAACATACGCGATGTTTACAGAACCATAAGGTCATCTACTTTCACCCAATCTTTTACTTCTGCAACTTAACTTTAGAGTTTTACAGTTATCCATCCGTTTTCAAATTTTATCAATAGGAAAGCTAATGATTTCGTGTGAACATCTCCTCTCCTGTCCAGTCAATCAATCTTATATTCTTCTAATTATCTGAAATTGAAACTGACAATTAGAATAATTCTTCCTTCTTAACAATAGTATCAGTGCAAAAGGGCAAAAATTTCTCAATTCTGTCAGACAGGACTGCCTACCACCTCTATTTTTGCCGGTGACGAGTGAAATGATTGGTGAGAGAAAATGACAGTGCATTAAGTGAAGCTGGGAAAATGGAAATTTTGGGCACTTACTTTCAGAGGTTTGCATGTTAAATTTCATGCCTTGTTTATGTTTTCTATTGGATACACGTGGAAGGATTGAGATAGTTATCTTCTGAAAATAGCTAAGTTGCCCATAAACTATATTACATACTCATGGGTTTAGTTAATAGAAGTCTATGTGGCAATAATTGTCATTATTTGTTATATTGGTTTCATTATTATACTTTGAGCATTAATCTTTTCAATTCATCAATGAAAAATCTTGTTTTCTTCTAAAATAATTGTTATATTGATCATTCCAATCAAATCTTTCCTGCTGGTGTTGTCTTCTGTTGTATACTTGTCTTTGAACGTGTACATTGTGTGTCGTGAGGCCTTTTTGTTAACTTAGTAAATCCTTCTCGTCTTTGTACTCTTTTCATTTGTTGTTATATTGCACTTTTTGGCTTATACTTCTAGTTTACCACCGACTATGTTTGGTCATCTATATTATATATAAAAGATCTTTATGTGAATTTTCTTTTTATTTTCATTATATTTATTCTTAATACATTATTTAGGTTATTATAGTAATTCTTTTTTTAATTTTGTATTTTATTTTTATAATAAAATAATAGATTTTTAATGAATATTGGGTATTAAATATCAATTATTGGGTTTTCTATTAAAATTTCCATTTTATGTTGAGAATTATTAAATGAATTAAAGTAAGTGTTCTTCCTTTTCCAAGTTGGTTTTAACTTAATCCCTTTTACTTATATATACACGAATCAATTATCTTTATGCACGTAGAAGAATAGATAGCACTATATAAACTTTTGAAGATTAATCCATCAATAATTATAAAGATTTTTTAATTTGTATCTTATTTGATCATTTATTTTGATAAATTTTAATAAACAATCTATTATTTGAAAAATTTATTAGGTTTTCTTTTCATACTACAATTGCTTTCTCCATATTATCATTTTTAAATGTTGAATTTACTTAGTTTTAATTTTAGTTTTATTGTAATTGTCATTTTTATTTCATTTTATTAGAATAATTTCGAAAACGAAAAAAATTCATAAGCCCACCATGAAAAATATAAAAAATGTTCGTGAACCACGCTGTCAACAATGTGTGTGTAATATATTTAGTAACCGATCATTTAGATTTAACTATTGTTTAATACACGATCGTTTAGATTTTTGTTACAATTTATTTTTTCAATTATATCGTTTATTTTTGTTACATGATTGTTTTAAGTTGGTTATACGATCATTTAGATTTAATCGTTTAGATTTAAACCTAAATTTAAATGATTTTTTTTTTAAATTTGGTACGTTTAGATTTGGTCAAATGTTTTTTTTTTTAATTCTTTTGGTACAGGATCGTCTATTTATTTATTTATTTTTTGCATGATCGTCTAAATTTATTTACACAATGGTTTAGATTTGTCTAAACAATTTTTTTAATTCTTTTAGTACACGATCATTTATATTTGTCTATACAATTATTTTTTTACACGATCCTTTACAAAATGACTACTTCAATTTAAATGATTTTTTTCAAGATTTTTTATATAAATGATTTTTTTCAAGATTTTTTATATATGATTTTTTTAGATTTTGTTATTTTTTTTAACCAAATTTAAACGATGTAAAAAAAGAAGAGGAAAAAAAGAAAGATGATGGAAAGAAATCGTAGTGAAAAAAAAAAAGGAAAAAAAGAAAAACGATTGAAAGAAATCGTAACAGAAAAAAAAAAGAGTATAAGAAGAAAGACGATAAAAAGATTAAACAACGTAAAAAAAGAATAGGAAAAGAAGAAAAATGATGTAAAGAAATCACAGCGAAAAAAAAAAGAAAAATAAGAAAGACAATGAAAGAAATCGCGGCGTGGAGAAGAAGAAAGATAGAAGGGCAAACCTGGAATATTTAAAAAATGGCTAACTTCATGGGTTTTGTTACTCGAGTCGTAAATAGTTTGGTGTTTTGTTACATTTATGAAAATTAACCAATATTTATTTTAAATAATTAACAGTTAATTCGTTTTTTTATAAATTAATCGCAATTTCTCTTCTATTATATATAAGATTACTAACTACTAATTATTTACAAATTTTTTTACAATTTCTACGAAGAATGACAATGAAAATAACTGCAACCTAATGACATTTTAAGTTGTTATTGTTTATTTATTATGAATTTACATGAATGGATTCTTAAAAGTAAAAAAACGTGCAAATGTATGCCTTAAAATTTTTATTTTAAGAAAATGATAATATTTATTTATCTAATAAGTAAATTATATGTAATGAGATTTTCAAATAATACAACACGATTAATATCAAAATTAATAAAAATAATATTTAAAATAAGTTGAATAAGATTAAAAAAAAGATAGAAATAAGTAGAAAGACTAAAACATCAAATAATATAATTCAAAAAGTTTTGTTAGATTGAATTTCCAAATTTTAGTTATATAATTAATGATTTTAAATTTAATTATATTCAATAACTAAATTTTAAGAGTTATGCAATCTCTCGCTCGTAGCTATATAAATAGCTATCATCTACTATTTTTTTTCGAAAGTGTTAATTCATTTTTCTTAATTTGTTTATTGTATGTTTTTTTTTTCTCAATTCATTCTTTCAATTTTTTTTCAAGAATGCATAGCAATATTTTTGCATTAATAAGAGATGTATATATGTTTTGACAAATGTTGTCAAACTAAGGTATCAATCTTTTCAAATCCCATAGGTATTTTCTAGTTATTTCATATAATAGTCTTAAACCAATAATAAAAAGGTTGTGTAATCTTTTAATCTCACCATAACATTTTTCAATATAATTTTTTGCTATAACCATGTAAAGTCGATATTTCTTTTTATTTCCAAAAACTTTGTTTTGTAATTTGTTTCTTTTTTTTTCTCAACTCACCCTCTAAAAATTTCTTCGTTTGTATGAATGTAAAGTAGTGTTTTGCACCAACAAGAGAAAAATATACACTTTGATAATAAATCAACAACAAATAATTTCAAAACTATTAAGAAATAAACAACTAAATATCAACTAAAGGCTACCATATAGCCAAAACAAATTACAACTCCAAATTACATAATTTTTAAAACAATAATAGCCATCACCCATAAAGTTTTCAATATGACCTCCCCTCAAATTTTCAATTTCAACCCCCTCAATTTTTTGACCCTAACCCCTCTCGAATTTTCAATTCAAACCCCCCCCCCCCCCCCCTAACCCCTTCAAAATTTCAATTCAACTCCCCCTTCTAGTTTTCTACCCACCCCCTTCAAATATTCAATTAAGTCCCCTCCCCTCAACTCAACAATTTAAATTTTAATTTTTCAAATAACCCCTCCGTTCAAATTTTCAACCCACACATTTAAAATTTCAAATTCAAAACCAAAATCTATTAAAAAACAATATCCTAAAACTAATTCACAATTAAAATCCTAAAAATAATTTTAAAAAACAAAAAACTAAACTAATTAAACTAACCTAACCTAAACTAACATTTAAGGATTTTAAACTTACTGAAATAAGAATGAGTGGCAGCAGAGACATGGCGATAAGGGGCACGGTGGCGATGAAAAACTCTCTTCCTCATCTCCTTCTTTTCGTTTTCGCTTGGCTCCGAACGCCTCTCTCTTTCTCTTCGTTTTAGTTGTGTGAGTTAAAGAACTGAAACATGTTTTTATAGGAGAACTCCTGACGCACTACGAAAATGTCGGGAGATCCTCTTATTTCCGACGCCATAGTGATTCGTTGGGAATAGCCAGAAACATTCCCGACGAATCACTAATGGTGTAGGAAAACCCTAAATTTATTCCCGACGCCATGCATGGGTTTTTGTTTCCTGATGACACATTCACGGCGTCAAGAAAGGTTAATAATTAAATATTTTATTTGGTTTTCCCGACGTGTACAAAACGTTGCCGAGGAAAGTGTTTGTCCCAACATATTTTCTTTCGACTTCATTTTGTGCGTTAAAAACACCCCGATTTCTTGTAGTGTGACCTTAGAATCTTAGAGTGCAACTCGATAATCTATGAATTATTTCAAGATTATTTTCATTTGATGATTGGAAGGAAATTAGGAAAACCGTGGAGTATCTTTTTCATTAAGAAATAATAATTTATCCATTATTGTTCGCAAAGAAAGCTTTAATTAAATTGGCTAAAGGTTCTCTAAAAGAGTTCGTTGGAAAAGTAAAGTTATGACAAGGAATGGATACTTTTCATTTAAAGTTTGAGAAATGGAGCAAAAGTAAACATAGCAAACCATCAGTTATTGAAGGCTATAGAGGATGGATTAAAATAAAAAACCTCATTCTTGATTATTGTAGCAATCAAACTTTCAAAGTTATAGAAGATCATTTTGGAGGTCTGGAAAATGTCACTGCTGTAATGCTCAATCTTCTAAATGTTTCTGAAGCAAATTAAAGATTCAAGTAAAAACAAACCATTATGGCTTCATACCAATAACAATAGAAATAACAGACTTCAATTGAGGGAATTTTTTCTTACACTTTGGTGATTTTGAAATGATCGATCCCCCTCCATTCACCAAGGGCTGTTAATTATTAGAGGATGACTTGATGCAGGCTTTGAAAGATGAAGGATTCATTGAAGATTCATCTTCTTGGAGGAGTGGAATATCTAAGATTAATCCAAAAACTTCCTTCACGTACAAGAAACCCCTTTGAAGCTTTGAAACAAGGTGCTTGCCAGAATATTGCCTCGTCGGTGCTGACACCGATTACCTCGATTGAAGCAATGGCAAATTTAAATTTGGAATCCAAGTAAAGTATTGTGAACTCATCTATGGGTTTCAAAGAGCCACATCTAAGGATGAGAGAGTTTAAGAATTTCAGTTTTGAAAGGAACAAGACGAAGGATCTTTTAATGAAGAAGGAGAATTTTCGATTGTGCTTTCGATTACAGCTAGAAAGTCACTTCAACCAGCCAATCCTTTTTACGACCCACTCGCCTCCAACCCTTTGAACAAACAGTTAATCTCTCAGACTAGTTTGGCTGGTATTTGTTTAAAGAAGATTTTTTACTCCCCTTATCAACGGTAGATCCTCAGCAAAATCATCTCAACCCTTCATCTTCAATTTCCATCTCCTCTTCTTCTTTTTATTCCTCAGCAAAGTTGGGTTCCAGAGAAAATTCAAAAAGAAAGAAACGTTCTAAGTTCTTCCCTCACTTTCTGAAGTATTTCATCCGGAAGAAAAAACCAAAGAAGATTTTTGGCAAAACGATTCTTAAAAGCCCAAATAATGGAGATCAAGTACCTGATTCGCTAGAGAAAAAACTTACCCATTCTCAATCATCAATACATTCCAGCAGCTACAAGCTGTCTTTAGAGGCTAATCCAGATTTATTAGAAATAAGTTGCACTCAAATTCAAGCCCCCAACACTTTCATCTAAATCAAGTTCTCATCATCCTCACCCTACCTAGTTTAAGTACTCTGAATTCTCTATGCCTAATTCGAAGATAAATTTTGGAGGGGCTCTCCAAGCAAAACCCCTCTTATACACTCCTACAAGAAGGGTGAGTCTTCTTTTGACTCCCTTTTCAGTGTTGGTAGTGAGAAAGTGGAGCAATTGGATAGGTCAACAGAGCTCGAGAGGTAGAAAAATTTTGACCCTTCAGAAACATATCTTAATGCCTTGTTTTAATGCAAGGAAGAAGCCAAAATCTGTCAATTTGCCTTCTTCAACTTACTTCTGTCCCCAGGCTTGCGAAATTCTAGATCATTTAAAGCCAATAGTAGTTGTTTGTGGAATTATTCTAATATGATTCTTTAGCCATGAAATGTATTCTTTCAAATTTTGGTCCAACTTCAGTTTTTCCAGGTTTTCTCTTGTGGGTGGCAAGTAAAACCTCTTTGCTGATGTTGATATTTTGAAAGTCTTTTTTGAGCCTCCTCTAGTTTTTGGACTACCATGGCATGATAGCTACGAGGCTACTAGTCGCATCTTCTTGCACGTCTTCAAATTTGAATGGCTTCCTTATAGGAGAGATGTTTTGCTTTGCTTTGTATTTAGATTACTTCTAGATTAATTTTTTTTTTGTTGGTATTCACTTATTAGCTTGTCATCTCTTTTGTTTTGCCTAAGTTTAGTTTTTGTTGTTGTCATTGATTAAATTATTCTCCATTCTTCTGTTTTTAATATAATACTTTTGTACTTTGAGCTTAAGTCTCATTTATTAGTAATAAATAAAGAGACTTGTCTCCATTTCAAATATACAGATCAACTAAACCAATGACCACCATTGGCTAGCTCCAGCAAAGTTCAAAGCTTGGAAAATGTGGCATGAAGATGGTCTTTCAATACAGAGAATTGCTGTACGTACTTTTTTTTCAACTTTTTGAAGTTTTTGAGAAGAAAAGGCTTAAGAAGTGGAACATAGAAACATGGCAATTTGTAAACTTATTCACATATTGAAGTTCACCCATTGAACATAGCAGTATGTATATGTATATATTCATGCTGCTTTTTATGGCATGAAAAAAGTTAACTTACAAACCAAAAAGTATTAACTATAGTATTTATTGAAAATAAGCTGATTAAATTTGAACATAAGAGCACCTAGACTTAATGTTGAAAGGGATGTAAGGGACCACAATATCTATTTTGTATAAAAATTATTACAAGTCAAGTCATAGGAAGGACAACACATCATTTTGTCTGGAAAATTTTAACGTTATGTGACAGTAAAAAGACCTATAGATTGGAAAAGGAATGCAAATTATATAAATAATGGTTTTGTAGGAAAACTGTGAAAGACAAACATAAAAGGGCATGGAATTAATATGTACCATATTTTCCCTTTTTCTTGCAGCTTTTTATCTCACCTAAATAGTTTCTTTTTCATTTTTCTATGGATAAGTTTACATATTTTTCCCATTTTGCCAAAAAGGACAATTCTTTTCTCGGAAGAATTGCAACAGAAAATGTTTTCTCCACTGCCTCTATATGTCATATATCATTGTTTGGTGTATTTGTGAGTTGAAATAGATGAGTCTGTGTGTAAATCATTGTTTTAGTATGAATTATAAATTTGTAATAATTTGGGTTAGAGATGTTAATTTTTAGAAAATGAATAATGAACACAATACAGAACACAAAGATGGGAAAGAAATAGTAAATATTATATTGAAGGATTATTTAAAATAATATTATTATAGTTAATCGTAGATTATAATTTTTTTTAGTATAAATTGAGAGTGGGAGATTAAAATTGAGACTTCTAACTGTTATAATTGGAGTTACAAATGTTGAGCGAACTATATAACTCACACCAATCAATTGAAATTGGAGTTGCAAACAATCCTGTGATGATTGAGTTATGATATGTTTTGGATGTTGAGTTGGCAAATATAAGTAGTGACGATTCTAGTTTGAGTCATAATTATTGTTCGTAGATTATAATAGTTTGTGTACTTTATTTCGAGTCCTAACAGTAAGTGTTTGGGGTTGCTAACAGAATTTTAGTCCGAGTAGGAAATATGTAACAACTTGAACTTTCAAATTGATCAGCTAAGATCATTACTCAAAAGACTAATAACAATTTACACTTTTTTGAAAAGACGAGCGACTAAAATTTTTATAAAATCAATATGTTCACAAAAATATAAGATTATTAAAACTAACAAAAATAATTTGAAAACATGACGCACAGGTTCTAACAATTTTAAAGAAAATAAAAACAAATAAATAAAACAAAATCTTAAGTAAAATGTCTAAAATTTAGAATACTAAAAAACATATAAATAGACGTGGAAGTTGAACTGTGTTCCCATATGGCATGCCGCTGATCTCTTTCTGTCGCTTGCCAACTTTTCAAGTTCTCTACCTTATCCTGAAATATTAAACATAGAAAAGAGTAAGTATATAAATATACCCAGTAAGGGACCCACTACTGGTCCCTCTAGTTGATATGTTAACTTTCTGTTAGAAACATAATCATAACGTTGTGTGCCCAATGGAGCACACCTGGGTGAGTGAGACCGTATGAACACCTCTAAACCATACGAGAGATCCCGTGGGAACACCCCTAGTCATGCGAGTGATCGCAGGTACACACTCCATAAACATATATGTAATACGTAGGTACACCCCTAATCGTGTAAGTTATACACAATATAACTGTCCCATAACCGTGCATGTGATCCATAGTTACACCTCTAAATTGTGTGAGTGGTCTCATAGGAACACTCCTAGTCATGCGAGTGACCTCATAGATAGGATCACAATACAGGTAGGGTAAGAAATTTAACAGACAAAGTTAACAGACACACCACAATCCAAAAGCATGTAACATCATCATAAACATCATAAACATAAACATGATATGAATATTAATCATAATGTCCTTACGCATGTGATTAATATATAGTGTATCATAAACATCATAAACATATCAATCATCACCATCAACATAATATCAATCATCTATAGCATTGCATTATGCATCTTAGCTATCATCAATGTATAACAGTAAATACATGCAGTCTCTTAAATTCAGTTCGAAGGTTTAGTAGTAGAATCTCTTACCTTGAGATTAGTTAAACGTTTATTCCCTATCTATCATAGTCAAAGCTTTCCAATAGACAAATCCTAAACAGTAGAGGAAAGTAGAGGAAAATTCGAATAGCTTAAAATTAATAAGTAGCAACAGTTGGCTACGATCTTCAAAATCTCCAATTAAACAACTTACCCAAAATTGAGGTTGAAAACAATTAAACAAAATATTTTGAAACTAATTCTCTCAATTTAGCTACCTTAAACCTTCACGCGAAATATCCAAATTAAAAATCTAAATTAATTTAATTAGAGTCCAAAAAGTAACAATTGATGGGTATATTCAAAACCCATTAAAACTTACCACAAAAGACTCAACTGTCTTGGCTTGGCTTGTGAAAGGAAGAAGACACGGCTCAGACGGCTAAGAGAGGAAGGCGCTCGACTCGACTCACTCATAAGGAGACTACTTCACGTCTGCTTGGCCAAAATGGAAAAGACAGCTACTGCTGGACGAAGCTCGAACAGTGAGATGACGACTTATGCAAGCTTGGTCAGGTTAGGAAAGAATGGTGCAAACAAGGGAGACACTATGGGCAAACGAACAGAGATGAAATTGGCGGGACTTCACAACGACTTGCGACTTGGAGGTGATGGAAGCTTTCACGCACGTTGTTGAGTGGAATGACGATCGAGGCACAACGGACGTCAACGGACAAGGAGATCGACGAGTGACCTTGAGTCGGAGAGGGTTGACGGTGGCTATGGTTTGGTCAAGGAAAAGGTTGAAGATGAAGGCACACAGTTCGAAAAGACTTATTTATAATAATAATATCATTATTATTATTCCTTTTTCCAAATATCTTAAATTTCTTTTCTTTTCCTTTCCTTTTAAATTCTTTTTCAAAAAAATCAAATCTTCTCTCTCTTCCATTTACCTCTTCTATCCAATCAAATAAATCCAAAATTCTCTCTCAAATTAATTTCCCATCAAATCAATATTTATCTCCTTTCCATAAAATAATTATACTCTTACAAATAATTATATTTTCCAAAAAATATAATAATACCAATAATTATAAGGTTAATTTTTTATAAATATAACAAACCACTAAAGTATTTACGGCCCGTGTAACAAAACCAATGAAGTTTGCCATTTTTTAAATATTCTAGATTTGTCCTTTCATCTTTCTTCTCCTCTTCGCTGCGATTTTTTTCTATCGTCTTTCTTCTTTTCCTCTCATTTTTCTTCCGCTACGATTTCTTTCTATCATCTTTTCTTTTTCTTTTTTTCCACTGTGATTTCTTTCCATCGTCTTTTTTCTTTTCCTCTTCTTTTTTTCCGCTATGATTTCTTTCCATCATCTTTCTTATTTTCCTCTTCTCTTTTACGTTGTTTACATTTGGGTAATCAAATTTAAAAGATCGTGTATGAAAAATAGGAAAATCTAAAAGATCGTGTATAAAGAATCTTAAAAAAAATTATTTAAATTGGAGTAACCAAATGTAAATGATGGTGTAAAAAAAGTAAACGATCGTGTAAAAAAAAATAAACGATCGTGTAAAAAGATAAACGATCGTGTAAAAAAATAAATGATCGTGTAGACAAATATAAACGAACGTGTACTAAAAGAATTAAAAAAAATCGTTTAGCCAAATCTAAACGATCATGTACCAAAAGAATCTTTAAAAAATTCGTTTAGCCAAATCTAAACGATCGTGTACCAAATTTTGAAAAAAAAACCGTTTATATTTGGCTACCTAAATCTAAACGATCATGTAACTAAATTTAGACGATTGTGTAACCAAATTAAACGATAGAATTGAAAAAAGATTTGGATTGTCAAATCTAAATGACCAAATCAACCAAATCTAAATGATCGTATCCAAATAATAGCCAACGTATCAAATATATTACGCGTGTTATTGACGGCATGGTTGACGAGACATTTTATGTATTTTCTATTGTAGGCATATGGGTTTTTTCCATTTTCAGAATTGTTCTATACAGTATAAATATTTTTTTGTTTTGTTATATTTTTTAAAAGACCCCTAATTATAATTTCCAAAATATAATTATTTTCCTTATTTTTCTTTTCTTTCTCAACAAATATCCTTTCTCCAAAATAATTATCTTTCAACCATTCATTTGTCTTTATCTCCTTTCCAAAAAAGCAATATTTTCCTTTTCCATAATAATTATATGTATATATATCCATGTATACATGTTCAACAAAAAATTTCTCTCCTCAATTTAATTAAATAACATCCAAATTATTCAATTAATTTCAATTTCTAAAGAAAAACTAATTAATCTCTAAAATAACACTCAATAAATTAAACCTAATTAAACAAAACTAAAATAATTAACTTAAAAAATTATTTTAATTTTCGAAACGTTACAAGATATTAAACATTAAAATAAAGAGGGAGATAGAGGATGAGTTGGAACTAATAGACACGATAATACTTTTATTAGTTTATAATAGTTAAAAATATTAATTATTATAATTAGAGTCCAAAACATGGAGTGAACTATAATAATTCATTTTGCCAAATTCAAGTTGAGGGTATAAACACTTCATTGACAATAGTCTCTAAATTTTATGTTTATATTTATTTAGGCTTCGTTTGATAAGTATTTTATTTCAAAAAATAAAACAGACAAGTAACAACTTCATCCATTAGTTTCATATGTCTATATTTTAAGAGAGTTAAAAGTGAAAATTTGATAAAACATTATTTTTCACAAATTTAATTTTGTTCTTAGAAATTAGTTAAAAAGACAAGCATTTACATAAGATTATGAAAATCATGAGCAAGAAATTGCGAGAAAGAAAAGGACAATTTATTTAAAAACCAAAATCAAGGGTTATGAAAGAAGACTTGGTTTTAATTTTTCAACGTGGGATCTAATAATTTATTGACATAAATTTTAAAATTTAATTGATACTTTAGATATAAATAATTTTATGTCTAATAATATTTAAGTTCTGTTTTTTTTTCTTTAAATATCGAATATGTCAGTAAATCTTTAAATAAAAAATAGAAAATAAAAATTTTAAAATTTTAAATACAGATTGAATATAAATTTTAAAATTGAAAGTTGAAGAAAGTATCAAATGTACTTTGACCCAATTGTCTCAATTGAAAGCTTTACACTACCTATTTGCTGTTAGACACTTAAAATTCAAAAGACAAAATAGACACCTACTTTTGATTTATTCGAAGACTTAAGGGTCCGTTTGGATTGTCTATAAAAAAATATTTTTTTAAGAATACATTTTTTAAAAAATATTTCTTGTAAAATGAGTTTAAAATCTAAATACTCACATGTTTGGTTTGACCTCTTTATAAAAGTTTATATACAAAATTGTGTTTGCTTTGGTTTATATTTATGAACAAATTTCATAAAAAAATATACATATTTTGAATCATTTTTTCATAAATATATTTTAAAATTAATTGTACGTTATCTTGAAATTATTAATTTTTTAGTTACTTGAAACTAAACATTAATTTCATTTTTTGTATTAATTTTTTTTTAAAAAAAATCAATTTTAAAAGCACAAATATTTTGAAATGTAAATATATAATCATAAAAAAAATTTAATTTCCATCAACAAAATGTAAATAAGATAAATAATTTTTTCAAGACAATATAATATCAATTAGACAAAAAGATGTACAATTCGATCACGTTCTTCATTCATGTTTATTTCACGAACCAAACGATCATGTTCTTCATTGACATACTCATGATTTCTTTCATAGATGTTAAGTTGAAATAGATTTGACTGAGAGAGAAAATATTTGCTAATCTCTATATTTAAATGTGTGTTCATATACATTGAAAAAAATTCAAAGTATTTAAAAATAGAAAAAAAAAAACAAAAAGAACGACGGAGTAAAAAATAGATAGTAAAAAGGAATAGAAAAAATAAAGGAAGAAAAATAGATGTTTGGGAGGGATTTCTCATTAAACATAAAATAAAAATTTGTTTTAAAATTTGGTTGCATGTGTTTTCTCTAAAATAATTTATTTCATAATCTCATTTTTCCAAAAATTATTTCAAATGAATGCCAAACACCTCAATTTATCTTAAAATGAATTATTTTAAAAATTAAATACTTCAAAAACCAATTCAAACACACCCTAAATCACTCATTTAACTAATAATAAGTCAATATGAGCTGGAGTTGGGGTAAGGAGAAATACATAAAAGTATTTAGTCATTATTTCTACTTTTATCTATTTCATCCTTAACTTTAATAAGTAATAATCGAGTCTATGATATATAATATCTAATGATTTAGTTCCAATTTTATAATGTAAAAGCAAGATGAACATGAACATTACTCAAGAAACATTTGTTATCTTCTCTTCAAATCAATGGACTCCCTTCACTGATGAATCTTGAGATCTCTAGAAAGAGAGAACTCCTCTCAACAATAATGACTTAGGTACAAAAGAAGATGAAATGTTTGGTATGCTGAAAACATTACAAGCTCCGATTGAATAGGAAGAGGAAATAGAGGAAGGTCATTTGGAGAATAAAATGACTTGCAATATTGGGGTAGATATAGAACAAGATACAACAAACATATTTCAGGTCTCATTGAAAGAAGTACGTAGTGAGCTGTACTGCGGTTACTCAAAAATTTTCACCTTGAATTTTTTGGTTAAGTTGATGCACGTCAAGGTCCTCAATGGTTGGAGTAACAAGTCCTTCGACATGTTGTTAGAACTCTTAAAAGCAGCATTTCCAATGTGTAGTAGTACTATCCCTAGTTCATTTTATGAAGCCAAACAAAAACTATGTGATTTGGGCTTGGGATACGAGACTATTCATGTGTGCAAATACGACTGTGTATTGTACTAGAAGGAGTTTGACGATTTGAAATATTGTCCTACATGTATCGAGGCTCGGTAGAAGGTTAATCCCAACAGACGAAAAATAATTCTGCATAAGGTATTGCACCACTTTTCATTGGTACCGAGATTACAATGCTTGTTTTTCTCGCAATAAAGGTCAGCTGACATGAGATAACATAAGGATAAATGTGTTGAAACAGATGATGTGTTGAGACATCCAGTTGATGCGGAGGGATGGAAGCACTTTGCTTGTGAATTTCCTGATTTTCTTCTGATCCATGGAACATTCGTTTGGGGTTAGCTTCAGATGGGTTTAATCCATTTAGTCATACAAGTACCTCATACAGTATGTGGCCTATTATGTTAATTCCTTTAATTTTCCACCTTGGAAATGCATGAAAGAGTCAAATTTCTTCATGTCATTGCTCATACCCGATCCTAGATCTCCTGGTAAGAAAATCGATGTTTATCTCCAACCATTGATTGAGGAACTGGAAGAGTTATGAAATTTTGGGGTGTGTACGTATGATTCTCTTATCGGTCAGTTCTTCTAGTGACATGCAGCCTTGTTGTGGACAATTAATGACTTCTTGGCGTATGGTGGCCTATCCGGATGGATACGAAGGGATATCAGGTATGTCACATATGCATGAGAGATGGATCATCATTCGGGATATGAGGTAGAATATCTTTTATGGGACATTGACGTTATCTTCTAGAGAACCACGTATGGCATAAAAGTAAGCTACACGATGGAAATGTATAGCGTAGGCCTCCTCTAATGGTAATGAATGAACATGAAATATTGGAACAACTAGATCAGTTGGAGTTTCCAATTATGAGTAAACACCCTTCAATAAAAGATAAGAAAAGAAAGAGAGCTCTTAATTGGACAAAGAGAAGTATTTTTTTTTTAACTTCCTTACTAATCGAGACTACTGTTACGTCACAAACTTGATGTAATACATATTGAGAAGAATGTTTGTGACAACTTGGTTGGTACCTTGTTGAATATCGAAGGAAAAAATAAGGACACCAAGATGCTCGGTTGGAGCTACAAGATTTAAAGATAAGAAAGGATTTACACCTTATAAAAGTCGGTAACAGTTTGGTCAAGTCACATTTGAGTTACACGTTGACTAGCAGTGAGAAAGTTGAGTCTTGAAAGTTCCTGAAATTAGTTTTCACGATGTGTGAATGAAAGAGGGGAAAATATCAGGTCTCAAAACGCACGACTGTTATGTTTTGCTACATCGACTTCTACCTATTGGTATTTGAGCATTCTTACTAAAAACATGTACATCGCTATTACTGAACTATGTAGTTTTTTTCGTGACTTATGCGCAAGAACAATCAGAGTAAGTAATTTGGACAGATTGCAAGCAGATATCATAATCATACTTTGCAAGTTTGAAAGAATATTTCCACCTGCCTTCTTCGGCGTTATGGTACACCTTGTCGTTCACTTACCATATGAAACCAAAGTTGCTAGTTCGATTTCTTACTGTTCGATGTATCCCATTGAAAGAAGTCTATGCATTTTGAAACAGTATGTTCAAAACAAAGTATGTCCTAAGAGCTCTATTGCAGAAGCATATGTGATGAATGAATTAGAGACTTTTTGTTTGCGTTACGTAAGTGGTATTGAGACTCGATTCACTAGAGATGAGTGAAATGATGATAGCATTTCAGATGATGAGGTGATTAATGAGTTCAAAATTTTCAAGCAAAAAATACGACCTTTAGGTGCGTCAAGTCTCCAAACTCTATCACAGAAAGAGAAACGTCTCTTTCATTGGTACATCCTCAACAATGTAAATGAAATATCAGAGTATTTCAAGTAAGCATTTTTTACCTTCGTATTTCTTAGGTATAGTTGTTGAGTATTTGCTATACATTATTGTTACACAAACTCATAATCATCGTCGGCAGGAAACATTTGAGGTTAATACGTCAACAAGCTCAAAATGCTATTGATTGGTATAAAAGACATCAACGGGCATTTTTTGAATGGTTTTGAAATCAGGTATGTAGTGTGCACACATTTGATAATTGACATATACTCATTAAACTATTTGAACGTGAATGTATACAATCACTGTCACATGGATTTCAGGTTATACAATTGCATGAGACCGAAAATCTGTCTCACGATTTCTTCTCACTTGCGATGGAACCATCACTTGACGTTCGGTGTTATCACTACTACAAAATCTACTTTACTTGACACTAGTTACTTTTATATACTTGACGTTTTTAGTAAAAAAAACATCAAGTATTGACTATTTTAAAGAAAAACGTCAAGTATATTCTCCAAAAAATGGAGTTTTTACAGAAATTTTTGAACTATTTTACTTTGGCTTTTACTTGACGTTTTTTCCGCGTCAAGTATAAAGGAGAGCTTACTTGACGTTGTATCCGTGTCAAGTATAGTGGACACTTACTTGACGGAAAAAACGCGTCAAGTATAGTGTGAAGAAAAATAAAATTGTCGAATTATTTTACGTTAGCTTTACTTGACGTTTTATTTCGCGTCAAGTATAGTAGAGATTGTACTTGATGGTTTATTAACGTCAAGTATAGTGCAGAGTTTACTTGACATTATGGTCGGGCACGTATAGATAATATTTACTTGACGTGAAAAGAACGTCAAGTATAATTTACATTTTTATTTAAAAATGTTTTGGAAATATTAAATATAAAAAATAAAAGATAAAGAAATAAAAAGTAATAAAAATACTATTTATTCCATCCTTTCATTAAATAAATTTATTAAAATAAACTTAATAAAATAAGCTTATTAAAATTTATTTTAAAAAATAATTTATTAAAATAAATTAATTTATTAAAACTTTCCCTCCTAATCCTTTTCATTTCCCTCATTTCTCTTCCAAATCCATTTCAAGCCTCTATCTCACGCTCTCTCACGCCTCCATCTCACCGACCGCTACAATCTCTCATGTCGTCGTTCCTACTGTACGCCGCACCTGCTGGACGTCGTCGCTCTCGTTATACGCCACACCCGCTGGATGCTGCCGCTCTTGCTGTACGCCGCAATCGCACCCCTTCTACGCCGCACTCGCACCTGTTGTACATCTGTCGCACACGCCTCCATCTCATTGTTGTACGCTGCGCACGCTAAACCTGCCGCTACACAGACCAAAAAACGCCAACCGCCGCCACATTTCGCTGGTAAATCTCTTCACCCCCATGAACTTTGAGTTTGTTACATCGATGAACTGGTTTAGTTTTTGTATTAAATACCTAACATCTTAACTTAGGTCTTGGGTAATTTATTGTTTGTTTGGCTTCTATGGTAGAGATGCTACTAATCTACATTTGAATGTGATGTTTGATTGAAATGTTGATTGATTTTTATAGCTTAATATTATAAATATTAAAGGGATTAGGCCAAAGAATGCAAAATTTTTAGGTTGAAGACAAGGAGAAAAGAACATTCTTCAAAAAAGGGAAAAGAATTATTTGTGGGTTTAAAGATGGGATTCTTTTAAATCTAAAAAATGTTAACTCAATGAATTCTAATTGTTGTTGTGTATTCCCTCTCCTTCAAGCAAGTGACAAATGGGTGGTGTATGACTTTGTTTGATATTAATACATTGTTATTTGGTTTTGTGTTATAGTGTACTTTACAAGTAGGTACCGTTGAATGTGGATATTATGTCATGAGATTCATGCGCGAAATCGTGAGTAAGGACACAAGCATTATTACTGATGCGATATGTTTTTAAACTACTTACATTGTAACGTTATAAATAGTATAATATGTGACTTATTTTTTTAACAAAATATCTACTCGACCTTTTATGTTCTACAGATTGATTCGAGAAACTCACACTCACAGCTTGAATTGGATAAAATACGAGTGGAGTGAGCTGAATTTTTAGCTCGGTACATATGATAGACACCTAGATATGATCTTAATTTTGTAAATGGCTAACATATAACCTTTTTTGTGAATGTTTTGTTCATAGTCATTATACTTATATATGAGGCAATAGATGCAAAGGGATAGACTTTAGTTTTGGTATACAACACATGTTTTTGGTTATATAAGGATAGCTATTATTAATGTTGATTTTGGAATAGGCCACATCTAGGAAATTTTAGTTGATTATATTTGGATTGGAATTTTGTAATTGTTGATGATATTGCTGAGAAGAATAAAATTATTGTTGGTTTGCTGGTTTATTTGTCATTTTTTTGTTCACTACTACAAATTTAAGTTTTAACGACGTAAGTTTTGCGTCATAAAGGCTTTCAACGACACAATTTTCGCGTCATTGAAGCCACTGTCAAGAAAGACTATTTAACGACACTTTGAAAAATGTGTCATTAAATATGCTTAGATGACACCAAAATTGTGTCATTAATACCTTTACCTTGACGCAATAAATATGTCACCGTTATCTATAACTCGACACCAATATATTGTCATCAATACCCTTATATTGACGCAAATCATGTGTCACTGTTATTTATACCTTGACACAAATATATTGTCATTAATACTCTTAGATTGACGTTTTAAATGTGCCACTGTTATCTATTACTCGACATGAATTTATTGTCATTAATAACCTTATATTGATGATTTAAATATGTCATCGTTATCTATACCTTGACACAAATATATTGTCATTAATACCCTTACATTGACACTTTCAATGTGTCACCGTTATCTATCACTCGACACCAATATATTGTCATTAATACTCTTATAATGACGCTTTAAGTGTGTCACCTTTCAATATAACTCGACACTAACATATTGTCGTTGTAAATATTTCGCTACACAAAATTGTTGTCAAGAAATGTGCTTTAACGACACTGTTTCTGTTTAATAAAGGCTTATATGTCGACACATGTTTGGTGTCGTTACTCTTCATTTTTGCAACACATATTTTTCTGTTATATATTTCTTCTTTAAAAAAAAATTAAATACTAAATTTCAGCATTACCCACATATGTTTGGAAAGATATTTATATTGATAATAAAAAATATAACTTACATTATCGGTAAAGATTTTACAATAAACCGAAAGATAAATTTACTGTAATATTACATGTATATGTGACCTAATCTAATCAAAATGAGAACTTGATCGATACCATGGTCCATGGATTCTTCAACTACCTTCAAATTTGAAGAAAATGAACCTTAGCCAACATTCATTACGGAAAATGCATAAGCATAAGAATAAGCATAAACATTAAGTACATGCCAAACAAAAATCATATTCTTAATAAGCAGACCAATGGACTTTTCAAAATAAGCGTCCAAAGTTCATACAACCAAGATTTTTAATAACAGGCCCATAAGGAATGCAAAAGATTAAAAAAAAAACACCGACTATATAAGTATAGTATATAAATGTTGCAAATGTAAGTTTCGATTCAATCTTTACAGACCAAGCAATATTCTAGTTTGTATCAAGTTGAAACTTAGCATAAACTTACCCTTAGCCCCTCTCCTCCAAACTAAATACAAAACAACATAATTCCTATAATATATGTTTAAGTGGATTGAACAAAATAATTTTTCAATGACTATCATAACTGTAGAATAGTCAATACAACAAAATATCAAGTTCCTAAATACATGTCAACATGATTCCTAAAACATATGTCTAAGCGGATCGCACAAAATAGATTTTCAATGGCTACCACTACAGGATAGTCAAAGCAACATTCCTAAGTACATGTTAACATGATTCCTAATATAAAATAGTTAAGTTAAGTTACAAAACATAAAGCACACTTACCTCTTTCTTTTACTAAATCCCCACCCCCATATCTTGATTACACTCCACAGAGGCTTCTTCTTTCTTGCAGGTTCGAAAGCCCTAATAATGAATAGCAAACTACGTAAGTTATACAATTATTGTTTCATATGCAATATATTAACTCTCATTATTTGATCTCTGACGAAGTTCATGATAAATTAAGTTAACATCATTCTCAAAGTTATTCCAAGAACAAAAGTTGCAACCTATGTTATGAGAAAACAACAAAAACAATGTAACAAATAACAAACACTTCAAAATTTTACATACTCCAAAAATCCAAATAATATATAAAATCCAGTTGCAAAATAAGTTTCAAAACTTTCTTACCATGAGGATTGGGAAGTGTTGCTATCAAAGATCTCTTATAGTTTCTTTTCTATCAAATTCAACCCAAAAAATCGAGTAGACAATATATTGATCTAAATAATCCTTGTTTTTTTTTTTCTGGGAACCATAGCACAAGAAAACATCATAATTGACATACAACACATAAGCAAATCTTTAATGGCTTAAATTGAGAAGTTCTGGTTTTGTATCTTATCCTCTTATAGTTTTTAATTTAGTCTATCACTATTCGTAAATGTTAAAATTAGATGATAATGAAACTTACATAGCATGATACCTCATAGATTGCCAGAAGTTCGAAAAAGCAAAAAAAAGTCATCTAAGTAAGGAAAAATGAAATTTTTTTACTAATTGGTAAATGCAATATACTAGTTGCAAGCCAAGAACCATAAAATCCATAAATGAACATTATTCTTTCTCGTCTCAAATTTTTATATCCATATGGCAAAAAACAAATGAATTTTTCATACATTTTGCAATAGAAATTGAAAAATAAATAAATAAATAATAATAATAATAATAATAATAATAATATATCGAATATAATATAAAATAATATATTGAATATAATATAAAATAATATATCTAATATGATATTAGTTGAGAAATAATACGAAATAAATATCAAACCTAAAAAACTATTATATTTTTTACAAGTTTAATCAATTAATAAACAGTAAACCAAAAAATTAAAACAGCCAAATTAAATCAATTGGATTAAACATAACAAATTTAAAGAATATAGAATAAAATGACCTAAATCTAACAAATTTGAATCAATTGGCCTAAATCTGCTAAATTTGAAGCAACCATAAATTCAATTGGCCTAAACTTAACAAAATTAAAAGTTCAAATGACCTAAATCTAACAAATTCGAAGCACGTCGAAATTAATTGGTCTAAATCTGCTAAATTTGATGCAACAATAAATTTAATTGACCGAAACAACAATAAATTCAATTGACCTAAGTAACAATAAAAGCACAGGCCTAACTCTAACAAAATCAAAGTCACCTTAAAATTAATTAAGGAAATTACAACACTCTCAAAAGGGAAGGGAAATAGTGGAAATTAAAAAAAAGAAAAAGTTACCTTTGAAGACCAATTTGACAGAATAGTTTTCTTAGCTGTTTTCAACCCTCAAAAGGGAAGGGAAAGAGAGAATTTTTTTTTAAAAAAAGTTACCTTTGATAGAATAGTTTCTTTTTCCAACACTTCCAATTGATCTGAGACATAGGTAAGAGACTGATATTCATTTTTTAAAGAAAAAAAAAGAAAAAGTTAAATTCAAATTCAAATCCAACTTTTTAAAATAAAATAAAAATAAAGTAAATAATTAAAATAAAATAAGAAATAAAGGACAAAATGTTATATCTACAACTTCTTAGAAGATTATCCCTTCATTGGTTAAAAAAGTATTTCTTGTAGACAAAGTTAATCAATTGAATTTTGCACTTTAATTTTTTAAACAAAATGTATCTTGCATACTAATTAAACAATCAAGAGCAAATTAAAAGATTGTTTCATAGAGATCACAAGAAATTGAATTCGATCTTGAACAAAAATTAAAGAATTCACATGCTAAATTAGAAGAAAAATGGAAGAAATTCTTAGAAGATTACTCCTCTCTTGGAATAAAAGATTGATGGAATATTTTGCTGGAATTTTTTCTCCATTGAAATAAAAGATTTCTGGAATATTTTTTAGACAAAAAATGACAGAGTGAGATGGGAGGGTTCTGAAAAATGATATTTAAAGAGAATTTGGGTGAAAATTGGAGTCGGATTTATGAATGGATCAAATATAACTGAAAATTGATTAATATTTACAGAAAAATGAGTTATTTATAGAAAAGAAATGAAAATAACCGCTTCATGAGTTTCGAAGTCATAACTTCAGGGTCAGGCGCGCACTCAATTTGAAGGAAAGGAGAGGATTTTCGGAAAGTTGTTGTATATTTACTAGATTGCCATAAAAAATATGTGAGAAAAAATGATTTGCAGGCTATGAGATTCGAACACAGGACATTAAAGGCACGCGCGTGAGGAGAAGACGACACGTGGTAGCGTGAGGAGAAGATGACACGTGGCATGCGTAGATTGGCTGAAGAGTGGAGAAGATGCGTGCGTGAAGTCTTTCGAAAATGGGGAATAAAGGAATATGCTCGGCTGGGATTCGAACTCACGACCTTGAGGTGTTTTGCGTGCGTGGAAGTATTGAATCTTTTTGATTATTTACCAATTGGTCTCTGATCTTCGATTTACCCGATTTTGCTTGTTCAGACTTCGTTTTAAGTGTTTTTCATTACATTGGGTTCGTAATAGAGTCTAGATTCTAATTCTGTATAAAATTATAAAAATAATGAATATATGCATGATATAGGTAGAGAGAGAAAATGTTGAGAGAAAATATGCTATTGTCATATAATTTTAATTGCGTGAGAGAGGGAATTGACAAATTTTAAAATTTGAGGTTTTTTTATTTCAAAATTTTTTAAAAGACACAAAAAATTTGTTGATAATTAATGACGCTTTAAATGTGTCAAGAAAAATTAAGTTGTGTCAATAGAATTGTGTCAATAAATAATTTTCAACGACACAATTGGTACCTTTCCCATCTTTTTTATTTTCAATGACACAATATCTTGATTAGTAGTGTCATTAAAACCCATTTTTTTAGTAGTCGGGGGAGAAGAGAAATCGGAGCGACCAAGATTCTTCGTCGACAATCTCTTAGATTGGTGGGTTCAACCATAGTCCCTTAGACAATGTTTGCTTGTTCGACGGTGTGAGATTAGTGGGTTTGATGACAGTCTCTTAGATTTGGAGATGAGTTACATTGTTTCCCATTTTTTGGTAGGGAGAGGGAGAAAATGTTGAGCAAATTGTAAAACTCTTTTTGAATGTTGCGCGAAGAGGGAATTGGAAAATTTTGAATTTTTTGTTTTTTTATTTCAAAATTTATTTAATGACACAAAGAATTTTTCATTAATTAATGACACTTTAAATGTGTCAAGAAAAATTAAATTGTGACAATAGAATTGTGTCAAGAAATAGTGTGTCACTTCTATTTTCAACGACACATTTTACTCCCACCTTATCCCTTTTTTATTTTTAACGACACAATGTTTTGATTTGTAGTGTCGTTAAAACCCAAATTTGTACTAGTGGTTGTCTAACTACTGGTTGGAAAGGAATGTACCTAATGCAGGAAACAGAAAATTTGTATATTTAATATATTAATAAACAATATAGATAACGTTAAATACATGACGATTTTTTAGTGTCAACTATACAATTTTACTTGACGTGTAAATAGTGTCAAGTATGCGATCTTGACGATAGATTACTTAACGTCAATACAGTGTCAAGTAAACGTATACTCGACGTTTTATTAGTGTCAAGTAAAGGTATACATGATGTGTTTTGAATGTCAAATAAAGGTATACTTGACGGTTTTTTAGTATCAAGTAATCTAACTATACTTGACAATAGATTACTTGACGTTTTTAAAAACGTCAAGTAAAGGTTTACTTGACACTGTATTAACGTCAAGTAATCCAATTTCTATAGTAGTGTATAATGGATGCATTGTCGATGGGGTAAGATTTCACACTGCAAAACTTGATTTATGATGCACTACACAAAATAGTGGAGTCATGGTAATTAGTGAAAGCAGTGACAGTGGAAGTGGCGATAACAATTTCTACGGTGTTCTGGATGAAGTGTTACACGTCCGCTATCTGATGAAAAGAAGTGTTTGACTATTTAAGTGTCGGTGGTATGACACCGACAGCAACAAAAGCCAAAGAACATATGTGAAAATAAGGTACAAAGCAATCAACATATCCTGATTTTGGTTCGTCGAAGAACCGATCATTCTTGGGATGCAGACACAACAAGTATTTTACCTAAATAACCTAAAAAATGGTACTAATTAGAAAGTTGTCCAAGTGGTCTAGAATAAGCGTATATAGGACGTGCCCGAAGTGGATGATGTTAAGAATGAGCAATTGAATATACTTGAAATCGTTGTCGACTATCAAGTGGATGAACACATTGAGGATGACACTCTGTCCAAGCCTGACGTTGATCCTAGTCGTTGAAAAACAGATTGTGCATCATGTTGCTGACGACTTCATAGATGATGGGGACGAACAATTGTCACATCAAAGCGGATCAAGCGATAGTATGTTCGCTATGGAACTGTACTGAGACCACACTGGAATACCAACACTCGATAGATACTAGTGTGCTTGAAAAAAACGCTAAAAGTAACTATAATGGGAGAAAAAAGAATGGAGGGCGAGAGAGATGGAAGAGATTAAAGCCGAGAGTGATAGAAGAGAATGAGAGGTAAAGAGAATTTTTGTTGTGTATCAAATGAGAGGTGGGATGGAGTTTTTATAGTAGATGGGGGAGGCTCCAATTGTCAAGTAATTATATACGACAAAAAATCCTCTAATGGTTAGGTTTTTATGATAGCCAAAAGTACCAGGGTGAAATGGTTTTGTAACGCCCCAAATTAAGGTAATTTGTTCTTAATTATCTTAAGTTTAATTTTTCATTAATGTTGGGTGTTAATTGATTTAATTGTTGAAATATTTGAATGTGGAGGTTGAAATTTATTAGATATTTTGAAAAATATCTAATTGTTTAAAGTTGAAATTTTGATTAAGGTTGTTTGTTTTAAGAGATTTGTATTTGGGAGAAATTTGATTAATTATATGTGATTATGTAATTAATTAAATTTGAAGTTGAAATAATTATATTATGTAGATATAATTATGTAAGGATATTTATTTTGGAAAAGATAAAAGTGATTTGATTGGAGAGACAGGGAGATTTGAATTTCAAAAATAGATTTGAGGGGTTTAAATGAGAAGAGAGAAGAAGTTGTTTTATTTGGAATAAAATAAGGAAAAGATAAAAGAAAAGTAATAATAATTTTATTATTATTAATGCATTAAATAGGCTTCTTAGGAAAGACAGTATTCATCATCTTCCTCAACAAACCTTAAAAAACCCTAATCTCAAACTTCCATTAACCAGTCGCCGCCACCACTCATCTCCAAGTCGTCGGTTGTCGTTCGATTCGTCGTCGAGATTCGCGAGTCTTCAGCCGCAAACACCAGAGTCGTCTTCGTCAGCCGTCGGTCTCTGTCTCCATCCGTCTTCGTCGTTCAGGAATCATCATCGCCGCCGCGCTTTGTGATCGTCCATCAGCCAGTCGTTCGAACCAACCCGAGTCGCGTTTCTACAAGTTGCTCCATCGGTCGTCATTCAGCTGCAACCCAAGACGTTCTCCATTCAAGCCAGTTGTCTTCGTCGTTCCGTCAAAGTCAAGCGTCATCGAGCGTCAGATGCGCTTCCATCGAGCTGTCTCTGTTAGCCGAGTCAAGCGCATGCTTGTGTGAATTGCTGAGTCGTCCTCGCAAAGCCGAGTCTGCATCTAAGTCATCCGTAGCCGAGCCGTCAGCCCAACTCTCCACAAGCTGCACCTTCGTCGAGCCCGACCCGTGCCGCGTGTTTCTGGATCCAAGCCGCACCGAGCCTCCCTGTGCGCGCCTGCTTCAGCCGTGTGCCTGCCTCCTCCAACTGTGAGCTGCGATCCGCGAGCCACCCTGTCCTTCAGCCGAGCCGCCTAGCCAGTTTCTCCTTAAGCCAAGCCATTTTGAGCCACCAAGCTTATTTTTGGCCTTTTCACCTATTTTTGGTAAGTTTTGATTAGGTTTTTGGCATAGCCATCAGATGTTGATTTTTGGACCCTAAATAATTTAATTTTATATTAAATTGAATTATTTTTCTTAAAGGACTGGTTAGATCATTGGAAGTAAGTTGTGGAACGTTGTCCTAATATAAGGTTGAGTTTGATCCGACATCAACTTTGGATAAGTTGAATTAGCTAGATTTTTGGATTCTAAACTAACTGCAAATTTAGTTATCTTAGTATTTTATTCTTAATGTTTAGGATTTTTTGGGGAAGCTTGACTTTGCTGTCAGGAGTGTTTTTCTGTGAATTAAGCTAATCTTCAGGTAAGAGATTCTCCTACTAGACCTTCAATTTGAAGTAAGAGCTTGTATGTAATCTCCCGTTATGCGTTGTTGTAGCTGAGATGCATAATGAGTTTATGTTATGATAACTGATAATCAGGACAAAGTTTATGCTTATGTTGACTGTTAGTTATGACATGGTAGTGTGATGATGATCATGTTTGATGATGTTGATGTTTATGCATGAATTATTAATCCCATCATTAAGACTACTACGATTAATATTCATGTCATGCTTATGATGTTATGTTATGCTGCATGCTATTGGATGGGGTGTATTGTTAGCTTTTTTTATTAAAGTCATATCCACATGGGTGTCCCTCAAGACCTTTTTATGACTGTGTAGTCCGACGGGATCACCAGTCCAACATGAGATGATATGTGTACGAGTGGCTCGACGGGGCCACTCACAGCCCGATTGTCTTAGTGTTTCCTTCGAGAATCACTAAAGACCAGTTTGTCCTAGGTGTTCTTTGTGTTCACTAAAGACCAGTTTTGTCTTGGGTGTTCCTTTGGGTCACCGAAGACTAGAGATGTTCCTATGGGATCACAGATTGCACGTGTTCGGGAACGTGCCAGTTAGGGGTGCCACTTTACAGGACTCTAATAGGAAGTTAACAGCCACCTAGCGAGACTAGTAGTAGGTCCCTTACTGAGTATTTTTTTTATACTCACTCTCTTATGTTTAATTTTTCAGGTAGAGGTAGAGGTAAGGGTAGAGGAAAGCTGGCGAATGACAAGAAGTGACCGTGACATGCCATAGGGAATGTTTTGCTTCCGCCTAATGTTATTAGAATGTGATTTCAGTATCTATGCACTTTTATTTATTTTACTTTTTAAAATTAGATAGGGCTCGAACTAGAAATTTGTTATTTTAAGATTTATTTCTATTGATTTATTTATTTATGATTTTAAATGAGTATTTGAAGTTTTGACCATGAATATTTGTTTTATCTTTAAATTTAATTTAAGAATTCTTTTTTTTTTTAAGTAGTAATGATCAGTATAAAGAGTTGGGTCGTTACAGGTTTTCAATGTTATCAAATAGTATGAATTAAATTCTTAAATCCAAAATGGTTTTGAAAATTCAAAATAAATTTTAGCAAAAAATATTATTTTATTAATTCTCAAACTGCAACAGCACCCGCACATGCGGAAACATAAAATAATGTGGGAAATTAAAGGCTTCCATATTGCTATCTTAGCAATGTGGGAACGCTTACTTGAAATAAAATAATAATATAAATTTTACCTTGTCGAAATTTATTTGCTAACACGTTGTAAGACTTATCTAGCTTTTCTTCACAGGTTAGTACTATATATATGGATCCTCCCCTTCCCTATTCTGGTAGATTTAAATTGATTGATCTTGTAAGGGTTACGTTGCATTTTTGCATGTGTTGGTGTATTTCCTATTCTTTGTATTGGTTAATGAATGAGTCCTAATAAAATATGAAATATCTTCTACTTAGCCACGTGGGTTCAATTAAATTGATGAATCTTCTCAAATAATAATAATAATTGAATTATTTCCACTCCTACTATGTGGGATGGGTCGTACTTTTTTTTTTATATATATATATAGAAAAACAAAAAAAATTAAAAGAAAAGGAAGAAAAGGAAGAAAATTAATTATTTGCTCCTCGTTTTAGACAAATAAAGAAAAAGCTATGAGAGACAGAATATTAATAAGAAAAATAAAAACATGTCTCCAACACAATTTATTTATGTCTGAAATTAACCATTTATCCGACATTATGTTGTCCTTTCACATATTTGTTTTTTTATTTTATGTTTTTTAAAATTTTGTTTTTTCTAAATTAGTTAAAAATAAAATTCTATGGTTGTACTGGTCTTAATTTTATGAAAATGTTTGAAAATATTGATTTAATAATAAAATTGATGAATATTTCTAGAAAAGAATTATGAAAAGAAAAACACCAAAATTTGAATTAGTTAAAAATAATCTAGATTATTTGTCAACACATGTAAAATGACATAATCCAACCTTAGATTTTAAAATTAATAGTGTAAGTTCATGCTGATTGAAAGATACTTATTAACACATTTCATACTTTTTAAACAAGTTATTATTATTGTTCATTTTATACCTTTGTTTATGTTTATTTTTATATTACAATGAATTTCTTTTTACGATATAGTGAAAATATTAAGAAGTTAAACGAATTTATTTCATCTATCATCGTTTAAATCTAATTTTCTTTTTAAAAAATGTACAGTATGTAGGTTAAAATTTGCAATTATTATCCATCGATATAAAATGACAAAAAAGAAAAAAAAAAAAAAAGACAATTGATCATTTATACATATTAATGTAGCTAATAAAAATATTAGTGGCTAATTTTAAATAGAAAATGTAGTAAAACCATTTCAAAGTATTTAAAAGCATATTTGTAAGATTAGAGCCGGAAAAAAAATTATATCTTTGTTTCTTGTAATTTGATTTGAGTCTAATTTTTTTCTTGGTCTCTGACTTTTAAAACATCCTATTGTAAGCTCCGAAACTTATTTAAAAAGTAAGTATTCGATAAAGAAAAAATAGATCAACACCAAAATAAAATAAAATCTAAAATATAAGGATAAAAACTATAACATTTTGAAATTAGAAAAAGAAAACTTAAATTGGAATCAACCTCAAGTATAAACTAAACCAAAATCTGAAAAGTGAAAAACTATACTTTCCTAAGATGTTACAACTTTAGAATAAAAAGGAAGTATTGTGCAAGACAAAAGGTATTTATTCCTTTTAAAATGAAGTCTATATTTGTTTAATTAAAACTCAAGAATATTTTATTAAATTTAACTCAAAGCTACAATAATTATTTAAAATATTGTGCTTAAGAAATATCTTTCTCCCATTACATCAACACAAGACCACTATTCTTAAAAAAAAAAAAAAAAAAGAAATACACACACAAAACCACTATAATAAACATATATCATCCTAACAAGACACATATTCAATATCTTTCTATCATCCTTTGCCCCAACAACAACAATCATTCTACCTAACAAGAAGAAAAAATCTCCAAGAAGTTACTTTTTTTTTTCCTTAAATATGTAGTTTTCAAATTTTAGTTTTTGCTTTCCTTGAAAAAAAAAGTTGGCTAAATATTCAAATACATGCATGAAAATGGAAATCACGAGAACAAAAATATAAGTTTGAAAATTTAAAAAAAAAATCATAAAATTACGCATAAGGAACCTTAATTTTTTTAATTTGTTTTTTTATAGTTAAACTTATTAAAAATACTTCGAACCATAGACTTCAAAAAAAACTAGAAGTAAAAATAGAAAGTAGAAATAATGTTTATAAATTTAATTCTAAAAACGGACGACTGTTATTA
Organism: Cucumis melo; assembly: GCF_025177605.1. Taxonomy (NCBI): domain Eukaryota; kingdom Viridiplantae; phylum Streptophyta; class Magnoliopsida; order Cucurbitales; family Cucurbitaceae; genus Cucumis; species Cucumis melo. The sequence goes on along the minus strand of NC_066864.1, from coordinate 24,312,223 downwards.
AATAGGAACTTTACTTTTTGGTTTCAAGTTTATGAAAAATTGTGTTGACAAATTATGTTTGTTTTTTCTACTTCTTTTCTAACTAAATACTTTAATTCTTAACTAATATTTTTATTTTTTTAAAAAAAAGAAAAAGTAAACTTTTAATAATTATATTCTTTTCAGTTTTCAAAATTGGGTTGAATTTTATAAGAAACTTTTAGAAGATGGACAACAAAATAATATCCAAATAACTTGCATTTCAAAGAAATTATATTCTTTAATCTCTTACATGTGAGGATTTTCAAACATATTCTATATTCACTATAAAACAATCAAACAAAAGACACATATATAGTCTTAACAATTATATCCTTCCTAAATTTCATGTTATATATTATTTAAATTTAATTCAAAATATACTCATTGAATAATGATTTTTAACTACTTAGAAATAAATAACAATAAATTCCAGAAATAGGATAAAACTAAGGATATACCACAGTATTAACTTGAAAGTAATTTTAAAATTATTTATGAGAGTGACTCGACTTTATAAAAAGGGATTTTTTAAATAAATATAACAAAATTGACAAAATATTTACGATGTTTAGAACAACGGAAAAAGCCCACAAAAGCTCATAATGAAAAATATCAAAAATATGTCTCAGTCAACATGTGATTAATTGACCACACGCGTGCATAGTTTTTCTTCTAAACAATCTTAATATGTGGTCGTGTTTAGGAAATGTTACACGATTGAATACCAAATCTAAACGATCTTGGTTCAAGATCATGTACCAATATCTTTCATATCATGTATCAATATTTTTTATATCATGTATACGACCTTGTACTAATATTGTTTAGATTTGATGCACGATTATTTAGATATTGGTACACGATCGTGTAACGAGATCTAAATAATTTTTTTTCAAGATCGTGTACTAAGATTTTTTTATTTGGTATACGATCTTGAACAAAGATCATTTAGCTTTGATACACGATTGTTTAGATTTGAAAGAGGAAATATATGAGAGATGGCAAAGATCCACTACAAGAAATTGAAGCTATCCCGACACACCAAAATGCGTCGTGATAGACGAAGTCGGGTAAGATTTACCCCAATGTCGTAAACCTGTGTCGAGATTGGTCCTCTATCTCGACATATTTTTGAAGATGTCGGCACAACTTAAGGTTTTCTCGACAAAATGCACGTAAACGTCGAGGAAACCTTTAATTAAAATAATAATTTCAATTTTCTTTAATGCCATGAAAGTAGACATTGACAATTGTTGGGGCATCCTCGACGTGTATACTTTCACATCGTAAGGAAAAATTGAAATTATTATTTCAATTAAAGGTTTCCTCGACGTCTACATGCATGGCGTCAAAGAGTGTCAGCCTATGACGATGTCAGGGTTGACCACGTCGGGAAAAACTGAAAATTTAAATAATTATTTCGAACTTTTCCCTGCATTGTCAGAAAGACATCGAGATTGGTCTGTCTTTGACCGAAGTAAAGTTGACCATGTCGGAGAACTATAACTTTTGAAATTTTCTTCGATGCCATAAAGTGAAACGTCGGGATTGATCCCAAGTAATTCCAATGTTTTCACTTATGACATCAAGATTAGTGGGTTCTCGCGATATTTTCGGGCTGCGTCACAAGAACCTTGTTAATAAGTTCTGTGTTCACAGAACACAGAATGCACGAAGAGAAAAAGAAAAGAGAAAGAGAGAACGAGAGAACGAGAGAGACATTGTTGCCGTGTCGTCTACCATTGCAGTCATCGTCCGCCACTTCCTTGCTCGCAGTTGTCACCCTTTGCCTCCCACTGTCCTCTTTTTGTTGTCGTCCTATGCTGCAGTCTCTACATTTTGGTAAACATACGTTTTTGTTTTTATTTTTATTTTCTAAATAAATGTATGATTTGTATTTAATTTATTGCATAAATAGAACATAGATTGTATATTGATTATTGTATGTATAGATTGATATTAAATTTATTTGATTGATATTAAATTGTATGTATAAATTGTTGAAAGTTTATGAATTAAAATGTATATAAATCGTTTATGAATTAAATTGTATGTACAAATGGAATATTCAAAATTGTAGTCGATTAGTGTTTAAATTATTGAAATTATGATTATTATAGAGGATCCCAGTTGAAATTATATTTAAATGTAACAAAAGTGTTATAATCAATAAAATTGAAGATTTTAAAATTGTTGAAATAGTTTAAATATTTGAAATTTTTTATTGATTTGTTGTGGCTATTATGCAGTTATGGTAGCTAGTAGTTTTTTTATTTGTGACTATGGTTTGTTTATTGAAATTAAGTGTTAGTTAGAATTATGGTAGTCTTTACTGGTTTATAATTTGTTGGAAGTGTTGAGATAGTTTCTAAAGCTTGTTAGTTGGAAGTGTTATGTAGCTTTTAAAGATTAAAGTAGTTATATGTGATTAGGTTGTTTTGGCTATCATGCAGTACTTACGGTAGCTTTTTAGTTTAAACTTAGATGTAGTGAAAGTTGGGGTATTGGATATGTGATTAGGTTGTTTTGTGCAAGCGGTCGCGAATGCACATGTAAGTTTAAGATTTTTTTTTTTGTATATTTAATTTATAAGTTTGCTTTAATAAAAAATTTTCTTGCAGAATCAAATGCTGGAACTCCAATCTCAACCCACTCGAAGGGTTCACAACCACTCTCCGAAGACGAGATATGCGAGACAATTTTGGGTAGACAACTGGGCTGCTCAAAAGGTCTTGTTGGGGCCCTAGGCCAAAGTCCCGAAAGACTGTTGGCAATTCTTCATCTTCATCATATGAGCAAGTGGTGTAAGCTAGAGAGGTTACCGAGCTAAAAGCCCGCCTTGACAACACTCAAGAATGTATTGCACAACATACGCGAGCAATGGAAGAAAGTAACTGAAAACATGAAGAAAATGCCCGATAGATGGAAGAAATGAGGAAGATGATTGAAGAAGTAACTTGGGCACAAAGAGGACCTTTATTCCATTGCGGTACGTATTTTTCAACTTTTTAAGTTCTTTAATTTTTTTATCACTTATATATATCTAAATTTAATTTCCTTTCATTGTAGGTGGGGAGACATGGGAAACTGGCGTCCGCGACCATTAGTAGATTTAGTTTTTAGTTTTTATTTATCATGTAATTCCTGAACCTACTATACCTTTTTAACATTTGAATTAATTTTAATATAAATTTGATTTGATATTTCAATTATATTTTAGTAATTTTATGTTAGTCATTTTTTAGAATTTGATTGAATTTAAATCGAATCAGAATCTAATTGAAAAAAAAAAAGAAAATTAAATAATAAAAAATAAAAAATATTTTAAAAAGGTTTTCTCGATGCATAAATGGCGTCGGTTTTAGACACCTCTATCGACGCGGTGTTTGTCTAAGTTCCCTCGACGCAGCATTAGAGGTACTCTTTTGCCGAAGCCGTCGTGTATGTTAACAATACGCTATTGTCAATGCCTCAACCAGACATCGGGTTTAAGATTTTCCCTGATGTTTCGTGTCAGTCGACAAAGCTAGTGTCGGGCAAAAAGAATGGCCGATGTCATCCGGTTCCAGCGTTAACTTTGCCTATTGTGACGTACTATTGTTGACATTGTCCCCGATGTGGCTCTCGACGTCGGAATAACCATTGCCAACGCGTTTTGTGATTTTTATCGACACGTGTATGTGTTAAGATAACCCTCTTCTTATAGATAGGTTTATCAAGTGGAAATTTGAAAAAGTGAAAAAAGGAAAAATATAAAAGAAAGAATAATAATGATTATAGAACAATGACCATGACTTCAAAAACATATAAAAGAAAAATTATAGAAAAAGAAAAGAAGGAAGGAGCGGAAGATTGAAGCCTAAAGTAAACCTTGAATATTTAAAAAAGAATAACTGTTTTGTTAAACGAGGGGTTATATTTATTAAAATTAATTTTTATAAAATATTTTTAATTATTTAAAATTAATTTAATGTTAAAATTTATGGTTATAAAATCTATATATTATATAAATAATTTAGTTTTTCGGTTTTATAAATAATTTATTTTTTATGCTGTATTTACAGATAACATTATTATCATTTAAAACAAAATTTCAATTTTCCAATGGGATGAAAAACATGTTTTATAAATTTTTTTAAAGAAAATTAAAAATAATTCATTCCCTAAACCACTGTTTGCTTATAGGTTGTTTGTAAAACTGTAATGGAATGGCGTTTACTTCTTGTTTACCCCAAAAAGAAAAAAGATATTACAAAAGGAATCCTTAGTTGCCGTTTGGGGAAATCCTCTGTTCACACCCATGCAACAAATCCGCCATTGTTAGGGCTAGAAGAGTCAAATTTTATCACTAGTACCTTGTTTCCAAATCCCCAAACCAGGTTCTGTATACCACCAGTTTATTCTCAATCTTAGGGGCGGCCACCCAACCCCTCCAAGCAGATTTCTCTCTTTCTTCCATTTTTCTCTTTATTTTATCCACTTTTTTTTTCCTTCTTCTTTCTCTCCCCCCTCCCCCCCCCCCCCCCCCCCCCCCCATCTCACAATGTATTATCATTCTACTCAAGCAATTCCTCCTGTTCCAAATGGCCCCCGGTTTTCCTTTCTTTCTCCTCTCTTCTTCTTTCTATATAATATTTTCTTATTTCACTTCCTTTTTCTGTTCTTTCATCCTCATCTCCTTCTTCTTCCCGACTTTTTCCCTTTTCTTCGGTTTTTGTTACTTGTTCGTCTCTGATTTCTCGTTTTTCAACAAACCCCATTTCCATTTCTCTTCAATTTTTGATTCCTCTGCTTTATAAAGACCGAACCAGATCGTATTTCTGCATCCTTCGATGTTTTTCGTATCTGGGTTTTTGATTTTGGGTTGAACCGTGTTAATTTTTTTTTTGTGGGAGGGGGGTTTTCTTGAGTTCTCCCGAGGATGGAAACGAGAGCGGTCGATCGAGGTAGTAATAGAATTGGGCATGTGAATAAGGTTCAGTACGTGAGAAGGGATTTTAAGAAGAGGAAATGTAGAAAGATCAAACGGCCGCCTATTCCTGTAGTTCCTATGGCGCTTCAGGAACTGTTTGTTTCTTGTAGGGAAGTCTTCAAAGGCCCTGGAACTGTTCCACTGCCTTGTGATGTTGAAAAGCTCTGCTGCATTCTTGGTAATATATTTCACAGTTTCAATCCTATTTTGTTTCATCCTTTTGATTCTTGGACTGTTTGATTTCTTTATGTTTTAACAATCACTAGGAAATTAGCTTTGTTCGATCCTTTGATTTATTTATTTTTGTCTTTTCATTTTTGGCTAAGTGACATGGTTTGGAAAGTTCTGAGGTTCTAGCAGCATTACTATTTCTGGCTACATGCATATTTTATACAACAGTGGAATTTTTTTTCATTACTCTGTTTCTTAAGTAATTTCTTGATCTTCTCCTTATTGATTTGTCATATTATATATCGTGCTTATATGTTAATTTCACCCCTATGCTCTTGAATTGTTTATAGGATTCTTTAATTTTAGACTGAAACCCAAAGAGAGAGAGAGAGAGGGGAGGTTTTCTTCTCTTGTGGAAGAGTAGATGAAAAACCCTCCTATTATTTTATAAATTTTATCAGAGGAACTTGTTTAAATTATCTTTCTGATGCATTTTTTTCCCTTTTTTAATCATAATATCACACACTTCGATGCCCCAACATTTACTTGAGTGAACATGAATTATTTGGTTTTTTTTATTGGCCTCGTGGGACATATTTGAGCCACATAGTTTCTGTTTAACTAGCAGATTTGAAATATTAAAAAACAAAGGGAATTTGGGGGCTATTTCAAATCTATGGTCAGCTCATGATTGTGAAATGAAGATTAGTGAAATTATGAGATAATAATAAAAAGGCTAAATTATAATAATACCTTGAACTTTGGTATTTGTTTCAAACGGATCTGTATACTTTTCGAACTAATTTCTGTTTTAGGCCATTGCCTCACTATTTTGGTCCTAATTTTTTCTAAATTTTTAAAGATATATGCTCTAAATCTATGATAGTTTTGTAACCTTTATTGAAAATTGAAAGGTAAGATTAATAAAGGTCAAAGGTAAGATTGCCGCTTTTGAAAGTATAGCGGTGATTTTGACAAAAAGAGGAAATTCAAGGTTTTTTTTATTTATATAATTTAACATAATAAAAGAAGTAGCAGATTTGTAGGAATAGATTCATCTGTCTGAACAATATAGTATTTGTAGTATTTGTTTACATCCTCAATCAACATACATCTCTCTCTTTCTCTCTTACAAATATTTTTTTATGTTGTGTTTGTTGTGCCATGGGGGGCACATGATCAGTGATGACTGATGAGCATTCTCTGATAATTATATTCCTTGATAAGCCCATGGTTTTTGGGAGAAATTGTAGGGTCCAGGATCATTGGATTTTGAACTTAATATTGACCAAATTCTTTTTACTTTTTCAATGCTGCAGATAATATGAAGGCAGAAGATGTTGGACTTAGTAGTAATTTGCAGTTTTTCAAGCCCAATGTTCCAGTCAAAGGATCCCCTAGAGTCACATACACAACCATATACAGATGCGACAATTTCTCGGTAAGGCTAATGTAGTGCCTTTCACCAGTTCCGGGCTGGTTTTCGTCTAAAGCAACCCTTTCTATGTTCAAAAGGGAAAGCATATATAAACCACGAGATTAATCAAATTGATATAAATCATGAAATTACTTATTAGCATTCAAGTTGAATTTAAGGCAAGCTAAAAGATTATAAGTTATATATATTAGTCAAAGTGCACAAAATATATGGGTTGGCCCAAGGGCTAGTGGACAAAAGAGCCATGAATTAATAGTGACATTTTTGTTAAACCTGAGTTGGTTAAAACACATGTCCTTAGCCAATAGGTCTGAAGTTAATACTCCCATTGATGTAAGATTAAAAAAACAATAGTGAGATTATAGGAGAATAACTAGAGCGACCAAACTTGTGAACTATAAGCGGTAAGTTACAAATCCTGAAAAGCTAAGTATGTACAGTCAAGAGGGCACTCTTTTAAGTCGCTGCAAACTAGAAATCTAGTTGAGCTGTGTGTATATTCTCTATAGGTTTTGTAACATCTATAAATATTTTTTCCAAAATGTGTAAACAACGTTTGATTGCTTGGTTTCAAATTCCTGATGGCACATCGTTTTTCTTCTTACTACAGTTGTGTATCTTCTTCCTCCCTGCAACTGGTGTAATCCCTCTACACAACCATCCAGGAATGACTGTTTTCAGTAAGCTTCTTTTGGGGAAAATGCACATCAAATCTTATGATTGGGTTGATCCAACCAACAGTGATGATACTGCCCAACCTTGTGAAAGTGAGCGCTTTGCAAGTTTCTTATTATAAAATATGAAATTGTTGGGAGAAGTTCTGGTTGTTGATCCTGAAGTGATGATGGGTTGTTTTCTTTTTTCCCTTTTGCAGGGAGATTGGCAAAGCTGAAAGCTGATGCTGTCTTCACTTCACCCTGCAGTACCTCTGTTTTGTACCCAACATCTGGAGGCAACATCCACTCATTCACTGCTATAACGCCATGTGCGGTGCTTGATGTGCTTGGACCTCCTTATTCCATGGAGGATGGTCGAGATTGTTCCTATTATAAGGAACATCCCTATGCATCTTTTCCAAGTAAGTTGCAAATGACGATTCCTTATTTAATCACTTAAGTTGACTTTAGGACACTTCAAATGATGCAAAAAGGGACAGCTGTCTTAATTGGTTATGTGTAAACTTTGGATAACTGTTTTTATTAGGTTGTTTGTTCTCGTGTTTTTGTCTGTTTTTGGGAGCGATTTTGTAAGGGTAAAATCTGCAGTAATCCTTCTAAAATTGAAAAAGAAAAAGAAATAACTGTTTTTTGAAAGTGACTTTTTTTTTGTCATTTGGACTTTTTCTGGAAAACAACATTCAGATTGTGAAATTTTGACAAGTTCATGAAATAATATTTTGGGTGGGACATTGTTGCTGTTATTTTTATTATTTTAATTTGAACTGTAATTCTTACTTAATTTTTCTCTCCTAAAATAGAAACAAGAACTGTTTCTGAAAACCCCCATTTTCCCGTACTTCATTATGCTATTTTTGTCGAGGTCATGGGATCGTTTTTGTCTTTTTAATATAATAGGGCTCGAATTGGCACGATGATTGTTTTTGTTAGAACTTAGAACTTGTATAATGCAGGTTATTTTGATATGGATGTCTTAGTTCCTCTTTTTATTTTCTCCTGTTTTTACACAAGTTTATGATTCTATATGCTCGATGATAATTAGCATGTACTCTTTCTCTAGAAGTTAATTCCCATATCCCGACTTAGTACTATAGAAAGTTTATAATTTTATGATTTTGCACTATTCTGATTCTTACATATTAAATGTTTTGTAATGCAGATGGTGACATGGGATTGGGAGAAGAAGAGGGTGAGGGTTATAGATGGTTAGAAGAGATTGAGGTGCCAGAAAACTCTCAAATGGATGGAATAGAATACTTAGGCCCTCAAATTTCTGACATTTAAGCCTAGGTTTTATTTTGTTTACCTTTGCCTCACATTCATTTACCTCCACACAATGACCTTCCCTTTTTTTCTTTTATTTATTTATTTCTTTCAACTTCATCTTCATTTTGTATTTTCAGGTTTTAAACTTTTTTTTTCTTTGACTGTAGAGCTTCTCCAAAAGTCAACTTCTTTTGGTTGTATATAAAAATGGTACACAGTTGTATCTTTCATGTCTTCTTCTTCCCCCCTTCCATCTTCCCCCCTTCCATGGAAGTTTGTTGAACTTTTCTGGTTTCAAGAGTGATAGAGATTTCTTCATGGGCTATCTGATTTAGTGCAAAATTTTTAATGAAATATTCACAGAATGTATATAAAGTACTAATAGCTAAACATTTAAGATGCCATTGTTGAAGGGGAAGTATTGATAGAAAGAAAAAAAAAAGAGTTTTCCAGACCTAAACTGGGGACGGGGAGACGGGTATTGCATTTTTCTTCCCAACCTCATTAGTGTTTAGCACCTAACTTATCAAAGAACTCCATCTTCCTCTTTCTTTGAAACATGTTCGCAGTGATATGATATTGTTATAAACTAACTTTATTTCTATATGTTTACGATTATCATTCTCTTACCATTATCGTCCCCTTATTTAGCCAAATGTGAAAACTTAACAAGCGTAAATAATTTTTTTACAATATAAATTTTGGGTTGTATTTATAAAACCTTGAAATAGTTGTATAAATTAAAATCTTGAGCTTGCAAATGCGTTAATTTACACCATTTTCAAGATATCTTTAGACTAATATGTATGACTTATAGTTTGAACAAAATAAATTCCTAATTTTTTATAGACATAAATTAGGCTCTTTCATTACATCATTACCTTTAAAAATGAACAAATGATAGTATGTACATGGATGATTTTTAAAGGAAATTTTGTTCAAGAATCTAAGTTAGATTCATTATTTAAAGTTTAGAGGTTTAATGAATACAATTATGAGCTTCGCATGAGATTTCTTGAAATGAGAAGTAACGAAGGGTGTTAAATTGATACACTTAGAAACATTTAGAGTTTATATTGATGTAATTATTAGTTTATGATTTAAATTGATATAATATCTAAAATTTAATAATATAAATAGATATTTTTTTAAACTCCTTTTCAACTTTGTAATTTGTATAAAAAGGAGTTTTTTTTTAATACCCGGTGGAATGATAGCATATAAATAAATAAAACGCAGAATTAATGTGAATGTTTTGACATAAACTTTTTACAATTAAAAAAACATCCGACTTAATAACTAAACTCTTTGTCGAAACATATATTTCCTAAATTTAGACGAAGCAAACTCTAAACCTCAAACATAAATTTTTCTAACTTCACAGCATTAATGCAAGACTTAGCTTCAGAAACTAAATTCAATGTCTTAAACAGCATGTTGAGATTTAAATAAATGGGTTATTAGTTTGGAAGTTTTTAATTCATACCAAAACAAAATTTAGAGTTGTTCTATCGACTTCTTTAGTAAATTGTTTTTGTCGAATAAGCTATGGTCTTCAAGATAAATAGTTCTAAATCTTTTTGTCAGCACTCTTTGGTCCATTGTAATCCACAGATTTTGCCAATCTTATTTTGACTTTTCCATAACATATTGAGAGTTAAGTCAATAAAAGATTTAGTATAAATTAAAATTAAACTACTTATTTCATTTGACATCAAATATTCATTCCTATGCCAAATGTTTTTACTTCATCTATTAATTACAAAAAGCCATACTTAATCAAAACGAAAAAGACATGTACAATATGATAATTAAGTTGTATGAGTTGAATCCAAAATTTCTTAAAATTACTTATATGGGAAACCTTTCCACCAAAGACATTATTGCCTATGGAATCTCATTGTGTCTTGTTCACTAAGGTCTAGTTAAAATTTGGTTGACATGAGTTTAACTAGTCAAACATTAATTTCAATCGAAGAAAATTAAAGTATAATATCTTGTTTCCCATCTTTAATATTTTAAAGCTTAGATTTAAACTTATTCTTTCCACTAATTTTGAAATTTCTATTGAATGTATTGAGCTTAAATTTTGACATTCAAAAATTTATGAATGAATTACTATGAGATCACTCAGCCACATCTATAATCTCTTTGTTTTAATTAGTTTGTTTTTGTTCATTTTAGAAAAATATCATTGTCTGTGATAGACACATAGGCAGTGAATTTTTCTATATTTGTTAAAAAAAAAAAACAATGGCCTCATTTTAATATATTTGAAGGTAAATATTAACTTTGTCTTCTGTGAACTAAATTTAAATTTAAGATGCATTAAAAATATAAAGATTAAAATTAGACATCTAAAAATGCATTAACTAAAAATAAACAAACTTCAAGATTGGAAGACTAAACTTTGTATTATAACCCAAATTTGTTTAGTACTATCATAGCTTGAAAATATTTTCATAATACTTCTGTTTCATTGTTTATTCCATTAGTAATGTCTAACAAACTAAATAAAATGAGCATAGCTAAACAATAATCAGACTCCATTTCCACTGCAGAGCCACTTTTCACATTTTGTATTTTCAATATTAAATTTATATAGTCTTTAACAAAAAATATATAAATACATGCATGTATATCTATATATGTACATGTATATTTATATATATACGGACCTATCTACATATATATTTATAATTTAATAGGATCAAGTTCCTCGTGCATATTTACAACAACATCCTTGTTGGCCTCGTGATCATATTTTTTCTTTTAAAAAATTTAGATTGATTTCAAAAACATGAAAACTCATAAAAAAAAATTGTAATATATATTAAATTAGTTAAATCATGGAGTGTGCTATTTCTTTTACAAATTTTTAATTACATGGTGCCCTTTATCAAATTTTGGCTTAACCACTATGCATCTCTATATTTTTAAATTGTAATCGATTAAGTTGATCAATCTTTGTATTTTAAGTATGTAATTAGTTTTAGCATCTGAACTTTAATATACAACAATTTAATCTTTATACTTTAAAATTGTAAAACTTTAAGTTGTGTTATATATAGTAAAAAAATCTCATCAAACTTAACTATCAAATTTGATTATATGGTGACTTAATCTTTATTATTTGTAAATGAGAATCGACTTTTATTAACTCTACACGTAGAACCATTTTCATTAAATAATATTAGTATTGTGTTTTTACGACATGGATTAAATAGTTACAAATAGTAAAATAAAATGATTAAGTTAAACTTGTTAAACCTTATTAACTAAAACATTACAAATTTAGAAATAAGGTAACTAAATTGTTGGAAATTAGTTTGAAAGAAATAAACTAAATTATTACTAACTAATCAAAGTTGACAGAACTAAATTGTTTCTTTTTAACAATTCAATGGCCGAAAATAATTTGTAACCTTCTTTAAATCATATTTCTTTATGTTTAAATTTCCTATGTTCCAACCTTCTTTCTTTTTTCTAATTCAAAAAGGAAAATATTTTTAAGAACAAAAATTTCAATTTACTATCAACATATTTGGATTGAGCTTTTTTTAGGTAAAGTCAATTTAAAGAAACCTATATAAAGTGAGCTATTATTTTAATTTAGCCTTTAAAATAAAAAGTTTTGTATTTATTAAGTCACTAAAATCTAGGTCATATTTTCATTGGTATTCACTATGTTATTGATTATCTATCTAATGCCCCAAATTAAGATAATTTAATTTTAATTATCTTAAGTGTAATTTTTGAAAATTTTGAATATAATTTTTCTTTCAATTGTTGGAATATTTGATTAGAGTTGGTTGTTTTAAGAGATTTGCTTTTGGGAGAAATTTGATTAATTATGTATGATTGTATAGTTAATTGAAATTTAAAGATAAAATAATTATATTATGAAGATAATGTAATTATTTAAGGTTATATATTATTTTAGAAAGAAAAAGGGTTATTGGATTGGAGAGAGAGGGAAATTTGAGTTTAAAGAGAAGATTTGATGGGATTTAACGAAGAGAGAGAGGAGGAGATTTTGGGAAATTAAATTAAAGAAAAAAAATAATTTTATATTATTATTAATTTTCTTTAATTAGAGTATTGGGATGCGTGGTGGTTTTTCACCATCTTCTTTCTCAAGTAACTCAAAGAAACTTTAAAAACCCTAGTCTCAATTGCCGCCGTCGCCGCCGCCTGACTTCCGTCGATCGTCGCAATGAGACCGAGTCGACTGATCGTCCTCTGCGCCGCGGGTTTTGTAAGGCAGGCTATTCACCGACTCGAGTCGTCTGCATCTGCCCTAGTCAAGAGTCATCTCCACCGCGTCGTCTGTGAAGCCGACCCTCTCCTCCGTCCTTGCCTTAGCGTTCGTGCGTCATCGTCGAAGCCCAGTCAGTCGCCGTTCGCGTTTCGTCAGCCACCACAAGTTATTCTGTCAAAGTCGAATGTCGTCGCATAGCCAACTATCTCCATCGGTCGTCGTGTGTGCCATCGTTGGAGCTCCATCCAGCCGGGTCAAAGATCACTGCAAACCCGAGCCACTGTTCGCGCCGTGCGTTCGCTGGAAGCCGAGCCGTCCCCAACCGCTCGAGCTGTCCCTTCGTGAACCAAGCCAAGCCGCACGCAACTTCAGCCGAGCCGCCCTGCGCATGTGAAGTCGCCTACCCAAGCCATTTCTGCCTTCTAGTCGAGCCACCTAGTCTTCTAGCCGAGTCGCCTAGCTGTTTCTCCTTAGCCAAGCCTATTTTAGCCTTTTCACCTATATTTTTGGTAAGTTTCATTTGGGTTTTGGTAAATGCCCAAGAAAGATTTGGTTGGACCCTAAATAATTTAATTTTGGATTAAATTGAATTATTTTCTTAAAAGACTGGTTAGATTTAATTGGAAGCTGAGCTGAGAATTTGTCCAACTAAGTGTAAATCGAATTCGAGCTTGACTTTGGGTAAGTTAAATTAACTGAATTTTGGATCCTTAGTCAAATGTGAGTGAAGTTATCCAACTTAGTAAATTGCTCTTTCTGTTTAGGACTTGACTGTTGGATAGCTTGACCGTGACGGTAAGATAATTTCGGTTTTAACTAATCTCCAAGTAAGAGATTCTACTACTAGACCTTCAAACTGAATTTATAGAGACTGCATGTATTTATGGTTATGCATGGATGATAGATAAAATGCATGGATGATAGATAAAATGCATAATTCGATGCTATTGATAATGACTGTCATTTTATTGATGATTGATGATGATGGTTGACATTAGGTTTATAATTGATAGTATATTGATGATGACGACTGTGTTATGTCTTTGATGACGATGTCTGATTAGAAATGATGTGACCGATACTTATGCCATGTTTGTGATGATGTATGTTATATTACATGCTACAGTTAGGTTGTACTGTTAGCTTTAGCTATTAGAGTTGTACATGCATGGCTGTCCTTCGGGATCACCACCTTTTATGATTGTGTAGTCCAACGGGGTCACAAATCCAGTATGATATAGACATAAACATGATTATGAGTGATTCGACGAGGTTACTCATAGCCTGATTGTCTTAGTGTTTCCTTTGGGTACACTAAAGACCAGTTTGTCCTAAGTGTTCCTTTGGGTTCACCAAAGACCAGACATGTTCCTACGGGATCATAGATTTGCATGTGTTCGAAAACGTGCCAGTTTAGGGGTACCACTTTACAGGACTCTACTAGGAAGTTAACAGGCATCTAGCGAGACTAGTAGTGGGTCCTTTACTGAGTATATTTTTATACTCGTTATTTCTTGTTTAAATTTTACAGGTAGAGGTAGAGCTAAGGGCATGGGGAAGCTGACGAATGACAAGAAGTGACCGTGGCGAGCCATAGGGATCATTTTGCTTCCGCCTTATGTCATTTGACCAGATGCACTTTTTTATTTTATTTTATTTATTTTTCTTTAAAACTAGATAGGGCCCGACTTAGAAATTTATTTAATTTCATCTTTACATACATTTGTTGATGATTTCTTTTAGTAACTTGATGTTTTGTTTTATTTTTTATTTTTTTATTTTTTTATTTATCTTCTTTTTTTAATAATGACTTTGGCATAGAATAAGAAGTTGGGTCGTTACAGTCTACGACATCCAACCACATTTGAAAATGAAGTGAAATAATCATTAATAAACAAAATAAAGAAAGTAACAAGGAAAAATTAATTTAAATTCTTCCTTTCATATAATTCTCTTGGGTTGGACTAATTATGTAGTAAATAATCTTAAAAAATTGTTAAACTAAGCATTAGCTCAATGAATACATATACAAACTTTAATAATAAATAATGTTAAATAACTTTTTCTCTAAGCAAATAATTTTTAGAATATAGAAACTCAAAATTAAACATACATAAATGTTAAATTATAATAAACAATGGGGTCTTTTCAAAAATATAAAAAATCGGCAAAATATTTACACTGTATAGAACAATTTTGAAAATAGAAAAAATCCAGAGACCTACAGTGTAAAATACCAAAAATGCCTCGTCAACTACGTCGTCAATAACACGCGCGTAATATATTTGCAATCGTTTAGATTTGGCTATTGTTTGCTACATGATCATTTAGATATGACTACAATTTATATTTCAATTCTATCGTTTAATTTTGTTACACCATCATTTAATTTGGTTACGTTTAAATTTGGTTACATGATCGTTTAGATTTGGGTCTGACTATTGTTTGGTATACGATCGTTTAGATATGACTACAATTTATTTTTTCAATTCTATCGTTTAATTTTGTTACACGATCGTTTAATTTGGTTACGTTTAAATTTGGTTATGCGATTGTTTAGATTTGATCGTTTAGATTTTGGGACCCAAATCTAAACGATTTTGTTTCAAAATTTGGTACACAATCGTTTAAATTTTGCTACACGATCGTTTATATTTTTTTATACAATCGTTTAGATTTATCTACATGATCGTTTAGATTTGGCTAAACGATTTTTTAAAATTCTTTTGCTACACAATCGTTTATTTTTTTATACGATTGTTTAGATTTGTCTACACGATCATTTAGATTTGTCCACACTATCGTTTTGATTTGGCTAAATGATTTTTTTAATTCTTTTGGTACACGACCGTTTAAATTTAGCTCCTCCAATCTAAATGATTTTTGTACACGATCGTTTAGATTTGGTTATCCAAATTTAGACGACATAAAAAAAGAAGAAGAAAAAAAGAAAGACGATAGAAAGAAATCACAGCGAAAAAAAGAAAAGAAAAAAGACGATAGAAAGATTAAATGACGTAAAAAAGAATCAAAAAAGAAGAAAGAGGATGCAAATATTAAACGACGTAAAAAGGAATAAAAAAAGAAGAAAAAGACAATTGAAATAAATCGCAAAATCAGAAAAGAAGAAAGACGATGGAAAGAAATCACATCGAAAAAAAGGAGGAAAAGAAGAATGTAATGACCCAACTCTTTATACTAAGCTAAGGTCATTATAAAAAGAAACAATAATAAGAAACAATAATAAGAGACACTTTCTTGAAAAGAGGGAAACTAAATTTTCATTAAAAACGGGATACTGAAACACTGATACATAGACATGGAAGCAAAACTGAGTCCTCATATGGCATGTCATGAATCCTTCTCTGTCGCTCGCCAACTTTCCTCTACCTTTACCTTTGCCTTAAATATTAAACATAAAAAAAGTGAGTATAAACATATACTCAGTAAGGGACCCACTACTAGTCCCGCTAGGTGTCTGTTAACTTCCCATTAGAGTCTTATAAAGAAGTACCCCTGAACTGACATGTTTCCGAACACATGCAATCTCTGATCTTGTAGAAACATATCTGGTTTTCAGTGAACTCAAAGGAACACCTAGGACAAACTAGTCTTTAGCGTACCTGAAGGAAGCACTAAGACAATCAGGCTGTGAGTGACTCTGTCAAATCACTCGTAATCATGTCTATGTCATCCTGGACTAGTGATCCCATCGAACAACACAGTCATAAAAAAAGGTGGTGATCCCGAGGGACATCCATGTGGGTACGACTCTAATAGACAAAGTTAACAGAGCGCCCTATCCATAGCATGTAGCATAACATAACATTATCATAAACAAGACATGAATATTAATCTTAACGTTTTTAATCATGTGATTAATATATCATGCATTAACATCAACATCAATCATACTACCAATCATTAACTTAACATCAGTCATCATCATCAATCATCAATATAATGACAGTCATTATCAATAACATCAAGTTATGCATTTTAGCTACCATTAATGCATAATCATAATTACATGCGGTCTCTTAAATTCAGTTCGAAGGCTTAGTAGGAGAATCTCTTACCTTGAGATTTTAGCCAAACAAAGTACTCTATAGCAGTAAAAATTCTCCAATTAATTTGATCCTAATCATAAAAGGAAAATTCAATCTTAATTAATAAAATTAGTAATTGGCTACCATTTAAAAAGTTCTCCCAAATTAATTGACTTTCTAAAAATTGGGGTTGAAATCAATTCAACCTTGATTGGGAAAAATCCAAGATTAATCATTCAAGAATTAGTCAATTGAACCTTTAAATAAACCCCAAAAAAGTCCAAAAATAAATTAATAATTTATTAATTTAATTACCTTAGCTTACCAATGTTACTCAAATGGAAGATTGAAAAATTCTCTTATCCTTGATGAGAAAATTCATTACTTTAAATCCTCAAGCTTTCCAAAGAGATCAATCACAACTAAAACTGGTGAGGCAGCAACAACAAAGGGTTATTTTAGTGAAGGAGATAAAGAACCCTTTTCTTTTCCTTTTAAGAAATATATATATATATATATATATATATATATATATATATAATACAAAAACATACATATATCTTTATTCCCGTTATCTTTCCTAAATAAATTTATTAAATGCACAAAATCTCAGGCATTTATAACCATTAATAACAATAATAGTAATAATAATAATAATACTTCTTTATATTATTATTTTTCTTTCATCAAAATCTATAATAAACATATATATTTATTTAAACTATCATTATCTCTTCTAAATAAATATATATCTTTTTCGTTCAATCAAATCAACTATCTATCTTCTCATGGATTATCTTCTTTCCAATTATATTTCGTCAAATAATTAACTTCACTTTTTCATATTAATTATTTAGATAAAACCAAATAATTAATATTGTATTCCACAAGAATCCAAAACCAACTTTTCCCTCCAAAATTTCAAATTAACTTAAATCCTTAATTCTTTTTAATTAATCAAATCTTTTCCAATAAATCATTCATAAAATTCCAACATAAATTATCTTAAACCAACCATTAAATTTTAGCTCCAATTCTTAATATAACGCCCAAATAATTTAACCTAATTAATAAAAACTCCACAAAAATTTGGGACGTTACATTCCTTTTCCCCAATAATTATATTTCAATATATAATTATCAACTTTCTTTTAAATAAATCGAATTTCTTCTCTTCCCTTATTTACCCAATCATAACAATTTCTCCCCAAAATCAGGATTTATCTTTCTGTAGAATAATTAACTATTTTCTACAATAATTAATTATTATTTATCTTTCTCCAAAATAATTAATTATCTTCCACAATAATTAATTATTATTTATCTTTCTATGAAATAATTAATTATCTTCCACAATAATTAATTATTATTTATCTTTATCCAAAATAAATGTGGTTGAATAAGAAATTTTGGAACCAATCACAAATTGCCACATCATTTACTAAAATAATTATATTTGGGATTAACTAAAAATTGGCATGTGTCCCAAATTAAATTTAAAGACAAATTGGATAATTCTAATGATGTCACGTGTCTTTATTATGACAATTGGGTCAAATTAATTATTTTGGTTCAATTAAATATTATTTAGTTAGGCTAAAATTCAATTGAGCCCAAAAATAAGCTTAATTTAGCCTAAAATAAAATATGACCCAAATCCATGTGATTGAGCCCATGGGTATGGTCCATGGGCCAGAAAAGACTCAAGTCCATAAAAGTTCACTAGGGAACTCTATAAATAGAGGAGTTCTCTTCATTTGTGGGGGTTGGAAATTTTTGACTCCATAAGGTCTAGAGAGAATTCTCTCAAGAGATTGCCTCCTCAACTCCTGAAGTCAACCAACCTCGAAGATCAAAGTTCTTTGAAGATACAGACTTTCTTCCAAGACTCCAACTTCAAGAACACCATCAAAGATTGAAGCTCCTTTGAAGATACAAGCTTTCTTCCAAGTCTTCAACTTCAAGAACACCTTTGAAGATTGAAGCTCCTTTGAAGATCCAAGCTTTCTTCCAAGTCTCCAACTTCAAGAACACCTTCGAAGATTGAAGCTCCTTTGAAGATCCAAGCTTTCTTCCAAGTCTTCAACTTCAAGAACACCTTCGAAGATTGAAGCTCCTTTAAAGATCCAAACTTTCTCCAAGTTTTCAACTTCAAGAACACCCTCGAAGATTGAAGCTTCTTCGAAGATACAAGCTTTCTTCCAAGACTCCAACTTCAAGAACATTATGTGCTTCGCTTCATCAAATTAAGCGTAAGCATCCAGCCGAGAGAGAATCAGAGGATCAAATTCTAGAGATCGAACCACATCGCATCGAATCAACATAAATACAACATCAACACAAGTTCAACTCAACGAATCAAATTTCTCCGGAAATCTCGTGTGAACAAATTGGCACGCCTAGTGGGACCTCTCTACCTCTCATCTCTCTCTCGTCATCCAACTACAAGAAAATCAATGGCAACAAATAAGGCTGCATCCAAATCTTCTGTTGCAAGTGACTCTTACATTGGACTTGTCACCCAAAGTCATTTAAAGAGAAGCATGCAAGAACAAGAACAAGGTTTTGTCCTCAAGAAGAAAAGTTTGGAACAACTGATAGAATCTCCTAAAGGCGGGATCATCATCAGAGATAATCCTTTGTTCAACAACTCTACGTCTGCTTCTAATCCATCAAACAAAGAATTACACCTTGAAGTAGTGTCTGTTATGATGGTAGATGTGACAGCTGAGGCAACCATGGCAGAGATGGAGAGAAAAATAAATTTCCTAATGAAAGTTGTTGAGGAGCGAGATCATGAAATCGCCGCCTTGAAAAATCAAATAAAGGCTTGCGAAACTGGTGAGTAAAGTCAAACTCCTGTTGTCAAAGCTACTGATAAAGGGAAGAATGTGGTGCAGGAAAACCAACCACAACACCAATCAGTCTCTGTTGCTTCTCTCTCAATTCAGTAGCTACAGGATATGATCGCAAATTCCATTAGAGCTCAGTATAGAGGACCACCGCAAACTTCTTTCATGTACTCTAAGCCATACACCAAGAGAATCAACAACTTGAGAATGCCACTTGGGTACCAACCTTCAAAATTTCAGAAATTCGATGGAAAGGGCAACCCAAAGCAGCATATCGCCCACTTTGTCGAAACATGCGAAAATGCAGGATCAAGAGGAGACCAACTAGTTAGGCAGTTCGTTCGAAGCTTGAAAGGAAATGCTTTCGAGTGGTATAATGATCTAAAGCCAGAAGTAATTGATAGCTAGGAGCAGCTGGAAATAGAGTTTCTCAACCGGTTTTATAGCACTAGGCGTGTCGTCAGCATGATGGAGTTAACAAATACAAAACAGCGGAAAGGAGAGCCAGTCATCGACTACATAAACCGATGGAGAGCTCTAAGCCTGGATTGCAAAGAAAAACTCACAGAATTATTTGCAGTAGAGATGTGCACCCAAGGTATGCATTGGGAACTTCTCTATATTTTACAGGGAATAAAACCTCGCACGTTTGAAAAATTGGCAACTCGCGCACATAATATGGAGTTGAGTATAGCTAACAAAGGAGCAAAAGATTTCTTGGTTCAAAGAACAAGGAGTGACAAGAATGAAATCAATGACACTAAAAAGATTGCAAATAATGTCCTAAACGAGTCTATGCTTGTCCAAGAGACTCCATTGAAATCTTTCTCTAAAAGAAAAGAAACAAAACATAAAAGAAATCATGATGGCGATGAAAAGTGATGCCCAACTCTTAGAGAAAGACAGAAAAAAGTTTATCCCTTTCCTGACTCTGATGTTGCAGACATGTTGGAGCAATTAATAGAGAAGCAACTTATTCAGTTGTCAGAATGTAAACGACCGGAGCAAGCAGGAAAAGTAGATGATCCTAACTACTGTAAGTATCATCGGGTCATTAGTCACCTTGTTGAAAAGTGCTTCGTGTTAAAGGAGCTAATTCTAAAGTTGGCTCGTGAAAATAAGATTGAGCTAGATATTGATGAAGTAGCTCAAACAAATCATGTTGCAGTTAATATGACTTCAAGTGTTCCGCCATCAATACTACTTTATGATCAAAGGGAAAGTTTGATTCAATTTGGAACTTTCGAACCTATACTTGTTCGATTCCAACAAAAGACCATGACGCCGAACTCTCAAAACAAAGAAGAGCCAAGTGAGGATGAGGGCGAAGAATGGATAGGCGTGGCTAATAAAAAAGAGAGACAAACAAGTTCCGTTCAAACGAATTTGCACTTCCATCAAAAGCATTCAAAAGGAAACATTTCCCATAAAAAGAAGGGAAGAAGGAACAAGAAGATGTGGAAGCCTAAGCCCATCAAAGGAAAAGACAAGGACTTCCTCCAACCTCGACGGTCGATAACTTTGGCAGAATTCCTCCCAAGAAGTTTCCTTGAGGATCATCCAGAAGAAATACTAGAAGTCACTGCATGTCATACTACCAACATAGTAGAAGTCGACAACAATTATGATTCTTATGAAGAAATGGATAATTCAAATGAAATTAAGCAAAGGACTTTTGTCTTTGATCGTATCAAGCCTTTAACTACTCGATCTTCAGTCTTTCAAAGATTGAGTATGGCCACGAAGAAAGAAGAAAACCAATGTCCAACGTCTACTTACGCTCGAACTTCAGCTTTCAAAAGGCTAAGCATCTCCACATCGAAGAAACATCGACCTTTAACATCTGCTTTTGATCGTCTAAAGATGACAAACGATCAACAACAAAGAGAGATGAAAACTTTGAAGGCAAAACCATTTCATGAAGAAAATGATGACGATAAGATTCACAGTCGTGTTTCATCACGCATGAAGAGGAAATTTTCTGTTGACATAAATACAGAAGATTCCTTGACCGTGAAACCAAGATTCATTATCTTTACCAATCTCATAAACGAAGGAGATGAGAAAATTCTTGATGAAAATAAAAGTTTCTAAAATATGCAAATCTCCTTATCGCAAGAGCCTAAACTGCATTGCTCCTAGCCCACAAGAGCTCAAAAGGTGAATGGTAAAAAAAAAATTGAACTACGTTATGACTTGATCCCTATATTATAAAGGGTATGTAGGCAGCTTAAGGGAAACTTTAAGTTCAGTCTAGTAAAAAAAAAAAAAAAAGAACTTAGTTGAGAAGAATGGAAAGCAAGAGTAGTGTCATGATCACATGAAGCATGGCACTAGCAATTGATAGTTTTCGTTCTTATCAAAGAATATCAACTTAAAGTTGAAGATGCCTTACTGGGGGCAATATAACAAAATTAGAAGAAAAAAAAAAAGGTGTGACACGGAGCAAGATGTTGATACTTATAAGGTGGCATCATTCTTTTGACGTTCAGCACTCCATCGCCAAGTTTAGAAGTTCCTCAAAATCAAATTCGGGGGATTTTCCTCCTCTAAAAAAAATGACAACACAAATAATAATAATAATAATAATAATAAATAATTTTTTTTTAAAAAAAACTCTACCTCATTTCTAATATGTTGTAGCCTTGAGAGGACGACAACGATGCAGCTCTACCATTGTTTCTCCAAGAAGACGTCGATGGTAGAATTTTGCCTACACCTCTCCGAACGACGAAGGTGTCCGATCGCTCCTACTAGAGGGTGAATCTGACGGCAAAAGCCCGATCATCCCCCGATAGAAGTTGGATCGCTGACGGCAGTATCACCTCTCCAAATGACGATGGTGCCCGATCGCTCCTACCAGTAGGTGGATTTGACGGCAAAAGCCCGATCATCCTCAGATAGAAGTTGGATCGCTGACGGAAATATCACCCCTCCAAAGGACGATGGTGCTCGATCGCTCCTACCAGTGGGTGGATCTGACGGCAAAAGCCCGATCGTCCCCCGATAGAAGTTGGATCGCTGATGGCAGTATCACCTCTCCAAATGACGATGGTGTCCGATCGCTCCTACCAGGGCGGTGGATCTGACGGTAAAAGCCCGATCGTCCCCCGATAGAAGTTGGATCGCTGACGGTAGTATCACCTCTCCAAATGACGATGGTGCCCGATCGCTCCTACCAGGGCGGTGGATCTGACGGCAAAAGCCCGATCGTCCCCCGATAGAAGTTGGATCGCTGACGGCAGTATCACCTCTCCAAATGACGATGGTGCCCGATCGCTCCTACCAGGACGGTGGATCTGACGGCAAAAGCCCGATCGTCCCCCGATAGAAGTTGGATCGCTGACGGCAGTATCACCTCTCCAAATGATGATGGTGCCCGATCGCTCCTACCAGAGCGGTGGATCTGAGGGCAAAAGTCTGATCGTGCCCCGATAGAAGTTGGATCGCTGACGGCAGTATCACCTCTCCAAATGACGATGGTGCTCGATCGCTCCTATCAGGGCGGTGGATCTGACGACAAAAGCCCGATCGTCCCCCGATAGAAGTTGGATCGCTGATGGCAGTATCACCTCTCCAAATGACGATGGTGCCCGATCGCTCCTACCAGGGCGGTGGATCTGACGGCAAAAGCTCGATCGTCCCCCGATAGAAGTTGGATCGCTGACGGCAGTATCACCTCTCCAAATGACGATGGTGCCCGATCGCTCCTACCAGGGCGGTGGATCCGACGGTAAAAGCCCAATCGTGCCTCAGTAGAAGTTGGATCGCTGACGGCAGAGTTACATCTACAAATGATTTAAAATAAAACAATAAATAAATAAATAAATCCTTACCTTTTGACAATAACTCTAGTTTCTAAAAAAAAAAGATGGAGAGTTAAAAAAAAAACAAAAAACAAAACAAAACAAAAAGGGAGAAGAGAATTTTTTTTTTCTTTTTCTTTCATACCTTTGCTCTCCTTGATGAGAAAAGAATGATCATGGTATGAGTCTATTTATAAGGCTAACAAGTCCAATTCCTAATAGGATTTGGAAAGGTTTTTAATTTCTTTTTTAATAATAAATAAAATTAAAATCCAATTCCTAATAGGATTTGGAAAGGTTTTTAATTTCTTTTTTAATAATAAATAAAATTAAAATCCAATTCCTAATAGGATTTGGAAAGGTTTTAATTTTGTTTTTAATAATAAATAAAATTAATTCAATTCCTAATAGGATTTGGAAAGGTTTTAATTTTTAGTAATAAATAAAATTAAAATCCAATTATCTTATGATATTTTATTTTGGAATAAAATCTCGGATTCCACTTTTAAAATATTCAAACATACTTTAATATTTTAATTTTTAAAATGAAATTAAAATTCAATTATCTCATGTTAAAATTGGTCATTCCAAATTATTAAAATCAAATCAAACCATCATCAAACTTAGTCCTCAAATTAAAGTAAATTTTGGATAAAACCTTAAATTTTCTAAATTAAGGATTTTCCATATCCCAACTATTATTTCAAATTTAAATCAAACTCATGTACTAAATTCATAGTTTGATTAATTGGATATGTCAATTTGAGTAAAAAAAAAAGCTCATATTTGGACTTTAAATTATATTTTTTCGGGATTGACCCACTCATACACGTGCATAAATCTCGAAAGGGGGCATTGGTTGAATAAGAAATTTTGGAACCAATCACAAATTGCCACATCATTTACTAAAATAATTATATTTGGGATTAACTAAAAATTGACATGTGTCCCAAATTAAATTTAAAGACAAATTGGACAATTCTAATGATGCCACGTGTCTTTATTATGACAATTGGGTCAAATTAATTATTTTGGTTCAATTAAATATTATTTAGTTAGGCTAAAATTCAATTGAGCCAAAAAATAAGCTTAATTTAGCCTAAAATAAAATATGACCCAAATCCATGTGATTGAGCCCATGGGTATGGTCCATGGACCAGAACAGGCTCAAGTCCATAAAAGCCCACCAGGGAACTCTATAAATAGAAGAGTTCTCTTCATTTGTGGGGTTGAAAATTTTTGACTTCATAAGGTCTAGAGAGAATTCTCCCAAGAGATAGAAGCCTCCTCAACTCCTGAAGTCAACCAACCTCGAAGATCAAAGTTCTTTGAAGATACAAACTTTCTTCCAAGACTCCAACTTCAAGAACAACCTCAAAGATTGAAGCTCCTTTGAAGATACAAGCTTTCTTCCAAGTCTTCAACTTCAAGAACACCTTCGAAGATTGAAGCTCCTTTGAAGATCCAAGCTTTCTTCCAAGTCTCCAACTTCAAGAACATCTTCGAAGATTGAAGCTCCTTTGAAGATCCAAGCTTTCTTCCAAGTCTCCAACTTCACGAACACCTTCAAAGATTGAAGCTCCTTTGAAGATCCAAGCTTTCTTCCAAAACTCCAACTTCAAGAACACCCTCGAAGATTGAAGCTCCTTTGAAGATACAAGCTTTCTTCCAAGTCTTCAACTTCAAGAACACCTTCGAAGATTGAAGCTCCTTTGAAGATCCAAGCTTTCTTCCAAGTCTCCAACTTCAAGAACACCTTCGAAGATTGAAACTCCTTTAAAGATCCAAGCTTTCTTCCAAGTCTTCAACTTCAAGAACACCCTCGAAAATTGAAGCTTCTTCGAAGATACAAGCTTTCTTCCAAGACTCCAACTTAAAAAACATCACGTGCTTCGCTTCCTCAAATCAAGCGTAAGCATCCAACCGAGAGAGAATCAGAGGATCAAATTCTAGAGATCGACTCACATCGCATCGAATCAACATAAATACAACATCAACACAAATTCAACTCCACGAATCAAATTTCTCTGGAAATCTCGTGTGAACAAATGTCCTTTTACAAATAATTATATTTTTCCAAAATATAAATATTTTCCTTTTTTCTCTCTTAATAAATAACTTTTCTCCAAAATACATATTATCTTTTCCTTAAATAATTATATTTCAACAAATATAATTTATCTTTTCATTTAACATAATAATTATATATATTTCCAGATATACATCTAATTATCTAATTATCAAATCTCCAACAAACTTTCCGCTCTACAATTTAATTAAATAACCTTCATAATTATTTAATTTAATTCAACTTCAACAACACTAAAAATTCACAATTTTACTTAATTCTCTCAACCTACCATTTAATCAAAAACTCAATAAACACCACATGCCAAAACCTCTAATTAATTAAATATTCATTTGACAAATATTTAATTAATTTCAATTCCCACGTAATCAAATAATTCTCATTAAATGAATTCCAAATAACGCCTAATAAATTAAATCTAATTAAACAAAATTAAGACAATTAACTCCAAAATTATCTTAATTTTTGGGGCATTACAAAGAAAGACGATTGAAAGATTTAACGACGTAAAAAAAATTGAAAAATAAGAAAAATTATGGAAAGAAATCACAGAAAAAAAGAAGAGGAAAAGAAGAAAGACGATGAAAGAAATCAGACAAAAGAAATTGTAGGAGGAAGAAGATGAAAGAAATCGCAGGAGGAAGAAGGCGATTTCATCGCGACGAAGAGAAAAAGATGGAAGGACAAACTTGAAATATTTAGAAAATGTCTAACTTTATGGACTTTGTTATATGGATAGTAAATAGTTTAGTATTTTGTTACGTATATATAAGTTATCGTGTATATTCAGTTTTGAAATTACTTCAACTTTTATGGATGTTATCTTATAAATTCCTAAAGATTATTGAAAAAGCATAATCTAAGTATTTAAGCAAAATTTGACTTTTAAGTTTGTTAAGCAATGTGAAATTACTCTTTGAGAGAGAGAATCGTGGGAGGAAGAAAAAGTTAGAGAAGGATGTGATATTAAAATTAAAAA
The DNA here is from genome assembly GCF_025177605.1 of Cucumis melo. NCBI lineage: Eukaryota > Viridiplantae > Streptophyta > Magnoliopsida > Cucurbitales > Cucurbitaceae > Cucumis > Cucumis melo. The sequence continues at coordinate 24,285,642 of NC_066864.1, read as the reverse complement.
AAAAATAAAAAAACCACTAACAATAATGATAGATTTAATGTGTCGGTGACAGATCAATTTGCATATGTTCTCCAACCAAACTAAATTTAAAATATGTCTTTAATACTTTTTTTTATTATATAAAAGAAAGTTGGAAGAAAATAGTATAAAGTTTTGTTTTATAATTTTTTATATATTAATATGGAAATAAAAGATAGTTGATTAAGAGATTTGAAAAAAAGACATTCAACCAGCTTTCTGTTTTTTTTTTGTTTTTTTTTTTATTATTATTAAATACAATTGGAATCTATCACCCACTTGTTTAAATTAACTAATAACATTTTAATGTATTTGGACAATGATTCTTCCCCTAATTGACATAATTATATAACATATAGTCTCAAACTCTAGAATCTAACCAAAAAGACTTAAACAATTTATATGTTCTTTTGTTAGTTGGTTTTGAATTTGAAGTTGAAGCTGCGTCTTAGTCATAATTAATTTGACATTACATTACCATCAAAACTTTTTTTATGTAATTATTAAAGTTTAGAACTTTCATATAAATGTGGTTCTTTTTATTTGAATTACTTCTTTAACTGTCCATTGTTTATTAAATTGAAAATACACGATGGGAGTTCATTTTGAAGTGAATTGAATACGCTAGAGTTCAAAGTGATAGGCTAGGTGAGTTAACTAAAAATAAAATCTTACAACGACACTTAAAAATTCATATGGCTAGCTTTCTTTGAATGTTCAATTCTTTGAGTCACTCTCGATTATGTTGTTTGATTAAGATGGGTAATATTAAAATAAAATGTATTCAAATTATTTGAGATTTTATTCTACTCACCTATCACTTTCAAATGGCAAAATTTTTAAAGAAATAAGGGAAAGAAAAAACAATGAAATTGAAGAGAAAAAAAAAATCACAGCAAAGAAGAGTTTGATGAAAGATTAGAATATTGATGTTGTTTTAGGAGGGTCCAATCAATGAAAGGACCTATGCCCTACATGACTCATGGAGGGGACTTTTGTGACCTAGTTGAAGGGTTTGAAAAGACAGAAATACCCCTTTGTTTGGCATGGCCCATGCTTTGATACATAAGGGTATTTTTGTCAACTAAATGGACCACATATTTGTGCCAAAGTGGTAAGTGCCCCTTCATGCTTGTCCAAATCTAACTTGTTTTGTGGAGGAGAGTTGGCTTTTTGTTTTGAGATTTGGCTTTTAGGACCTAAAGTGGTGATATTATAGCTTTTGACACTTCCAAGTAATGATTCATTCATAATGAAGCTTCAAAATCTCTGATTCTCTCCCTTCCATTTTGTAGGAAAATTTTCAAAAATCTTTTTTGAAATTTAGTTGGGGAGTGTAATTATACACTCAAATTTTTAATGATAAAAGTTAAGTCTTCAAGATATTAAAATGAAGTTCTCAAACTTACAACACCTATAAAAATAAGATTGTGAAATAATAAATTTTGAATCAAAATTTAACATATTTATAATTTTTTCTTTAATACAAATTAGGTGCGGAGGGTTTGAAGTTGAGAACTCTTGATTTTTAGTACATACAGATATTAGTTAAACTAAGCTCCTGTTGACATTTTGTAAGTTTGATTATTCAAATATTACCATTATTAAAAATTTGATGTTATAAGTACAACTACTACCATACTTTAGAGATGACTTTGGTGTTGTGTATTTTTTTTATTTCATTTATATTCAAATTTATTTTTAATGATTTTAAGAATACTATAAATTAAACCCACATAAATTCATACTTATAGTTAGAGAGACTATGCTATTTAATATTCTTATTACATATATATCAACTTTTATAAAGTTTTCAATTGTTTATTAGTTCCATATTTTTATTATTCTTCCTATGTTTGTGGACTTTAATACCTTTAAAAAGTGGAAAAAGAAATAAAAGCTTAGCATCCTTCAATGTCACTACTTATCCATAATCATAATGTACATCATCTACCACATCTTTCCATGGTCACTTTTTCACTTGTTATCCTTTCAATCTCTTCTTCTATTACGTGTTTAGTTGGGAATGACTATCATTGTACTGTTTTATAAGAGTTAGAAAATTAATAACTGTTATTATTTAATATATTTTATAACTCAAAAACCATAATTCTTTTATATATATATAAAGAAAAGTTTTTGTGGATCTGATCTTTTTCCTTCGACAAAACAAAATCCTAATATTAATAACTGTTATTTTTCTTTGAAGACAGTAGTTCTACATGGAGCTGCAACGATGATCAACATTTATTTTTCCAACATGTTTTTCTTTTATTCTCTTAATATGTTTGTGTATATATTAATAATTCAATTAAATATCAAATGGATTGATATATCCAAATCAAAACTAAAAATGTAAATTTAAAAAATTAGATAAGTTTGATTATATATATTAAATAAAAATATATTTGATGTGGGGATTTAGTTAATTCAACAAATCCAATTAGACCTTCACAAAAGAGTTGAGGGTTGTACAAACTAAGCCCCAAAATCCATGATCAAGCCCAAGCTCACATGATATTGAGAGAGGGCACAGAGGAGCGTGTGTCAAAAGAGAAACATATTAGCCAATACTTAAATCAAAAGAGAAAGGACACAGAGAAGTTGAGGGTTGTCTAAAAGTTTAGGACGACTAGTCGAGTCGATTAATATATATATCAATCACATAATACTTGAATTAAAATTCTAGATTGACATCCTGCAATCTCGAATAGTAGCCACCAAAAACTATTTGATAGTATCGAGTTCCACCTCAAAACCAATTAGCAACGAGAGTAGTATAGTCCATCTATCTTATAATGATCAGTGTGAGTCATCTTGATGTTTCCAGTGTGGGATTCTCAACATCTCAACAGAAACATCTTTGATACCCTTAAAGTAATCACCAAATGAAATATTCAACTTTACCTCTTTTTCCTTTAGCTAAACTAGTCGCTCCTTATACTAGTTCAGTCATCAGAGAGTACAGTAGGTTCGGCACCACACTAATCGAGATCAAATCAGGCAGAAGCGAATTAGAGGTCAAGGCTACTAGAAGCCACAATGCCTAATGTGACGAGGTTGAAGCACCACCAAACAATTTTAATGGCTATCCAATATTTATTATCTCTACTAGGTTTTAATTTAAACATTTGACAACAAAACGGGGATTACACATAGGAAAGATATTAAAAATAATTTCCATATGTCAAATTATATTACCATAGTAAGAGAAGAGAGAAGAAATTAAAACGGGGATGTTTTCAGAGATAGCAAATATTAAAGTCTATCACGGATAAATAAATATTTTATTATATTTATTTTCTCGTGCTCAAACTTTTCTAAACTGTTATTAAGTTTCAATTTGTAGAGGTATTCTGCTTTGAACAAATTTTAGATTTAGGGTTGCGTTTTAAGTTTTTTTTTAGCTAGAGTTTGTTGCGAAATCAGATGCAATTGGGATATAAGTAAATGGAAGTTTTTGCATATTTGGTGTTTTCAGTTCATATAGGTTGGGTTCATTTGATGAATCTCGGTAATTTCATCCATCTATGTTCATTAAGAACATAAATCTCAATCGAGATTTGGATGAAATTAGCGTGAAATCTATTGGATAAGTCTCAAGATTTAAAGGTTTGCATTTTTTTATGCATTATGTGTACGATCTCAGGGTAGATTTTGCCCGAGATCCTTCATAGAATGCATCCAAAAAATCTAATCTCGTGGCATCTTGATGTAAATGTCTCGAGTTTTTCATAAGTTTATATCGTTCTCGATCAATCAAGATTGGATCTATATATAGGCCTAAGTTTTTAGACAAAATACTTATTTTCTCCTATTTTGTGTGTTTTTTGTTTGACAAATGCCTCTATTCACCAAAATTCACACTTCAGATTTTTTTTTTCTGACAAATTAGACATGTTGTTCTCACTTGGTCATTTCTTGGACGTTAAGTTGGTGTTCAATGCACTACTGTGTCGTTACATTTTGTTAGAAGGTTGAGGATGATTGACACGATGTTATTAGTTTTAACTTAGCGGGTAAGAAGGTCTCCTTTGGGTGGGAAGAGTTTGATATTATTACGAAGTTGAGGTGTAGGTCGAGACGCACTATTGAGTTCGAATAGAATAAAGCCATTAGATTGAGACGGTTATATTTGGGTGATAGAAACGGGTCCGAGTTGGATAAGATTACTCAAATCTTCAGTTTAAGAGTGATGAGGATGCGGTAAAGATATATGTGTTCTATTTCATCGAGTTGGCGATGATGGGAGGGAGAGAGAGAAGGCAATACATAGGCTGGAGTATGTTGAGCTTTATAGACGATTTGGAAGACTTCATCAGCTATGACTGTGGTACACTACTAGAAAAAAGGACTTTCTTAATGGTTGTGATTTTTATTTCTTGACGTTTTCTTAAACAATCATCAAGAAAGGGGTGATTGGAAGGATAAACTGTCAAGAATTTTTATGAAAGGCCAATTTTTAGATTTCTTGACATTTTTAAACGTCAAGTAATATGTATTTTTTCTTGACGTTTTAAAAACGTCAAGGATTATCCATTATATTCTTGACGTTTTGTAAACGTCAAGTTATATCAATTAAATCCTTGACGTTTTAATTTTTATAAAAAGGTGAAAGAAGTTATTTTCCAAAGTTCTTGACCTTTTAAAAACATTAAGGGCCTGTTTGGGGTTAGGGTTGGGACTGTGGGCTTAGGTTAGCCCAACCCTAACCCCCGTTTGGGCCCAAGGTTAAAGAAACCCTAGTTTTAGGGTTTCCTTAACACGTTTTCGTCTACCCCTTCCAACGCCGAAAATGTGTTCCCCCGTTTTCGTTAATCCGGTTTCGTCGTTCCCCTCAATCCGTGTTCCATTTCCTCGTTCAAATCGATTTCAATCTTCTCCTCAACCCTTCTTCATCGAAATTTTTTCCGTTTTTCTCTTCTTTTTGTCATCTCCCTCAACGAATCGATGTTTCGTTTCGTCTTCTCCCTCAACCAATGGATGTTTTGTTTCGTCTTCTCCCTCAACGAATCTAGGGTTTGTGTTAGTTCTGTGTTGTCCGGTCGATTTGGTTTTTTTCGTCTTCATCCTTTAATCCATTCCTTCCTTTTGTATCGTTTTGTCCATTTCTTTCATCTCCCTCAACGAATCGACTGCATGTTGTTTTCTTTCGTCTTCTCCCTCAACGAATCTAGGGTTTCATCTTCATCCTTTAATCCATTCCGCCGTTGCGTTTTCGAGATGAAACCAGATTTCGTTACGTCGAATCTCTCTCTGCATCTCTCTCATCCGTCTCTCTCACTCCCGAAAGGACTTCTGTGTTTGTTGAAGCCGACGATTTCGTTGGCTTCGAACACGATTTCCTTTTTGGAATCGTGGGTTTTCGCTCCTTCTTTACTCCTTGTCGCTCGCGGTTCCATTATGTTGTTCGGTCTTTCGCTTGCCAATAAGACAGATACTTCACTCTGCCATTGGATGCCGATGGAGCTTGGTAGGGAGGTATTGGAGTTTTCAATCCACTTTTTTTTTTTAAAGCCGATGATGAGTTCGAATTTGTGTAAAACTGAATTCTTTTGTAATTTGTGTAAAACTGAATTCTTTTGTAATGTATGTCTTCTGTCTTATTTGTTTACATTTTCCGGCAATGTGTTCTGTATTATTCCGGCCATGTCGTTGCTTTACCTTTGGCACCCATGTGTTCTGTGTTATTGGTTAAATTTCTCCGGCCATGTGTTCTATATTCTTGCACTCATGTGTTCTGTGTTATTGGTTAAATTTCTCCGGCCATGTTACAATTCTGTTACAATTGTCTTATGTCTTCTCTGTATTCTTACCAATTTTGTTACAATTGTTGTATTTTTTTACAATTCTTTCTCTGTATTGTTACCAATTTTGTTACAATTGTTGTATTTTTTTACAATTCTTCTATTCTTAGCTCTCTGTACAATTGTTGTATGTCTTCTCTATATTCTTTTGTTACATATTATTTTCTTAAAAATTTTGTTACATTTCTTCTATTCTTATCTCTCTGTATTGTTAGATTGTTCTATTATTTTCATAGTGTATTCTTATCTCTCTGTATTGTTGCCATGTCTTTATTGCTTTAACCTTCAAGTGTTGTCTCTTCCATCTGTTTTTATTGTATGGTTTTGACTTCATATTTGCTTACAAAATTTCTTACAATCCTTCTATTCTTATCTCTCTGTATTGTTACATTCTTCATTTACTTTCATACTGTGTTGGTCTTCCTTTCTGTCCAGTGTTGTCTCTTCCATCTATTTTTAGTGTATGGTTTTGGTATAGGTTTCAGTATATAGCCTTTGACTCTTTGGACTTTGCTATGCTTTATGTCAGTTGTAGCAAAGAGATTCCCTGTCTTTTATTGATAGATAGGTTGTAGTCCATTACTTTGGTCTTTATATTTTGGTTTACCTCCCTTCAAGTCCTCTCAACTTGCCCCATCTTTCCCCTATATATTTCCACCTTTCCTGTTTTCATTCACTGCATTCTTGTCTCTCTTTGTATCCTCTCTGTGGTTCTAACTTATCTTTTGTAAGTTCTCTTTTTCTTTTTCTCTGTTTGCTGATTCTTCATTACTGTTAGCATATATGTTGTAATTTCCCTTTTCCTATATCATTCTGTTCTCCTTTTTGTATATGTTTATGCACAACTTTTCTTTTAGGTTGGTGTCCTTTTCTGTTATGTTTTTGTGATATGTTTTGTATACCTTTCTGTCCTTTATTTTTTTTATCTATAACTATGATGGAATTCCATTCATTATTTTGAATGGAATCAAAACTCTGAGGCTACTAAATTAAAAATAAACTTATTCTTTTGGTTTCCCGATTCAATCTTCATTTGGAGTAACATTTGTCGTCATAAAAGGTATGTATATGTAATATTTTTTTTTCATACCTTCTATATTGTGTGTTATGTACAAATAATAATCATCTTCTTGTCTTATGTAGGACGTTGCAACGAACGAGTTGGAAAATATTTGAAGAGGTACTCTTGTAATGACCGTTTGTAGGCTTTCTATAATGTATTTTTTTTATTTATTTTTTTCGATTTTGTATAATTTTATAATTAACATTTTGTTTGGGTTTATAATATGTATATAGAACATTCGGTTTAATTTTGTTACATATTGTATTCTATTAATTTTCTGTTTTTTAACTATTTTTTTTCTATATAGTAATAACAATTATTTTTTTCTAATTTTTTTCTATATAGTAATAACAATTTTTTTTTCTATTCGGTTTAATTTTTTTCTATATGCAATTAATAATAGTGTTTTTTCAATATCATCACAATATGATAATAAAGGGATTTCAATATCATAAATCAGTTTAAAATTTGAGTAATGCATATCAAAAACTCCATATGAACAACCCTTCCCTAATAATGGTTTTTTAATATCATCATAAATTGAAATATGAACAACTTTTTAGTAATAGTGTTTTTTGAATATCATCACAACTTTTGATATTAATTAAATTATATTAAGGGAATACACATTTCATAAACTTTTTCAATATGTCTTTAATAAACTTCTTCAATATGTCTTTAATAAACTTCTTCAAACTTCTTCAATAAGTACTTCAAAATTTTGTCAAACTTCTTCATAAACTTCTTCAAACTTCTTCAATAAGTACTATTGTTCGGTTTTTTAAAAAAAGAAACTTCTTCGAACTTCTTCAAACTTCTTCAATAAGTACTTGTTCAAACTTATTCAAACTTCTTCATAAACTTCTTCAATAAGTACTATTGTTAGGTTTTTTTTTTTTTAAAAAAAAACTTCTTCAAACTTCTTCATAAACTTCTTAAAAAATTGAAATATGTTCAATAAGTACTATTGTTCAATAAATACTTCTTCTTGTCTTTATTCGATTTTATTTTTCTTTTTTCTTATATTTTTCTTTTCTTTTAACCTTTTCTATGTTTTGTTTAATTTTTTTTTTATTTTCAACCAATTTTATTTCTATTTTTAAAATACTTATTTTAGAACTAAAATACATTGTAAAATTTGTTGAAAATAAAATAAAATTATATGTTTATGGTTTTACTAAATACGGATATTACTAAGTTCAGATCTTTTCACAATATATCGATATGACACTAATTTAATTAGTACATGTTTTTAGGGAACTTTACATACATTGTAATGGATCAACAAACACTTATTAGAGTCTTAACTGCATTCACGTTGGCCCAACGTCAGATTTTACTAACGTTGGAGCTATTAATGAACAACAATAAGCGTCTCCCACATACACTGCCCGATACACGCTATAGAATTAGGGAGCTTGCTTACTTTCGCATGATACACGAGTCAGATCTTGTGTGTCGGCAAAGCACGCGGATGGATAGGCGAACATTCACAATTCTATGCCATTTACTTAGAAATGTGGCTGGTCTTTCTTCAACTGAAATTGTCGATATTGAGGAAATCGTAGCAATGTTCTTGCACGTCCTCGCTCATGACGTGAAGAACCGCGTCATCCAACAGGAATTTGTACGGTCTGGTGAGACAGTATCTCGACATTTCAACATCGTATTGTTGGCTGTTCTTCGACTGTACGAGGAGTTGATAAAGAGACCTGTTCCAGTAACAAGTAACTGCAATGATCAACGTTGGAAGTGTTTCGAGGTGGGCATCATAGAAGTTGACTATAATTCACCTTTACGTACATCCCACTTAATTCAATGTGTTTATTTCAACCTGCAGAACTGCCTTGGCGCGTTAGACGGGACGTACATAAAGGTCAACGTCCCCGCAGGAGATCGGCCTACATTCAGAACGCGTAAGGGGGAAATTGCCACAAACATTTTGGGGGTCTGTAACACGAAAGGGGATTTCGTTTATGTCCTCGCCGGTTGGGAAGGATCCGCAGTCGACTCGCGGATCCTACGTGATGCGATTTCACGAGAAAATGGACTACAAGTGCCAAAGGGTATATCTTCTTTATAATAAAACACCGTCGCTTCCTACTTACCTATTTAAAGTTCATAAACAAACCATTTAATAACAGGATATTATTATCTGTGCGATGTGGGATATCCAAACACGGAGGGGTTTCTCACCCCGTACAGAGACCAACGGTACCATTTGCAAGAGTGGCGTGGTGCTGCAAATGCGCCAACAAATGCAAAGGAGTACTTCAGCATGAAGCACTCCTCCGCAAGGAATGTTATTGAGCGCGCGTTCGGTGTTCTCAAGGGTCGTTGGGCCATTCTTCGTGGAAAGTCGTACTATCCCCTGCAAGTCCAGTGTCGCACCATTCTAGCATGTGCCTTGCTCTACAATTTGATCAACAAGGAAATGACATATTGCGACGACGTTGACGACAAGGACGAGGGGGACTCCACGTACGCGACGACCACCGCTTCATAAGACATTCAGTACATTGAGACAACAAACGAGTGGTCTCAGTGGCACGACGACCTAGTCGAATCGATGTTCACCGAATGGCAGTTGCGTAACGCTTAGCTAAGACAATTTTACATAACAAGTTTTCGATGACTTGGTCGCAATTCTATCATGTCTAACATGTACTGTAAAAAGTAATATGGGCTGTTGCATATGAATTGTACGCGTGCCATGAATTTGTATCATGCCTATTTTATTTTGGAGTTTAATGGTGAAATTACTTACGTACTCCATGTATTTTTTCTAATTTCTCATTCTCAGTATGTCAACCTCAAATCGTTCCCCGAGACATGTTTGGACGAAGGAGGAGGAGGGGACTCTTGTGGAATGTTTAATGGAGCTAGTGTCAATGGGGGGATGGAAATCAGATAATGGTACATTCCGTCCAGGATACCTTGCGCAGTTGGTACGCATGATGGCGGAGAAACTACCTGGATGCCAGGTACGAGCAACAACTGTAATTGATTGTAGGATCAAGACACTGAAGCAAACGTTCCAGGCCATTGTCGAAATGCGGGGCCCAGCGGGCAGTGGCTTTGGGTGGAACGATGAAGAGAAATGTATCGTTGCGGAGAAGAAATTATTTGATAATTGGGTTAGGGTATGGAATATAATTTAAACGTCACACAACGTTCACAATGTACATTTAGTTAACAATTTTTCAATCAGTACTCATACGTGATTTTTTTTTGCCCGCAGTCGCATCCTGTAGCGAAGGAACTCTTGAACAAACCATTCTCGTATTACAACGAACTTACATATGTATTCGATCGCGATAGGGCGACCGGTCGGTTCGCTGAGACATTCACGGACGTGGGGTCTAACGAGCCTGGTGGCGGATATGACAGATTTGATATGGGGGATGGAAACGAGGACTTCCCGCCCGTCTACCGCCAGGGAATTGACTTCTCGCAGGACGATGTACGTGCATCCCGACCTCGCGCTTCAGAGGGTAGGACCGGATCAAGTGGATCGAAGAAGAAGAGGGGAAGTCGGCGAGACTTCGAGTTTGAAGCGATACATCTGGTGCTCGACCAAACAAACGAGCAACTCAGGCAGATTGCGGAGTGGCCAGCACGCAACCTTGCAAATGACAACCACGTGCGCACAGAATTTTTCCGCATATTGCGTGAGATGCCAGAACTTACGAGTTTGGATAGAGCGTTATTGCAAAGGCATCTTTTGTCTCGTATGGACGACCTTCGGGGTTTCGTACTCATGCCTGAGGGTGAGAGGGAGGGATTTTGTAGAGTCCTCCTACAAGACATAGAGAGATAGTTTATGTTTCTACTGACTTGGGTTGCTTATTATTTCCTTACGTTTTTTTCGGTATGATGTTGACTATTTATGCATTTCCTATTGTCAAGAACTTATTTTTCTCCTTGGTAATGTTTATTTTAAATTAAGGAAAATAGTCACAATTTTCCAAAAGCGTTATAACGGCTATTTATATAGGTTTAAAATTGGATGACTTCGCTATCGCCGATTAGAAATATTCAATATTTTTTTTATCTTTCTAAAAAATTAATTGTAATAAATTTCTCACAATATGTTAACAAATTTATTTTAATTTGGGCAACTGTATGTATTAATTTAATAACATTACACATAAAACAAATGAAATAGGAGAATAAGACGGATTCGAGGGTTTCGTAAAAAAGTATGCAATAATTTTTTTATGATATTTACAATTTAATTTAAAAATATTATACCACATAAAAAATTAATTAACCCAACCCATTTAACAATTTCCCCAAATAAAATTTATCACAAAATCCACATAAACCTACCCACCTAACCCTTCCCCCAAACACATCTTATTATAAAATCCCCATTAAACTACCCATCTAACCCTTCCTCCAAACACATCTTATCATAAAATCCCCATTAATCCTCCCCACCTAACCCTTCCCCCAAACACATTTTATCATAAAATCCCCATTAACTCTTCCCACCTAACCCTTCCCCCAAACACATATTATCATAAAACTACCTTTTTAAACCCTTCCCCCAAACAAGGGTTATGATAAAACTAGGTTTAACTTAACACTAGTTTTATCTTAACACTAACCCTTCCCTAAATCAACCCTTCCCCCAAATGCACCCTAAGATTTACTAAGTAATTAAAATAAATAAAATATTAAATTTTTCATTAATTAAAAAAATTAAAAGCCCTAAATTTTCTTTTTCCCTCCAACCTATCATGCGCACCTCTTACCCTAAATTTTCTTCAATTTCATGTGTTTGCTATGTTTCCGTCTGGTTTCGCCAAGGTGTGTTTGCAACGGTTTCCGTCGAACGTCGACTCGTCTTGCTGAACGTCACTTTGTCGAACGTTGCTCTGTCGAACGTTGCTCTATCGAACGTTGCTCCATTGAACGTCGCTCCGTCGAACGTCTTATTGAACATCATTTAGTGGTTGCATCGTTTAATGGTTGTGGTCGAACGTCGTCTTCCGTCTTCGACCATATTGAGTTCGTCTTCCATTGGGCTTATCGTCCGACCGTCTCGTGTTCGATCATCTTTGATTTGGTTTGTTTCCCCTAACTTTTAATCTCTAAAAGCAGGTTGTTGTTTCCCCTAATTTTTACATATTGTTGTTCACAAAAGTAGTCCAAGAGGAATACATTTTAGGCGTGCTGGACCCCGCCACTAGGAATGCAGCTTTTCAATTTCAATGGTTCACAAAGTCTTTTTCTCCTAAATCATTTTCCTCACACTAACCCTATTTCAGTTAATAAAGTTCTTTATTGGTAAAAAAGAGATCAAAATGTAAAATCTCTTCTTGAATATATTAAGCTAAATGTGATTTGCATGGTGGATATAGAGGTTTCTATTCTAAGAATACCATACATTTGACTCCAAAGTTTGCGAATGATATCCATAAACGTGGTGGAACTGTCATTGGGACATCACGAGATGGTCATGATACCTCAAAGATAGTTGACAGTATTCAAGATTGTGGCATTAATCGGGTGTGAATATTATCTTTTTGCAATTTTCATGGAAATTAGATTCTTAGATATGTTTTATACAATGTACGTACTAAACTGCAAACTTAAATTCTTGGATCTTTGTTCATTGCTTTAATTCACTCAGGTTTATATAATTGGTAGAGATGGAGCTCAAAAGGGAGCAGCTGATATATATGACGTAACATGGTGAACGATGCTCTATAAGCAATAAAACTTGGTTCTTTAATGTTCTATATTCTTGTTTTTTTTTTCTTGATGCACAATACATAATGTTGATCTCAAGTTGCTCACCCTCTCTTTCTTATGTGGTTCTCTTCAGGAAGTCAGAAAGAGAGGGCTCAAAGTTTCAATTGTTGGGATCCCGAAAACCATCGATAATGACATACCGACACATTGTTCATGTTCTAACTTTCACTATTGTTATTTTTGTTTTTGTCTTAGTCTATTTATTGGATCATTTTTCACAATCTTTCATCACCACACCAGGAATGCTTGCTTAATTTTGCATTTTGCTTCAGCTTTGAACTTTCAAGAAAGCCTATTTGATTGACTATGTGAAGTTGATGAAGTCTGTTTTTGTGTGTCTTCCTTTATTTCTTGATGGAGGTGTTTTGTAATGGCATCTATTGATTTCTTAGATATAGTCCGATTTCTTTTGTAAAATTAAAAGTGTACTTATGTTATGCCTTTGTGATTGTGAATTATGTTATGCCTCTATGATTGCAGACAATTTCTTTTTTACCATATCTATGGAGGAGTTTTGCTTATTATAACATGCCACATGAAGAAAGTATATGTAAGAATATTGTGAATTTGCTGGTCACATGTTCAGATTTTGTGTCAATACGGAAGATGAGAACTTTTGTCCTTGAGTATCCTGGGTTACTTTGTGAACTTAGTCAGTAGATTAAAAAAAAAAAATCGGGAGACATAAGTTTAATGTTGATTAATGCAGGAATTATTAGTAGCTTGAAGCATGTTCTTGGAATAGAGTATAAAAGGGGCTTATTTCCACTAATTATTACACTGTTGGAAGAGAAGTAATGTATTCGGCCTATATACATCCCAGTGGAGAGCTTTGTTGTTATTTATACTGATAATTTGTTGTCTTATCTTTCCCTTTTTTCAGGGTTGTAGTTGGAACCGGTTGGGCATGTTATGAGACATTAAGACCATTAGCCTATAGTTTACTAGTAGAAATTGTGCATCATGTCAGAGGAGATCTTTCGCTGTCTCAGGTACTTCCATTTGTGTACTTACTATAAGTGCCTATGTATTTTCAATCAGTATCTATGGATTGATCACAAGCCGAAATATGGTTTGGGCCTTTGTGTGTCTTGAGCTTATACTGAATGCAGTTTTTATGAATTTCGTAAACATTTTCTGATTTTTTTTATAGTCATCAATTAAAAGGGAATATTTTCTCCTAAATTTTTAGTGCTATTGGACAAATGTTCTAAGTTTGTCGTATTTGTTTGTTAATTTTAGCGCTTCTAAAATTTTTTGAGGGATCTGGAAGTCTAGGATATCTATACCTTTGCACATGAAATTAGTCGAGGTGCGCGCAAGCCAGTCTGAATGCTCATGAATGTAAAAAAATAAAAAATAAATAAAAATTTATACATTTAGAAAGTGAATGATAGCCAGACTATCTATGTAAAGCAATCAAGAATGTTTGATGATGGTAAGTAGTTCATGTTATCTATTGAAAATGAGTTTTGTTATGGTTGGAATTTATCTTTTTTGTTAGGTTGATAATTAGTATGATGAAATACTCTCCATGGTGATATTTGTTTATAGTTCATGATCTATTTGAAAGTTTATATTGATAGAAAGAGTTATTTGTACAACATTGTTCATATGCTTTATAAATGTAAGGAGTTGTTGGTGCTTCTTGCTTGTTCAAAAGTTCTTATCGTTGAGTTTCTTCTATTAGTTGTTAATTAATGTAACGTCCCAAATTTCGAGGTAAGTTTTAACATTTTTTATGTTAATTTTTCGGGAATCTAAAATTTTTGGGGTGTTAAATTTATTTGGTTTGGAAGAGAAAAGAAAAAGAAAATGGAGGGTATAAGTTTTTTTTTTCTTTTATAATATAATATGATATAAAATAATATAATTAATAATATAACATAAATTATATTATTATTATTATTTAATTTATATATATATATATATATATATATATATTTAAAAAAACCCGAAACCCGCGTGCCCCCCCCCCCCCCCGTGTCTTCTTTTTCTCCTTCATTCCTTCTCCCGCAGCCGACGGCACCGGCCCCCTTCATCCATTTCTCTTCCGTTCACGCACTCGCCCGTCTCCGTCTTTGTCATCGTCTGCCTCGCAATGCCAACGTCCGCAGCCGCGTCCCTATTCTCCGTCCACGCACGGCCATCCGCCGACGGGTCCCCCAAATCAATCATCCGACCGTTCGCAAGCCGCCACCTCCGACGCTCTCTCTCTTCATCTCGTGTATCCGAGAAAGCCGTCGACTCCTCCACCCCGACCATCGTCCGACCATGTACGCCCAGTCATTATTGACATCGATTCTTCTTCTTCCACCTTCAAACCATTTCGCGCTGCACACCCGACCCGAGCCACCCTCTCTTTTAATCCGAGCCGCGAGCCCAGGATTGAGCCGAGCCGCGAGCCAAGGATTGAGCTGAGCCGAGCCACGAACTGACTAAGCCAAGCCGTGGGCCGAGCCGAGCCGAATCGAGCTGCCTCCAAGCCAAGCCGTACTCCCTATTCACCGAGCCACCTAAGCCTTTTTCCCTCCACATCGGGTCACGGTGAGCCTTCAGTGTTAGAGAGTTGACGCTCGAGCTCTCGGGTTTCACGGTAGGCTTAATTGCAGATAACTCTCCTTTACTCGGATAAGTCGACAGATGTTGTTTAGAACGATTTAAAAGTGGCTTTTACTAGTGTCATCGTTTAAATCTTTATGATTTTGTTTAGATGGATTCGTTGGGCGTGGACTCGATCATGGAGCATAGCCAAGTTTCAGGTAAGGGATTTCTTACTACTGGACCTCAGACCGGGATTGGAAACATAGTAACCCACATGGGAATTATACAATAGTAACTGTATTGAATTGATTGACGCATGTTGGACTAGTACATATCACTTATATGCTCTTGACTGATTAAAGGTAACATGATCGTTAGTTGTAGCCTATGTACTATTATATATGTAATGAGTTGTTCTATTGATGGGTACTAATGTCCTGATGTTCTGTGTATTGTCGTTATGTTGATGGGTTGTGCTGTCAATTGGAATAGAATGCCGATGGATTATGAAAATCTTAATGTTATATAAAGTTGAAGTCTGTTATCAAGATACTGGTTATGAATTATGTCGTAAAGGTACCAAGAATTTGGAAATCCCTTGGGTAGATTGTGTATACGCGGTTGAGCGGTGCTGTAAACTGAATACGACTGTTATGCCTAATATGGACGTTATGCATAAAATAGATTACATGTAGATGAGCTATTTTAGACGAAGTACCTTCAGGGGGATTTACAAAGTGGTGATTTGACTATTAGACTGAATTTAGGGAATGTCATGATGAAGTGTGGGTTGAACATACATATAGCGACCGAGGAGACTGTTGATTAAACTTAAACTGTCGGACTGGTTAAGCTTATAAACTGAAACGCTAACTTGAATGTTATTGTGATGTGACTGTTGTAGACGGTTTAGTATGGACTAAGGGGTAACAGTTAGCTTTATCTATGGGGTAGCGTACCTTATAGGCACGGTATCCTTCGGGTTCACGAGACTGATATATGCATCCTTTGGGATCACTAGACTGATATGTGCATCCTTCGGGATCACGGACTGCTATGTGTATCCTTCGGTATCACGAGACTGATATGTGCATCCTTCGAGATCACTAGACTAATATGTGCATCATTCGAGATCACTAGACTGATATATGCATCCGACGGGATCACTAGACTGATTGATGTGTGCGTTCTACGGAACCACTAGATTGTTTACGTAGGGTACCCCTTAATAGGAAGTTAACCGTTATTACCCTAACGGGCCCAGTAGTGGGTCCCTTACTGAGTATATTTTGTACTCACCCTTTTTCTCTTTAACTTTTCAGGTAAGGGTATGGCGAGGGGCAGACCGGCGAGGAGCAAGAAGGATGCGTGAAGGCCATATGGACGCGTCTGGTTTTTTTTATGCTTCTGCTGATGTACTTTGTTACTCGTTATTTTTTTCATTGTCAGATCGAGTCATGGTTAGGACATTTTATTTGTGGTTTTGCATTTTTGATGATTTGAGCACTATATTTTGGAACTCTCGGGAATGTGATTTAAAATAGGGCCCAAAATTGCTTTTTTTGTTATATTTTAAACATTTTTAATGAATCGTAACCGGTCTTTTATGAGCTTGTGTGTTTTACTGTCGAGTCTTAGTACTACGTAGTGACCTCAGCTTAGTCCGAAAAGTTGGGTCGTTACAATTAATTTCGCATATATTTATTATTTCATTTAAAATATTTGGATCTTCTTGTCATAGTATTGAATTAGTTTTGGACTTTTTCAATCACTTTTCAACTAAGTTTCAATTTTTGTTAAGATTTTGTTTAGATCAATCAATTACGCAAGTAGTTAAGATTTTTTTTTTTTTTTTTTTACACTTTATAGGTACAAATGAATTTTACTTTATTTATTTTTATAGTTGATTCATTTGAAAGAAGTAGTTAACTTGACATTCTTGTATTTTGGTTTATGTTGTGGAATATATTTGAAGCCAAGTTCATCCAAGGTCATTGAGTTTCAAGCTTCTTTAGTTAAGTTTGTGTTTCTTGAACTAGAATTGTAGTCTTGTGATTTTTGGAATAGCATAGTTGAATTGATTTTGGAATTTTGGAATTACCATATTAGGTTGGGTTGATAGAAATAATGTTTTGTATATGACAATATCGAACAAATATGTAAAGTTTTTGAAATGTTGATACATATATGGTAAAATGTTAATATATGTTAAAGTTTTGAAATTGTCCTCGTGCATATTTATGTTCGAGTTTTGAAACTATATTTGATTAATATCGTCGTTTATATATATTTATGAAACTGTTGTTGGACCACTATACAAGACAATCAGAGCACAATACAAGAATAAAAATATAATTGAATTACAATTTAGAAAAAAAATTGGGAACATGCTTGACGATTTTAAAGTGTCATAAAGTACATTCTTGACGGTTTTTCAATGTCATAAACAATCAATTTCTTGACGGTTATTAAATGTCATGAATACTCATACTCTTGACAGTTTTAAACTGTCATGAACACTTATACTCTTGACGGTTTTAATCTGTCATGAAAATTTGTATACTTGACGTTTATAGAATGTCAACGTTCACTATTCTTGACAGATTAAAAACGTTAAGAGAGTCTATTTTTGCAGTAGTAGTAACTTGATATGGGTTAAGACACTAGGTAGCTTGAAAGGTGCACCAAATGGAAAAGTTATGATGTACAAGAAAAGAGGTCTGTGAATAACAAGTCGCCCAAGTTGTATTAAATTATATGGATTCTCGTTTGCTTTCCAGATTCATAATTTTAAGTTTTAGGGTGTTTTTTATACTTGTTGTGAAGAAGATTAAAAACCTTATTCTTTTTCCTTTTCTTTTCAACTTAAGCATTCCAATGTTATTTATAAACCCAAATAATAACAATAATATTTATTATTATTGTTTTATTTTCCTTTTAGTATATATATATATATATATATATATATCCAAAATATACATGTATTTTTATTTACTTTATCTTTCCTCAATAAATTTTTTTAATGCACAAAATCTTAGGCATTTATAATCTTTAATATCAATAATACTTCTTTACTATTATTATTATTCTCTAACTAAAATCTATAATAAACATATATATTTATTTAAATCATCATTTTTTTCTTCTAAATAATATATCATCTTTTCTCGTCTAATCAAAATCAACCATCTCTCTCCTCATAGATTATCTTCTTTTCCAAATAATTATAATTATAATTATATTTCGTCATATAATCAATTTTACTTTTCCATATTAATTATTTACACAACACCAAATAATCATATCATATTTCACAAAAAAACCAAATTATTAATTAAATATATCTATGTCAATATATATACTCAATTAAATCAAATTCCACCAAACCAACATTTCCTTCCAAGATATCAAATTAACTTAAATCTTCAATTCTTTTTAATCAATCAAGTCTTTTCCAATAAATCACTCATAAATTCCAACATGAAATATCTTAACCCAACCATTACATTTTAGCTCCAATATTTAATATAACGCCCAAATAATTCAACGTAATTAATAAAAACTCTTTAAAGATTTAGGATGTTACACTCCTTTTCCAAATAATTATATTCCAATATATAATTATCAATTTTTCTTTTAAATAAATCAAATTCATTCTTTTTCCTTATTTACCAAATCATATCAACTTCTTTCTAGAATCAACATTTATCTTTTTTCAAAATAATTAATTATTTTCCATAATAATTAATTATTATTTACCTTTCTCCAAAATAATTAGTTATTTTTCACGATAATTAATTATTATTTATTTTTCTCCAAAATAATTATCATTTTACAAATAATTATATTTTCTCAAAATATAAATATTTTCCTTTTTCTCCCTTAATAAATATTCTTTCTTCAAAATACATATTATTTTTTCCTTAAATAATTATATTTCAACAAATATAATTATCTTTCGTTTGCCATAATAATTATATATATATTTCCACATATACATATAATTATCAAATTTCCAACAAAATTTTTCCTCTACAATTTAATTAAATAACATCCATAATTAATTAACTAATTCAATTTCAACAACACCAAAAATCATCGACTTTACTCAAACTTCATAGCATACAATTTAATCAAAAACTCAACAAACACCAAAGTCAAAACCTCTAATTAAGTAAATATTCATCCAACCAATATTTAATTAATTTCAATTCCAACAAAATCAAATAATTCTCATTAAATGAATTCAAAACAACGCTCAATGAATTAAATTCGACTAAACAAAACTAAGATAATTACCAATGAATTAAATTCAACTAAACAAAACTAAGATAATTAACTCAAAAATTATTTTAGTTTTGGGGGCGTTACATCTCATACCAGCATCTCCAAAAATGGAAAAACCAGCCACGTTCCCTATTAATTTACCAATTAAATTAATTAATTAATTTAATTAATAATTAGTTAATATTTAATTTAAAGCATATTTAAATGAATATCTCTCACGTAACCTATAGTTTTAATTTAATTAATTTAAATAAATAAAATTAAACTAAACTATTAATTAATTCTTTGATTAATTAATTGCTAATTTAAATATCATATATTTAATGTAATTCAAATTTGAACTATATTCAAATATAAATTTCTCTCATAATCTACAGTTTTAATGTGTATCATATACATATTAAATTTTAACCTAGACTTTTAATATGAATCTAATTCACATTAAATTAATATTTGAACTCATTCAAATATTTTCTCTCTCATGAATTAATTTTGAATCATATCCAACAATAAATTTATATAATACAATTTAATTAAAAAAATAAATTATGTATTATAACGTATCACCATACATTATATTAATCCCTAAAGTAAATTTGAATATTTCAAGTTAAAACCAATATAAATAAATCTCATTACCCTTTACGAGTTAGGAAGGGGACCTAATGGACCTACAGATCAAAAGCTACAACGATATGAGATTAATTATCTAAATTCATTAACCACATTAATCAATATTCGTTAACTGTGTGTACACTCCACTAAAGACTCACAGCTGAACTCTTCTCACTCTAGATATATTTTTGTGCCATAGATATAGACCAATACCCATGAGTTAGTCCTTTACAAGTGTTTGTAACATTAATTGGGCCAACTTATCGTTTTACCACTAGGTTACTTCTAGTCCTTAAATATTATTGCTTCTCTAATGAATAACCTGTTTATGGTCCAACCACTAAATAGAAACCCCTCTTGTGCCATAGAGAGGGTAGTACCCTTTGTTCAAGTTCCGGAGACACTATTTAAGGGAACACTTATCTACTTACCCTAAAGTCGGGAAGGAGTGAATTCCATCTTGTGTGATTATGTTTCTAGCTCCCCACTCGGTCTGGTCCCCAAAATGATAAGCATATTGAGTCGATAATCTAACCATTCTCACCTGTACGAATCAAAGGACAATCCCTTGCGATCAGGAGTACACTCAGGATTAAGACTAAGTTACATAGGTTATCCTAATGAAATAGAAACCTAACTAGTTAATAGAGTTACATCTTGTGCTTACTATTTTGCAGTATGGTCTTATGTAAACTCATTGCATGAGATACCCTTACTCGCATGTCTTCTACACGAACGCGTTAGATCATTACATTTGTATCAAATACAAAGTAAGTTGTATCCATAGTGTTACCAAGATAAGGTACCAATCTTTAACCCTATACTATAAACCCTTTAAGCTGATCTCGAAAATTAATCCCTATATGTCTCTACATATTATTCAAGACTCATCAAATAGCTTATGATGTTAGTTTATTGGATTTGAGTTATTAAGAAAAAACTAATAATATAGCCAATAACATTTGAAATTATAATAATAGTACTTTATTAATAACGGTCAATGGATTATATTTACTATCTACGTGTTTTAGGATATAAAACACAACACTTTAGTGGTTGTGTAGCGAGTAGGGTTTCTGCTGATATGGTACCACATATCATACGATGGAATTGCTGGTACTCACATGACCGGAAGGTGATTCAAGCACTGATCTTCAAGTTACAAATGGTAAGTCATTCTCCTTTTTTGTATATAGCATAGGAGTTTAAGGTTTATTAAAGGGGTTAATAGCTAAGGGTTTAGGGTTTATTAACCAATATGTTTTCCTCATTGTATTTATTTAGGCTCGTATCCACAAGATTGAGTCGACAAATGAGGAATGTGTATATGTGGGTCGAAATTTGAAAATTTCGACAGACAAAGGTTATAAGGATAATCCACCTACTCGTGTCGTTTTTGCTTCTACTTATGTCGACCCTCCCCCTGCTCGTGACGATTCGTCACTCATTCTTCTTCCAATATGCTTTGGTTGCTAACATAAAATTTGCATACATGTTGTCATTGTTGAACATCGTTGTCAAGTTTAAGCTTAGATGGTGGATACACAGTACGTGGAAAGTACATGAGAAGACTAATGTGATGGCTTTAGCAATACTTTTGTGGCAGTCAGATACAAACACTACCTTATTCACCACATCAATTGTTGTTTGTAGTCTTCTCATAAGCCACGTCCACAATTCGTCATTCTCCTTATTCCCAACCCAAAAGCAAGAGGATATATTTGCTTATTAGCATCAATCGATAACGCTACAAACATGATACCTCTATAATTTCCCTTGTAATTTGCAATGTCAACCATAAGTACTAGCCTGATGTAGTTCAGAAAACCTCTAATGGAAGCTATTAAATGAAAATTTTAGTAAGAAAATTTTATATTAATATTTTATTCCAAAATAGCATTCCCACATTGCGATGGAAGTCCCATTAAGTACCCATACTTTCATCTATGAGTCTGGACCCAAGGGGCACCTAAGTTTTGGAAGGGAATAGGGGATAGACAAAAGTAGGTTTGCTAATATCTTCACACGCATGTGTTGCTATTCGTCCAACAGGCGAGGAATAAAATAATAATATAATATATTTATTCTAAAATTATTTCTTAACTTTCAAAACTGTTTCTTATGGTATAAACGTTTTGTAGATTAAAATTTTTTAAAACCAATACTGTTGGCCGTTGAATGAATGAGCAATAATTAAATTAAATTAAATTAAATGAGCAATAATTAATTAGTGATTTTCTTTTGTTATTAACTTTATGGTCGTTGGAGCCTCTCTCCTCGCTCACTATATATATAGACCTCATTTTTCTTCTCAAGATGCACAAAAACATAAAAACAAATTCTTCCTCTACAAATTCTCTCATGTCGGTCTCAGCCTGTTATCCCTCTCTCGGCCAAAATTTCTTTTTTTCAGTATACCGAGCATAAGATTGTCTAGTTGAGTGTTGGTATTTCGATTAGTTTGTGGTGCAGTTTTGATTGACGAAATACAACTGCTTTATCCTGGAAACGATGGAGGAATACAAATTGTTTGCACAAAAGAGCAGTGTCGTAAAATGTTTTAAAGAAAGTGAGATTCACGACTCAACCTTTTATTCTAACTTGTTTCTCTTTTACAGTAGACGTTTTGACCAGGCGACTTGATCATTAGGCGAGTTGACTAGAAGGCAATTGACCAATCGTCAAGTTAACTAGAGAAGGCGTTCTGGCGAGATACCAATACATTATACGAGATACAAGGCAAGAAAGCACGCGTTCTGTGTAGGCGATATTCCTTCAAGGCGTTCCAACAGAATCCCCAAGTGTCATATACTCGTACTTAAAACGACCATCCAGGTGGTCTCTAAATCTTATTATGTAACAAGGTTAGCAATCTTCAATGCTTTCCCATACTGAGCTAACAAACTATAAAATTCACTAGGGGATCGACCCTCTTACCATGGACTGCTTCTTGATCCCTTTATGCTTTCTTATGAGTGTCCATCACATATACCTTGTGAAATTATTAAATTATTTCCTTTAACCTGTAACCACAACTAACATTTTTATTCTTTAACCTAACTCTTAGCTTGCTTATGATATTGATTTCGTAAGATTTTTTGGCATGTGTGAGTACTAACATACTTAGAAACATTAAGCATATCAAAATCTCTCATTTTAATAGCTCTGAGTTTCCACAAGCAGCTGAAATCAACGTATCTTAAAAGATATAACTTCTTGTTCAATCTATCAACACAATATTGAAAATTCTTCCTAATCGTAAACATAGACAATTTCTTCACAAGAAGTTGGGCTACTCCCAACGCATAAAAACGTTGGAAAAAGTTTAAAATACGTCGGGAAATGAGTTCCCAACATCAAAGAGATGTTGAAAAGAGAGTTGACGCTTTCTGGAGTGTGTTGGGATAGAGTCCCTATGCCCGACGTATGAGGTGCGTCATAAAATCGTTTAGATATGTTTATTTATTTTGCTAAAATATTTTTTTCAACTGTAGTATTCATTTTCGATTCTAGTACGATTTTTTTATAATATTAAATTACATAAAATAAATAATAAATTAGTAAACAACGATATAAAATATCAAAAAATTCAACGACAATTTAATATTTTTACAGTTCTATAAGGTTCATAATACAAATTCATAAGAAATAGTAAATGTTAAAAAAAAACATAGAAATCCATAAAAACTACGTAAGTCTCCTAACGAGCTGCGTACGCCATTCTACACTGCGGGATCTACAATGATACAAAGTACCTAAGTTTAGTACATATGCATATCATCTTTGAATAATGTAATTGCAAGAACTTAAGAATAATGGAAACATATATACGTACCGCAAAGCTAGGGATCATGGTGGTCCTTGCTGTACCCGACTCATATCTTTTATGATCTTCCGCATTTGTTCCATTTGTGAAGCTAACATCTCTAATTTCTTTCTTTGTTCTTCAATCGCTTGTCACTACAAGAAAAATTACCTTCTATGATATTTCATTACAAGAAAAATGGAGAGGAGAGAAGAAACAACTGTCATAATATGTTAAAATGCGCGTTTTTGGCGGGAAAAGACGTTTTTGAAAATTATTTTTCGTGACAGTTATTTACAGTCATAAAAGGCTCTAGGTTTTATTAAAATAATTTATTAAAATAAAAATCCCAAATCTATTAAATTAATTGGTTAAAAAAAATCCCTAATCTTTCAATCCCTTCCATTTGCGGCCGCGTCTTCCTCAAGATATCGTCTCTTTCCTAAATTAATTGTCTTCTTCGACGTTCGGCTTCCTCAAGTCTAATTCTTCCACCCCGATATTCTTCCTCCACGTCTGATTTTCACGCGCCCAGTTTATCTTTCGACCCAATATTCTTTCGCTCTGATTTGTCTTCCACCCCGATTTGCCATTGCCCACATTTGATTTCTCTTCTGCCCACAGTCGAACGTACATCCACCGACCGTCCATCTTTCGATGACCGTGTGTCTTCTGTCGACGGTTCAACGTCGGCCAACTGTTCCGCCTCCGCCCACGCTTCAACGTCCGCCTATTATTCTGCCAACAACTGGTGAGTTCTCAACCCCTCCCACTCTATCTCACTAATCAAGTCATTTTACATTAGCATATTTAGGTATATTTGCTTCGAATTGTAAATTGTCAAATGTCCTTTTAATTGTTGTTTGGGCTGAAAATTTGACCATATTTGACCATTGAGATGCAAATTGTCAATGTCCTTCAAAGTGTGTAGTTTGTATGCAATATTTGACCATTGAAATGCAAAAAAACAATAGGATTGCTTAACATTGATAGGTTGAGATAACCATCCGTATGATGAGAGAAAGGGGAGTTGGTATTTAGGTATATTTATTCTTTGTCCTACCTTTTCTTTTCAAGTACAATTGATTTCACATCTTTCGTTTGAATGAATTTACTAACTTACCTTGCTCTAAACAACCAAGCACGTGTCTCATTATCACTATCACTTATTATATTTACGAATTTGGTCCTTAGATTTAAGCATCCAATATCATTTTTATGTAAGTTGTAGTCTCTTTTTCTACTAGTGAGAATAGTTCATATATAGGGTGTTTTGGTTAAGAATAGGATTATCATTTTATCAATTGGCTTAAATGATAATAATTCTAAGTACAATCATTGTGTCCTTATTCAAATTAATTTTAGTTTAGAATATATAGAATTTACATTAATTTGATATGTTGCCTATTAAATTTAGCTTATTTATAATCACTAAATTCCTTTTAATGCAACCTCATTATTAATGCAACCTCATTATTAATGCAATCATTATTCTGCCTGCTCTTTTATTTTGTAGTGGGTTCTATATCAAATATGTGTATAATAGGATGTAGTTACTGATACTCTTCCTTGAGTTGTCATCCATCTCTTTTGTAACCCAGATTTGTTTAGAGGGCAATTATAGAAGATTTGATGTTTGTAACATCTACAGAATGGACAAATCATGGATGATGGAAAATAGGATGTCTAGAGAATATGATGTAGAAGTTGAAAATTTTATTCAATTTGGTTTGTCTCATGCCAAAGGTCCTAATTTGATAAGATGCCCATGTCTGAAATGCGGGAATCGTTTACTTGAGGATGTCTCAATAGTTCGGTATCATTTGTATGGCAATGAAATTGATAAAAGTTATAAGATATGGTTCTACATGGTGAAGATTTGAACTTAGAGACCATTAGCAGTAAAGTGTTGTTGATAAAAAAGTGTGTTGTTGATCATGAAGTGTTGTTCAAGTGTGTATGTAATTTAGCTAAGTTTGTGGGTTGAATTTAGCTAAGCTTAGAAGTTATTATTCTTGAAGTGTGTATGTGCTCTATGTGTTGAAGTGTGTTGTTGATCATGAGGTGTTGTTGAAGTGTGTTGTTCATCATGAAGTGAATGTGATGTGTTTATGTGGGTGAATGTGTTGTCTTGTTATTTTTTTCCTTTTCTTTTCTTATTAGGTTTTGTCACAATCCATTGGAGCAATGAAGCCATATTTACGCCAATTCATTGATGTATAGGCTTTTTTGTAGGTTTGGTAGGAAATTTTTTTGTTTAAATGTAGTTATTTTAAATAGTTTGTTCATACCAAAACACATTTGTACCAACAATTAAAACAATATTACAAAGTGTGTTTTTTTCTATTAAAGCGTGCACCGTTTTTCTATATGTGATTGTATTGGTCTGTAATGGCATGTGTAATGGCAGGGCGATAAGAAATACATGATTCAATAAAAAAAGAGGGTTGTTGAAAACAATGACTAAAAACACAACTATGACATTTAAATTGAAAAATAAAACTGTCATCGAAAAAGTTTTATTGGCAGTTAATTAAAGTCATGGTAAGTAAAATGATGACCAGTTAAAAAGTGTCATAAATGGTAAATAATGACATTTAATATCAGTCATAGAATATTAACAATGATAGTTATCCTCCGTCATAAAATGTAAACTATGATAGTTATAAGCTGTCATAAAATATAAACAATGATAGTTATTAACTGTCATTGAAAATAAATAATGACAGTTACTCTCTGTCATAAAATGTAAATAGTGATAGTTATTAACTGTCATCATAACTAAATAATGACAGTTATAATCTGTCATAAAATATTTCATTCGTGAATTTATTATATGTCATGAAAACCACATTTCGTGAAAGTTTTATACAACTGTCATAAAATACTTTCCATGACTGTAGCATTAATGATTGCAAAAAACTGTCACGAAAACCTTTAATAACAACATTTAACTGTCATCGTAGGCCCTTTTTCTACTAATGTGTTTAGTTTTATCAAGCTTGACCTGTAATTGGAGCTCTGTCGTGGATTGCGAATACGAGGTTGATGCACTACTCGTACTGGTCGTCTTGCAATACTTGGGCTTAGGTCCCTAACCAAGGCCTTTTAAGTAGACTGGTTGTCTACCCAACACAGTTTCGCATATCTCGTCCCTAAAGAGTGGTTGAGAACCCTTTGGGGTAGGCTAGAACTGGAGTTCCAACATTTGATTCTGCGACAAATTTTGAAATCAAGTTAGTAAGTCACAAATAAATAAGACAAATAAGGACAGAAGTATTGCTTGAATAACTTATATGCGCATCCTCTGTGGCCTGCGATACAAAAATGTTGGCTCCAACGTGTGTTTGTTGGAATAACTCCACAAGATTGACTGTTTCACCTCATTGCTCAACGAGCTTGTGTTTTCGTTGTAGAAATGACCTCGATCCGGTGCTATGATTGTAAGGCTGCTTCTATCTAATAGCCTTGTTGGTCCGTGATTGCTCCTGCATGAGAACAATTATATTGTTTATTTCTTATACATATTAAAGGTTGAATTGAAATAACCATTACACATCGGAAATGTTGCTCTTAAAAGTTCTAACAACATGTTGAACGACTTGTTACTCCAACTGTTTAGAACCTTGATGTGCATCAACTGAACCAAAAAATTCGAGAAAAATTTAGAACAACTGGGGTACAACTCATTACGTGCTTCATTCAATAAGTCCTGAAATATGTTTGTTGTATCTTGTTCTATATCTACCTCAATATTTCTCGATATTTCATCCTCCAAGCGACCTTTCTCTGTTTCCTTTTCCTGTTCAATCGGGACTTGTAAATCATTTAACATACCAAACATATCATCTTCTTCATGAAAGTGTCTACTACTAGTTCCTTCATCAAAAGGGTTATTACTAGTTTCTTCATCAAAGTCTTATGTACCTCTATTAAAGCTAACAGACTCTCCATGATACATCCATCATGTATAGTAGGTGGATATTCCAATAGATTAGATGTCGTTCTACACCCTCTAATGAGTTCCAATTTGAGTTCATACATCTCTTGCATGGACACCTTATTCGTCCGTAATCATCAACGTGAAACTTGACAACATCTAAAAATTGGGCCACTCCCTCTCTATACTTAATGGATAACTATCCATTGTTAAAGCCCCTAAAACATAAATAGGTTTGATTAGAAGTATATTTCTTTTCTCACATCCTAAACTTACTCCACTAAATGAACAATCTCTCAAAATTTTCATTAAAACTATCTCTAAACTACAGAGACTACCATAACTGCAGGATAACCATCACAACCTAATTAACCACAAACAACTTCAATATTCTCATACTATCCACCCCTTCCAACAATGCTATTTTGCAAGCTACCCTACTACATCTTCAAACCCTCAGAAATACTAACAAATTCAAAACTATGTTGGCACAAAAAAGGCTATCATAACTACAAGATAACTGTCCCAAATCAACAACAAATGATTTCAAAACTACTAATAAATAAACAACTAAAATTGAACTAAATGCTACCATAACTACAGGATAGCCAAAATGAATCTCAATCACAAATTACATAATTTTTAAAACAATAATAGCCCTCGCCCGCCCCCCCCCCCCTCCCCTCCCCTCAAAATTTCAACCTTAACCCCTTAAATTTTCAATTCAAACCCCCCTCCCTCTACCCCTTGAAAAGTTGAAATCAATCCCCCTTCAAAATTCCCTCATCAACCCCCCTCCTTCAAATTTCATCCTCAACCCCCCACTCTCCCTTCAAAATTTTATCCTTAACACCTATTCTCTAATTCTCAACCTATCATCTTCAAATATTCAATTAAACTCACCTCTACCCCTTGAAAAGTTCAATTCATCAATCCCCCTTCAAAATTTCAATTGAACCCCCCTCCCTTCAAAATTTCATCCTCAACCCTCCTCTAATTCTTAACCTATCCCCTTCAAATATTCAATTAAACCCCCCTCCTCCTCAAACTTTCAAATTTTCAACTCAAATTTTAAATTCCCCAACTCAATTTCTCAAATACCCCCTTCAAATTTTCAACCCACATTCCAAAATTTTAACTTCAAAAACCAAAATCAAACAATATCCTAAAACTAATTCACCATTCAAATCTTAAACTAACTTCAAAAATCTAAACAATATTTTAAATGGTTTGAAACTTATCAAATAGGATGAGCGGCGGCATGGCGATCGAAAAGATGGCAGATGGGCAGAGCAGGCGACACAACGGCGAACTTCTTTTTCTTCTCCTTCTTCTCTTCTCGTTTCTCTTTGTCTTTCAACTCTGTGAATACATAATTGAAACGAAATATATAGGGGAACTCCCAACACACAACGAAGACGTCAGAAGTTCTCCCTGTTTCCAACGCCATTGGTGATTCTTCGGGAATTGTTAGAAACATTCCCGACGAATCACTAATAGCATCGAAAATAGGTAACACCATTTCCAATGTCATGCATGGGGCATCGAGAATCTTGATTTGACATAATTAATGTTTGAGTTTCTTCGATGGCCCATGCAAGGGATTGGGAATGGTGTTACCTATTTCCGATGCATGACGAGAATCGTTGGGAACAAGGGTATTCATTCCCGACACCTCATGCATGACATCAGGAAATGTTATATATTTAATTTATTGGACACAATTTTCGATGCCCTAGTCCTAGACGTCGGGAATGACTTCTTGTTAACCGAAATTTCATGAAGAATGTCGGAAAAAGGTAATGTTAAAATAATGTATTCGTCGTGTCCCGACATGTACAAAATGACGTCGGGAAAAGCTGTCTATCTCGACGTTCCTTCTTTCGACGCCGTTTTGTGCGTCGAGAGCCTCTCGATTTCTTGTAGTGGGCTCAACTGAGACAAAAATGGTGCGAGCCATTAATTTTTCAATACACTTCTACTTCTTAACACTAGCACATGGTTCGTCGTCACTGTCCATTGAACCTTCAATAGATCATCAAGAGTCGCTAGATTACTTTCACCCTTTGGTCCTCTTTTGTGACTTGATTTTATGTTAAACAAACATTCTACCTTTGTTGTTATCGGATTATGATCGTTGATCAACTAAATACGATGTGCATGATGAGCACTAACATCCGCCTCAGATACCTCCAACGCATCCACATTTACATCAACATCAAAATCTGATGACATCTCCATGTCAAATGCATTCTCATTATCATTAACATCATCATTCAATAACTCTACATGTTCCATTCTAACGAATCCATTTGTATCACCTTCTAACTCTACAAACACATGTTATTAGTTAATGGCCTCAAATCTCAAACCTCATTAAAGACAACATAGTACTCGAGGATAAATTGAAGATCAGGCTCAGGTGTGGATAAATTAACATTTTGAGCCATTTGAATAGTAAATAACGATGAAGTACTCCTAAATTGACAGGTTACTATTGGTACCTTAGAAATCATAACCACAACTTCACACATCATCACCGGTTAGAAAAAACTAAAGATCTTATTGATTATTAATATCAAAAGCAGGTATAAAAGGTTTCACATTAGACAAGCATCTTAGAACTGAATCGAACTCGGCTGAATTTATCCCATTAATTATGCAAATTTCACCTAAAAAGTTCCCAAACTTTATACTAATATCCACATTCAGGCATTTCATTTGACATCCAACATATTCTTTCTCATCTTCTTCCATTCACCACCAAAACCAACAAATACATGAGGCATCCTGCAAATACATACAAAACATTATTAAAAACAATCAAAATCTCATGATGAAATTATTACAAACTTGGTCGAGATTAGAAATCCTACACTAATCTTAGGTAAATATAAAGAAAGTAGGTCGAGACCTTTGACTTAGCATTGATATTATGTAAGTGATGACGAAAACAAAAATTACTGGCCTTATTAGCATGCAAGTAACAAGGAAAACATAATTTCTAAACATAATAACATTATATTCTCCTTATTTTGCTTAATTTTTTGGGAAAGTATGAAATGTTATTCGGAGTTGTTATAAAACTCTTCTCAATAGTCTTTATCTTTATTATGATATATACATATAAATAATATAATAATATTTTAGAGCATTTTTGTCACAATCAACATAAAAATCTCTAGGTAGATTTCGCTAGATTCACCAACACGTAGGTGAATCTCGGCCTATCCAAACTATATAAAAAATCTCAGGGACGATTCCGATTGAGACAGATCGAAAAGAAACATTGTATGACGACTTCAAAAAATAGTATGTTGTTTCCAAATCCCTCACTCTAAGATGTGGTACTTTGAACAACTGTCCCAAATTTTTCTTCAACATTTTCAGTAAAATTACAATGGCTATGATTTTGTGGATATTGACTTTTTGTATGGACTATTTCCTATCAATATTCTCGTAAAATTACATCTACATTCTTGTTAATATTGACATTTTTGTACCGATATTTCTTTTAACATTCTCCTACAGTGACAAACATCTACAGTTCTGTTGACATCAACATTTTGTATTTATATTTTCATGAACATTTTCGTAAAAATTACGACTTCAATAGTTCGTTCTGTGGACATCGAAATTTTGAACGTTGGATAAACTTTGTAAGAAAAGAGGAAAAGAAATGTGCAGTAACTGCAAAGTTGCATTACAACGACAATGGCATAGAATAGCAAAAGAAAAGGCGGTAAAAGCAACAGACTTCGCCAAGGGACCACCCTCTTCCCCTTCTTCACCCTCCCCTCCATTCCAAAATCTGACAGAAACCCACAAAAATTTCAAAGTTTCATCACACCCATCACGAAATCAATACATTTCTTCTCTAATTTTAAATTCACTTCTCTAATTTCTTCTCCACTTTGTGATTATATCACTCACAGAAGGAATAAAGATGACCCACTCTTTCTTTTTCTGCAGGAATCTTTCGTTCACTTTTGCTTTTTCTTCTCAGTCAGAGCTCCCTTTTGTCTTTAAGACCATCTGATGACTCCTAATAATTATGATAAAGCATGTATTCTGTTAATTAACTCAAAACTCCATCTGGGTATGATCCATTTTGCTCTGAAATTTCTTTATTCCCCCTACTTTTGGCTTTATGATGTTTGAATGTGGGGAAAATGAGCTAATGCTGTGTCTGTTTGTGTAATTTGTTGTTTTTGACATCTGGGTTTTAATGGACTTTTGTGTACCCATGTCACTAAA
Source organism: Cucumis melo (assembly GCF_025177605.1). Taxonomy (NCBI): domain Eukaryota; kingdom Viridiplantae; phylum Streptophyta; class Magnoliopsida; order Cucurbitales; family Cucurbitaceae; genus Cucumis; species Cucumis melo. The sequence goes on along the minus strand of NC_066864.1, from coordinate 24,253,543 downwards.
TTGTCTTGGAGTGTATTATTATTAGAGGAACTGATTTCTATTTGAATGGTTTCTTCTGTAAAATCGTGTCAGTGAGATTTTGTGGCTTCTTCTGGGGTGTTTTGTGAATGTATGGTTCAAGTTCTTTTGGTTCTACTCAATTGGGATATCTGCAAAACCTGAGGTGTTTTGACTTGAAGTGTACTTTCTGGGTCATTTTATGAGTTTTTTGCTGGGTTTGAACTTGGCAAAGTGTCAGATTGGTAATAGAAACTGTGGTTTTGTTTGTTGAGGATCTTGGAGTTTTGTTGTGACTTACTTCATGTAGAGGATACAGTCAACTTCAGTTGGTTGCTTGTTCTTCATTTTCCATGAAGTACTCGAGTGTAGATTTCAATTAGGTGAACCTACAAGTCTTGGCTGTTGGTGAGGGAAATACTGTTCTCCCAGACGCTGAAATTCACATTTTACATTATTTGTCAAGGTGAGAAATTCTTGTTACGTTTTATGCTTTTCTAAACATTTGTCACACCTTTTATGCTTTTCTAAACATTTGAATTCACAGAATAAATTTCCCTCATCATTCTACATTACTTTTTCCCCCTCTCTCTCTCTCTCTGATCTTTTTAGTTGGGAGGATTTTGGCATTTTGTTTCTGGACAGATGGAGTCGTTCACATCCTTCTTTGGGAAATTTCTTTTCTGTTTTCTCAAGAATATTTTATGTTAGCTCTGCTTGTTATCATATGCTTATTGGCACTCCTTGAACTTTTCTGCTCCAGGGTATCTGCATTTGGTACTGAACCTCGGGTTTAGATATTTTTGACTGAAACAACTTGACTGAAGAACATTGTTGTTGTTTGAAGCAGTATCGATGTGATACAAGCAACTCCAATTTACTGGCTTCTGGAAAGTGAAATCTAGGTCACTGTCATCCTTCAGCTGGTTCCGTTCATAGAACCAATGGCTGAAATACTTCGTAGTTCTTTGTGTCTAGCCATTCTCATCCTTCTTGTTCGAGTCAACTTTTCGGAGCAATTACAACTGTCGCAGACTCGGACGCTGTTAAGAATACAGCAACTTCTGAACTTCCCTGCTGTATTAAGTAATTGGAATTATAGCACGGATTTTTGCAACTTGGAACCAGATTCCTATGTGACTGTTGTGTGCTATGAGGGAAACTTGACCCAGTTGCATATAATTGGGAAGAAAGGAGCTCTTTTACTACCTCATAATTTCTCGATGAAATCTTTCGTTAACACCCTTTCTAAGCTTCCAGATTTGAAAGTCCTTACATTAGTTTCCCTTGGTTTATGGGGGTCGATACCTGGCAAAATTGCTCATTTATCATCACTGGAAATATTAAACATGAGCTCTAATTTCCTATATGGTGCCATCCCTCAGGAGATTTCGTTGCTGTCAGGCTTACGGACACTTATACTTGATGATAACATGCTTGCAGGACAGCTTCCTGACTGGTTCCACGTGCTTCCACTTCTAACCGTTTTGAGCTTGAAACATAACAATCTCAATGGATCATTGCCTAATTCACTAAATGAGTTGGAAAATCTTAGAGTTCTTTCACTTTCACATAACCATTTTTATGGAGAGTTGCCTGACCTCAGCACTTTGACCAACCTTCAAGTACTTGAATTGGAAGACAATGGTTTTGGACCTCAATTCCCTCAACTTAGCAATAAGTTGGTTACCCTAAAACTGAGTAAAAACAAGCTCAGATCTAGTATCCCTCCTGAAGTTAGCTCCTTTTACCAACTTCAGTATTTCGACGTCTCCTTGAATTCTTTGGTTGGGCCATTGCCATCAGCATTCTTTTCTCTGCCATCTCTTTCCTATCTCAATATATCAGGGAACAAGCTCACAGGAATGCTTATGGATAATATTTCTTGCAATGATGAACTTAAAGTTGTGGACTTATCCTCAAATCTCTTGACTGGAAGCTTGCCACAATGTCTTCAAGCAGATACGAGGAACAGGGTTGTCTTGTATCTCAGAAATTGTTTTGTCACTGGAGAACAACAACAGCATCCGGTTTCCTATTGCCAAAATGAAGCATTAGCTGTGGGCATTGTACCCGAGGAAAAGAAAAAAGACCAATCACGTAAGGCAGTTCTTGCCCTGAGTATAGTTGGTGGCGTTGTCGGAGTGATCATTTTACTTGGTATAGTTTGTATAGTTGTAAGAAGAAAGAATGAGAAGAATACGGTGAAGAAACCTCCAACAAATTTAATAGTAGAGAATCCATCTGCTGGGTACACCTCAAAGCTGCTCTCGGATGCAAGTAAGATCATTTTTTCTCATCCACCTTTCGATTAGCTATTTTTTTGGCTTTCGAGAACAGGGTGTACTAGTTCTTGTGACCAAAAACATTCTCTCTACTTGCTACAGACCTCCACAAAAGCACAAATTTTGAGATATTTCAAGCTAACCTTAGATAAACTTGGGTTTAATAAACACTACTACTCAACCAATGCCTTGGAGCTTAAAACCATACAAGCAACAAACTAAAATGCACACGATATATTAGAGAGACTGTCTTTTTCAGGACTCTTACTTTCTCACTTATTCAAAATGCTCTCTTGTGACGGAGAAACTTTCTGTCCCAAGTTGACAACATAAGATCACAATAATAAACGATCTTATATTTATACAAGGTTTATAAAATGATTACATTTGAGCTTCATATGGATGCTTATTTATGTACTTTGTGAAGTTCCATGACTAAGATAAGAAGTGTAGTAGCTAAGAATCCCTTATGCAATTTGATATATTAGCTTACGAAAATTTGACTCTGAACTTTTCTTCTTTCTCCTTCACCTTCAGGGTATATATCTCAAACAATGCAGTTTGCACCACTTGGCCTTTCAACTTATAGATTGCTCTCATATGAAGAGATTGAGGATGCTACTAAAAATTTTGACTCTTCTGCTTTCATGGGTGAAGGTTCTCAAGGACAGGTATAACAAACTCTAAAATCTTACGTATCATACACTATTCTTTCATTATGAATAATACTCAAATTTGACTATTGATATAATAGCTCCAATCTTTGTTCATTGTTAAATCATTCATTGATCAAAACGCTTAAGGCAATGAATAAAGATAAATTTAATATTATATCATCTAACACTCTCATGTCCTTGTAGGGTTACAATATGTAGAAGGATTAACAACTGCATCAATGTTAATTGGAGTGGAAATAACATTGCAGGAGTTTTTTTTAATCAATGTTTCTTCTTATTCAAAGGTCCCCACTAATGGGTAAATATAATACAAGACAAGAGCCAACTAACGCAACTAATTATAAAAGGAAATAATAAAAAATACTCAAAAACAAAAGAGTAATAGAACACAATTACTATATACAAATCTAAACTCATTACATTTTCTTCTTTAACTGAATATCGGTTTGCAGTTTTTTTCTTTTTTCTTTTATCAGTAGACAAAACTGGATTATCAGTTATTAAATCATACAATCCTTTATGTTGGTTTGCAAATTTTGTTGTGGATGAAATGCTCTTTGTAAACTTTGTCTCTTGCATTTTCAGTTGGTTTACTAAAAGATCTACTCATCAAAGACTTTGTCCTTCCTTTTTCATTATCAGATGTACCGAGGTCAGCTGAAGGATGGCTCTTTAGTTGCCATTAGATGCCTTAAAATGAAAAAAAGATATAGCACACAAAACTTCACACATCATATAGACCTTATTTCAAAACTCAGACACCGCCATTTGGTTAGTGCTCTTGGACACTGCTTCGAGTTGTACTTGGAAGATTCAAGTGTCAGCAGAATATTTCTCGTCTTTGAATATGTTCCGAATGGCACACTGAGAAGTTGGATTTCTGGTAATCTATGCCATTGTTTCTCATAAATGGAGATGGAAATTACCAATGTTCATGCTGACTTCATTCTTGCATTTAACTATTCAACTTATATGATTTTCACACAATGCATTGCAGGAAGGAACTCGAGGCGATCACTTACTTGGACTCAACGTATAGCAGCAGCAGTAGGAATAGCAAAAGGCATCCAGTTTTTGCATACGGTTGCAGGTGTATATTCGAATAACATTAAAATAACAGATGTACTACTGGATCAAAATCTTGCTGCTAAAATTAGCAGCTACAACCTTCCTCTAATGGCTGAGAGCATGGCTAAGGTACAATAAAGAAGTACTTTTCTGTTGTGCAGTCTATTCACCTCCTTGGCCCTTTTGTTCTCTCTAGTTTGTAATGACCCGGTTAAATTCTCAGGTCGGTCGGGGAGTTTCTTCCGGTGGATCCAAAGATTCTGGCTGCCATGAAAGGTTGTCTATGATTATATTCAGTGTACATTCACTCTTTTAAATACTACAGTTATATAAAAACATGGACTGCATTATCCAACAAACCAACTCTTTTACATGTTCCGTCCTCTTGTCCACCTTCCATACTGCTCTATGAAATTGACTCTCAATTTTGTTGCTTCACAGGATCAATCAGGAAGCTCAAGCTGACATCTACGACTTTGGAGTAATATTACTAGAAATCATCCGTGGGCGAGCACTCAAATCGAAAAGCGAAATTAATGTTCTAAGAGAGAAGGTAGTAGAGGTTACTTTGCATTTCGATACGTCAATATGAGCGCTTGCATGTTGCATGTGTCCACAAAGCTAAATGAAATTTATCTTCGAATATGACAAAGTATGCATGACTCTCTATGTTGTTACTTGTTATATTCGGATTTTGATGTTTCTCAATGTATGCAGTTACAAGAAGCCATTTCATCAGATAGCATTGCTCGAAGGAGCATAGTTGATTCGAGCATTCAAAACGAATGCTTAGATCAATCATTGAAGACAATGATGGAAGTATGTGTCAGGTGCCTGCTCAAGGATCCAGTCACCAGACCTTCCCTTGAAGATGTTCTCTGGAATTTGCAGTTTGCTGCTCAGGTTCAAGATGCGTGGTGTGGAGAATACCGTAGCAGTGACGGGTCTCCCATCTCTCCTTCTCAACCTAAACTCTCAATCTGCTAATTCCCGCAAAGAGAGGTTCATATTTATAACATCCATCTCAGTTCTTGGATCTTCATAGACTCTTTCTGCTGGCATGAGCTTCAATCAATTAAAACAACAGTTTGGTTGGTTTAGTCTTAGCATTGTTAATTAACAAAGTTGAGTTTGAGGTTGCATGAAGTTAATAGAAGAAAACATTGTAGTTTAAGCTTTTAGTCCTTGAACTTCATAAATATTTTGGTCCATGTAAGTCCTTGGACATTGTGTAAAAACAAAAATGTAGCTTATGCATATGTTTTATTCGTACTTGATGAGTGGGTGCCTAGAAGGAAGCCAAGCAAGATGTTGGGTTTCAGAAATAGAATTAGATTCATGATTTTTAAGTTTAAGGAACCAAGAACATAGAACGTTTTCGAGTTTCCACATAACTTTTTTTTTTCGACATATTGTAGTAAATTGGTTGATTAGAAAAGAGGAAAGAATTTATTTGTACCTCAATGGAGACACCAAACCATGAGGGATAAAAGTGATTATAAGAGAATCTAAACTGTGTTTTTGTGTGTGTGTGTGTTTGTAGAACAGATTGGGATGAAATCTTTTAAAAATCATGTATTTCTCACCCAACTTACTCTTTCTAGATTCTGCTAAAATCATTATAGATTTTTAATATTTTTTTAAATTAACATTTATTTACATATATTTTTTTTCAGCGAGCCAAATCTATCTTCTAATTTTTATAAGTTAAATTCATTCATTTTTAAAAGAATGTAGCCACAACTATTTCTCTTCATAGTTAAGATTTTTCTAAAAAATAATAAAACTATTGAAAATATCTATCAGTATAATAAAATTTACTTTCTATTACCATAGATTGTGGTAGGCTCAAGTAAACATCTATTAGTGTTTATTATTAAAACGAAAGATGTTTACCTAAATGTATAAGGTCTATCACAAATATAAAGAAAGTAAAATTTTAGATTCTTTTATTAGGAATTTTGAAAATGGCAAAACTATGGCATATATTTTGAAATTAACATTTATTTTACATATCTATATTTTTCAGACAGACTTTTATTTATTTTTTAATATTATCTTTTAAAATTAACATTTATTTTACATATCTATATTTTTCAGAGAAATTAATCTATCTTATAATTTTTATAAGTTAAGTTGATTCATTTTTAAAAGAACTTAGACATGTTGATTTTTTAAAAGACATCTATTTCTCTTAATATTTAAAGAGAAATTATATCATATGACAAAAAAAAATTAGAAAGAAAACAGTCCATAGCACTTTTTTTTTACATATTGCAAATATGACAAGTAATTAGATATATCAGACGTCTATCAAAGAACTATTAGAGGACTATTCACTTTTAAATTTGCTACTTTTGCAATTTAAGAGATGTAGTGATATAGGCCCTATTATCATAATTTTTTTTTTTTTTTTGCAAACGCCCCATATTTAAGAGGGGTATTTTAAAAAATAAAACAAACCGGAAAAATATTTATATTGTATATAACAATTCTGAAAACGGGAAAAGCCCATAGGCCCACCGTAGAAAATACAAAAAATGTTTCATTAACCCGTTAACAACGCACGTAATATATTTGATAAACGATCGTTTATATTTGGTTGTTGTTTAGTACACGATCGTTTAGGTTTGATTGTTTAGGTTTGGTTGCTTAGATTTGGATAACCAAATATAAACGATTTATTTTTAAAATTGTTTAATTTGGTTACACAATCGTTTAGATTTGATCGTTTAGATTTGGGTAGCCAAATGCCCAAATCTAAACATTTTTTTTCAAGATTTGGTACATGACCGTTTAGATTGGCTAAACGATTTTTTTAAGATTCTTTTGGTACACGATCATTTAGCTTTGTTTACACGATCATTTATTTTTTCGTACACGATCGTTTAGATTTGACTACCCCAATCTAAATGATTTTTTAGGATTATTTGTACATGATCGTTTAGATTTGGCTATCCAAATCGTCGCTTTTTTATGGTTACATGATCTTAAACAACCAAATAAAAAAGTTTGAAAAAAACAGATATTTTATATTTGATACACGATGAACCAAATAACTGTTTGAAAAAAAAAAGACGATGAAACAGAGAAAGAGGGAAGAAAGGAAAAAACAAAGAAGAAGAAAGACGATGGAAAAGACTAAGAGGGGAAGAAGGACGGAAGAACAAACCTAAAATGTTTAAAAAATGACTGTTATACGAGCCGTAAATATTTTGCCGGTTTGTTATATTTATGAAAATTTCCGTATTTAAAAGTTAAAGATTTTCTTTTAAAATAACAAAACTATGGAAAATATTTATAAATATAACAAATTTTTACTTTCTGTTATTGATAGACTCAAGTAAACATCTATCAGTGTCTATCACTAAAGTGATAGATGTCTATCTGAGTGTACAGGGTCCGTCACAAATATAAAGTAAAATTTTGGATTCGTTTTAGGAAAATTTTGTGAATGGAAAAACTATAGAAAATATTTCCATTGATAGATACTTATAGAAGTCTACTAATGATATAATACGAAATTTTGTTGTATTTTATAAATATTTTAGTTCATTTTGCTATACTTGAAAATGTATTTTTTAAATAATATTATTTTAATAAATAATGAAAAAAATAAAATGAGAGTATTGGAAAAATTAGGTAAGCAAACCATAGACCGAGTCCACGATCTCAAGCCACATAGGTGCCACGTCCCCTAGTCAAAGGAGTTTGGTGAGCGACAAATGTTGAAGTGAAGAGATAGACAAATATGGATTTGTTGATATCCCCATAAATTATTTTTCAAAAGTTATTCAATGCATTGAAGTGAGGTGATGAGATCATGATGCATAGAGGCATTAAGCTTTCACATGATTGTTAGAGGGTTACGATCGTTGAGGTGTTACATATCCCATGCATTAATGTGTATTATGATTGTTGAGGCGTTACAAAACCTATCACTATAAAAAATTCTCCTCCTTGTCTCATTTTGATCAATCTGAAAATCGTATTCTCTTAAAAACTTCTTCTCTCCTTTTAGTTTTCGAGCAAAGTCTTTTAAGAGTGTTTGTTTTCCAATCGATTTCAATGCAGCTTCTGTCGAGTATTTTGGTTGTTTTATCCAGGGAACGACGTGGCAATTCAAGAAATATTTGCACTTTGAGTAGAGCAACAAAACATCTTAAAGAAAGTATGATTCAGGACTCAACCTTCATCTTATAAGTTTCTATTTTGCAATTAGGTGTTCAATCCAAGGCCTATCAGTTTAGGCGTTCATTCTAGACATCCTTAATCAGGCGACTAACTAACCAAGAAATCAAGTTCCAAGCTTCTTTGGATATAGGCGTCCAAATATCCAGATGCCTAACTATTGCTTCCAATACCTACTTTACCACATTATCCAGTTCCAATTCCAACAATTTTAAGATGTTTCCTTTCTGCTACACAATGGTCGATTCATCTCAAGGCAACTTCTCTCAAGTGATCTCAGCCATCCATTTTAGTTTGAAGGAGCACACTTCAAGCTGTGGAAATGAAACATGTTGTTTTTCTTAACTATTAAGAAAGGTGTCACCACCTGCACCATTGAAAAACCAGAAGCCCTAAAAAATTATCCAACCGAAGACCAACTCAAGAATCTCAAGCATGGAAGAAAAATGATTTTAACTATAAAAATCTTACTTTCAATGGTATGGCCGATGATTTATATGACTAGTACAGTACAATGTCCACAGTGAAAGAAGTATGAGATACAATACAAAAGAAGTATGACATCGAAGATGTTGGTTCAAAGAAATAGAGGTCAATCGATACTTACAATAGAAGATGACAGATGAAAGATCTGTAGAAGCATAAATCCATGAACGATAGAAAATTGCTCATGAAATAATAAGTGACGGTATGATTTTAGATGAAAAATTCCAAGTTGTTGTTATTATTGATAAATTACCTCTTATGTTGAAGGAATTTAAAAAAAACATGAGGCATAAGACCAAAAATTATCCTTAGAAAGTTTGATAATATGCCTAATGATTGAGGAGGAAGTTGAAAACATGACCAAAAGGAGAAGGTGAACATTGTTTCTAGAACACTTTTCACTACTGTTTTAAAACTTGGATTGAAGCCAAAAGAAAACAAGATGAAGGTATGGTATAAATCCTCTGCTACAATTGTAATAAGTCTGATCATTTATCTAGAAATTGTAGGAACATGAGTCGTCCAGCTGCGTAGGCGAACCTCACAGAGGAAGAACTTTGTGCCATGACCATAGAAATAAATGTGATTGGGGATTTTGAAGGTTGGTGGCTAGACATGGTGCCACGTTTGTCATGACTTTAGTCTATTTAAAAATTATAACAAAGCTAAGGATAGAAAAATACTTTTGGGGCATTATCACACAAAGGTTGCTAAATTGACAAAGTGGAGCTAAAGTTTACCTCCGAAAAGACAGTCATTTTGAAGGAAGTTATGCGCACCCTAAAAATAAAGGAGAATCTAGGCTTGAGATATCTCCTCAACAAAGCGGACTTCACTAAAACTATAATAGGAGCATATTTATTTACTTTTAATAAGAATACTGTCTTTGTGGTGAAGGTTATGCAACCGATGGAATGCTTAAGCTTAATATTGAAATGAATAAGTTTTTTAGTCTTTTGCTTATATGTTGTCTTCTTTTAATACTTGACATGCTAGACTTTGACATGTTAATAAATGAATAATTAGCAACATGAGTAGGTTGAAGATGCATGAGTTCTATTTTATTTTTTATTCTACTGAATGTCGTTCTTTGATTTGCTTCAAGATTTTAATTTGAAAAATAAATAAATAAATAAACAAAAGGTAAAGAGTCGGGAGGAGATGCAAGAGATTTAAGTTTTGGGGAAAAAGAACAAAATTAATTTTTAATTTGGGTTTATTTAATACAAGTGTGTGTTGATCATTTTTCTATACTAGTTGGAAACATGTGCTATGCACATTAATTTTTCATTATATTTGACTAAATAAAAAGAGAGTAATTAATTACACAAATAGTATGAAGCTATATCTATTTACCCATGATTTTTGGAAATACATTTTTTAGCTTAATTTCTTGAGAGATCTCTTAGTCAAGACTTATTATATGCATGTGTATAAATTGAATGAGCTAAATGATATAAAGAATTTGATAGTATGCCTATGAAACAATCCATTCAATCAAACTTTAGATCGATGAGTATGGTTTTTTTTATATGTATCAATTACATATCGAATGTTTAAATTGTAACGACTTAACTCTTTATACTAAGCTGAGGTCATTACTAATTAAAAGATAAATAAAATTTCTTTAATTAAAATAGAAAATAAAGCAAAAACCTTAAATTACTCAATGGAAATCATAAACAAATGTATATAGAAATAAAAATTTTAAAAAATAAAATCCTAACTCGAGCCCTATCTAGTTTTAAAAGGAGAAAAATAAAAAGAAAATACATAAATACTGAAATCTGAACAAATAACATAAGGCGGAAGCAAAAGTGTTCCCTATGGCTCGCCATGGTCACTTCTTGTCATTCGCCAGCTTCCCTCATGCTCTTATCTTTACCTCTGCCTGTAAAAATAAACAAGAAAGAGTGAATATAAAAATATACTCAGTAAGTGACCTACTACTAATCCTACTAGGTGCTTGTTAACTTTCTATTAGAGTCTTGTAAAGTGGTATCCCTAAACTGGTACTTTCCCAAACACGTGCGATCTGTGATCCCGTAGGAACATCTCTGGTCTTTGGTAAACCCAAAGGAACGTCTAGGACAAACTGGTCTTTAGTATGCTTGGGGGAAATACTAAGACAATTGGGTTGTGAGTGATCCCGTCGAATCACTCATAATCATGTCTATGCCATACTGGACTGATGATTTCATCGGACTACACAGTCATAAAAAGGTGGTGATCCCAAGGGACACCTATGTGGGCACGACTCTAATAGAAAAAAATAACAGTACACCCTATCCATAGCATGAACATATCATCACATCATCACAAACATGGCATATGTATCAATTATAGCATTCGTATTCAAATATTATCATCATAAACATATCTCAATCGGATCTATCAGTCATCATAATCATGGAATAATCCTGACTATCAATCACCACACACACGATCACATTATGCATACCAGCTACATTAAAACATAACAAAAGGATTTCATACAAGCTCTCACTTCAATACGAAGGTCTAGTAGGAGAATCTCTTACTTGGAGATTAGCTTAAACCAAAATTATCCTAACAGTCACAGTCAAGCTTTCCAACATTCAAGTCCTAAACAACAAGAGAACCTAATAACTAAAGTAATAAATTAATTAACAGTCGCTTAAGGATTAAAATTCTAATTATTTCAACTTACTCAAAGTTGAGGTCGAATCTGATTTGCCTATAGTTTAGGAAAATTCTATAGTTCAGACTTCCAGTTAAAAATCTAACCAATTTAATCCAAAATTAAATTAGTTAGGGTCTAAAAATAAACCTTAGTTGGGTATGCTAAAAACCCAATCAAATTTACCAAGACTTACCACAATTAGGGGAAAAAGGCCAAAAATAAACTAGATGGCTTGAAAATGGCTTGGCTGCTCAAGGCTGAAGAGAAGGGTGACTCGGTTAGAAGGCAGAACGGCTGGCGGGCAGCTTGAGACTGCAACAAAAGGAAGTGCGGTTGTGGGCGGCTCCGCGCGAAGACACGCGCACGGCTGCGTGCGACTCGAAGCAGAAGTCGACGACACGGGTTGAGATTCGCGGCTTACGCGGGTTAGCGACTTGGGTTGGGGCATGCATGCAGCTCGGACTGTGCGTGAAGACGGCTCTTCGAATGGATGGAGTACGTTTGTTAATGACGGCGAGCGATGAATCGTGACGACAAGCGGACAATGGACGACTTGCGACAGAGACGCTGATGGCTACAGATGGGCGACGAAGGCGGACGACGAGCAAAACGCGAACGATGAGGATGATTGGCGGACGCGACAGTTGGGACGAAAAACCAAGGCGGTGACGGCGATCGGTTCGGCTTGCGACGAAGGTGGAGGCGGTGATGGCGACTATAGACTCGGGAGGCTATGGTTTTTTTCTCAAGGAAGAAGAAGATGAATAGGGTTCCTACATTTTCCAAGGCTATTTAATAATAATAATAAATTATTATTATTTTTCTTTTTCTTTTCCTTCTTTTCCAAAATAAACCAACTATATCTTCTCTCACTTCATTTAAAACCCATTCAATCTCCCTTTTAAATCAATTATTCTCCCTCTCTGCAATCACATCAACTTTTTCTCAAAAAAGAAACTACTAATCTTAAATAATTATATTATTCTCATATCATAATTATTTTAACTTCACAATCAATTAATTATACAATCAAATATATAATTAATCAAATTTCCACAAATACAATAATTGGATATTTTTCCAAAATATCTAATAAATTCTAATTTCTACAAATCAAATATTTCCACAATTAAGTAACACCAAAAATTCAAAATTTAACTTAAGATAATTACAAATAAATTACCTTAAATTTAGGGCGTTACATAAATGGATTATAATTTTGGACATCGAAATTGACTTGATTATTATTTGCACATTTGGGCTAATTCTATATATTTTTTTGTATTCCTATCATATTCAAGAAGTATAATTGTTTAACCAATTTTCCAAAAAATATATTTAGTTATTGTTTTGAAATGAATAATTATATTTGAATGAAAATGTATTATTCAAATAATACAAATAAAGAAGACAATTTTTTTTCCTTCGATCCTTCAATTATAAGATCCATAACATATTATCGTGGTAAGCACATTCTACATCTTTACATCAAAAGTATACTTAATTACAAAGCAATAATTAAATTTTGAAAAACCTAGTTCTTGGGCATCCTCGTGCCACTTTGTTTTTTTTTTGAAATAACACTTCTCGTCATTCTCTCTTTAGTCTCCCACTTTTATATTCTTCATCCTTGAATCCTCATCAATTTCTTTGCATCTTTTTTATTGGGCTCGCTTGGTCCTGGGCATCACAAAAATCTGATGAAGGTTCATGAGCTTTTGTAGCCTTGGCTCACAAATTTGCGTTTAAACTTGTTGGAAGACTAATTTCTTCACATCCTTAACTTTTTGTTGGGACTTGTAAACATGAATAGAAAAGAAAAAGAATGAGATATTTATACCCAAAGTTTTGAAAAGGAAAAAGAATTTGAAAAATTAGATAGATACAAAATAGTTAATATGAAAGTGTGGAATGTGAATAGGTGGGAGATAGAGGAATGTGAATGGTTTTAGAGAAATTTTAATGATATAATTAATTGGAGATAAAAGTTTAAATCATTAATACCCTAGTAATTGTTAATAATTAATGTAACGACCCAATTATTTGTACTAAGCTGAGATCATTACTATTTAAATGAAAATAAAACTTTCTTAAATCAATATGGAAAATAAAATAAATGTTCATAATCAAAACCTTAAGTACTCATTAAAAGCCATAAATAAACCAAAGTAAGTAGAAATAAAACTCAAAATAAAATCCTAGCTAGGGCCCTATCTAGTTTTTAAAATGTTATAATGAAAATACATAAATACTGAAATCAAACTAAATACATAAAGGCGAAAGCAAAATGTTTCCCTATGGCCCGCCATAGTCACTCCTTGTCATTCACCAACTTTCCTCTGCTCTTACCTCTACCTCTACTTGAAAAATTAAACATTAAAGAGGGAGTATAAAAACATACTCAGTAAAGGACGTACTACTAGTCCCGCTAGGTATTTGTTTATTTCCTATTAGAGTTATGTAAAGTGGTACCTCTAAACTGACACGTTCCCATACACGCGCAATTTGTGATCCTATAGGAACATCTTTGGTCTTCGGCGAACCCAAAGGAATACCTAGGACAAAATTGATCTTCGGTGAACACAAGGAACACCTAAGACAAAACTGGTTTTTAGTGAACTTGAAAGAAACACTAAGACAATCGAGCACTAAGACAATCGAGTTGTGAGTGATTCCATCGGACCACTCATATACATATCATCTCATACTGGATTGGTGATCCCGTCGAACTACACAGTCATAAAAAGGTGGTGATCCTGAGGGACACCAATGTGGGTACGATTCTAATAAATAAAGCTAACAGTACACCCTATCCATAGCATGACATGAATATTAGTCATAGCATTCTTAATCATAAGATTAATATTTCATGCATAAACATCAACATCATCAAATATCATCATTAACATATCTCGGTCATAACTATCAGTCATCATAAACATAAACTCATTATGCATTTTAGCTACATCAATGCATAATGGAAAATTATATGCAAACTCTTACTTAAGTTCAAAGGTTTAGTAGGAGAATCTCTTATGTGGAGATTAGCTTAATCCAAAAATATAATCCTCACAGCAAGATCAAGCTTTCCAAGAAAATTCTAAACAGTAAGAGTAAAATACTAAGATAATAAATTTAATAGTTGCTTAAAGACCCAAAATCCATTTAATTCAACTTAGCCAAAGTTGAGGTCGAATCCAAATTACCCTTGGTTGGAAAAATTCCACCACTCAAACTTTCAATTAAAATCTAACCAAATTAATCAAAAATTAAATTATTTAGGGTCTAAAATTAATCATTGTTGGGCATCAACCAAAATCCAACTAAACTTACGAAAACTTGCCAAAAATAGGTGAAAAAAGGGGGAAAAATAAGCTTGGCGGCTCAAAATGGCTTGGCTAGAAGGGGAAACGACTAAGCAGCTCGACCGCAAAAGGACAAGTCGGCTTGGGTAGAGGGGTCAGCTCACGCTACGGCTTAGGTGTTGGAAAATGACTCGGACGAAGAAGCGACTCGGTTGGCTCAACTAAAGCGCAGCTCGCGGAGAGTTGCGGCTGGCGTACGACTGGCAAGTGACTCGACGCGAAGAATGGCCCAGACGTTGCAAGTCTCGACAACGACTTGAGTGAACGACAGCTCTTCAAACTACGATCGGACTAGACGAGACGCACTGATCGACAATGGATGACGGCTTGTTGGCAGCGATTTGCACTACAGAACAAAGTGGAGAACGGGTAGAACGACCAACGACGTAAGTAATGTGCAGTGACGCTCGTGGTGGTTTGCATACACGGAGCAACAACTGAACAAACGACTCGTCGACGGCGTGGCGATGCTTGCGACAACGAGACAGAGACGGACGACTGACGCAACTTAAGATAAACGACTTACACGGATCAGGCAGATGGCATGCACGAAGAAGCAGCTCAGGTCGTTGGCTGCTTTCGACAAGGACGACGGAAGGGATGCAGTGGTTAAATGACAGGCGATGGAGCAAGTGCGACAGTTAGGGCTTAGGGTTTGTAAAGAAGAATGGTGAATAGTTATCACGTAAACTGAGGCCTATTTAAAAGAAAAATAATAATAATTATTATTTTCTTTTCTCTTTCCTTATTCTTTTCCAAATAAAATCTCACACTCCCTATTTATTTAAAACCATCAATCCCCCTTTTTAACTCAAATCTTCTCTCTCTTCAGTAACTTCTCCCTCCAAAACCTCTCTTTATCTTCCCAAAACAATATATATCCTTCAATACTTATAATATATTCATAATATAATTATTTTAACTTCAAATTCAAATAATTATATAATCACATATATAATTAATTATAATTTCTTCACATAATTCCCGTAAGCGCAAATCACTTAAAACAACCAATTGCAATCATAAATTCTAAATTTGAAAATATTTAATAAATTTTAATTTCTAAAAATCAAATATTTCAACAATTAAATCAAATAACATCCAAAATAATTTCAACAATTGTCAAAATTAAACTTGATAATTAAGAATAAGATTACCTTAATTTTGGGCGTTACAATTAATTTCAAATTAATAAATAAACAAATTACAATAAAACAAAAGTAAGAAACAAATAAATCTATTAAAAGAAGCGCAAAATTGGAAACAAAAAATTTCTCCTCATCCATACTTTTATATATACTATAAATATAAATTAGCAAAATTTCTTGATTATTTATCAATTTAATTAATATGATAAATCTAAAGCCTAATCATCAAAATATATAAAGCCACCCCATAATTCTGTTAAAGAATTAATAGAAAGCTAACAACAAAAACCACAGTAAGTTTATTTTCAAAAATTCGAAGACCAAAATATCGCCCCCTAAAACTTGAGTGACGAAATAGAACTAGAAGAACCTTAAATTTATTATTTAGTAATAGAGTTCAACTAATGCTGCAAGTGATATAATCTATCATTAAATGGACTTCCACAAATAAATATATTAGATTTGAATCAAAATATCAAATATTAAATAAATAAATAAAAGTGGCCAATTTTCACTTTGGGTGTCCAAAATCCTGTTTTTTTCTCAAACGGTGGCGTCGTGGCCACACCCCTTTTTTCCACTGAAAACACATTCATAAAGGAAAATAAAAGAAAACGGACGGAGAAAATTTTCACCCGCTAAATTTGGCGGGAAACCCGAAATCATGAGCTCCTCGGCAGTGGACACGGAGGCGCCCGATCTAGTTTGCCACTTCGACAACGTCCAAGGTCTCGTGGATGCTTTCACTGCCGTTCGATGGAAACGCCATCAGGTCATTCCCATTTTCCTTCTACTTCACTTTCATTTCCCCCCCTTTTTCTAACTCTACAGATTGTTTATCTGGATTAATCTTCATACTCGTTTGTTTAGGATATTAATATTAATTTGCTTGTTTATCACTTAGGACGCCCTAATCGAACTATCGGAACATGGCATCGTTTTGATCGTTGAAGAATCCGGCTGTCTTCAGGCCAAAGTGTATCTGCAGCGTGAGGTTTTGGATTTTGAGTTTGACATTCAGTCTCCTAGTAATAGATTGATAGATTGATTATAAACTGTTAATCCAATAGTTTGGTTGGGAAAAGAAATCTCGTGTTTGTGAAGTTGAAATTGAAGAATAATTATGATTCAATTAGTACTATATCTTGTTTAACTCAATTGAAACGCACATTATCATAAGAATTTATGTCCGAAGAAGGAAATTCGATCTAATGCTTTTCTACATGCCACAGCTTTTCATTCGCTATGAATACAGTGCACAAGCTCGGCCCAGATTTGGAGTGAGCTTAGGGATTTTTGTTGATAGTTTGAATACATTTTCTGTTCCTGGACGTTTAAGCACCATTGAACTCAAATACCCAGGACCTGACATGCAACTTCTTCTCAAGTATGTTCACTTTGCTTCTCTGTGCATTATTTTCCATCTCTATTATATCTCTGTTATAGACTCTATGTTTGTTGGCTTATTATATTGGCAGAGAAAACCAAGCGATAAAGCTTTTAACTATTCTAATGTTTAGTTAATTTGATTGGTAAGCATTGAATTTGTTTCTGGTTTTTAGGCCCCGTTTGGTATTTGATTTTAGAGGCGTTAATAGTGACAAATTGATTGTGGGGAAATTTAATTGATTTTATTATTTGGTTAAACAAATTGCTTTGAATTGTCAAGTCTAGTTAACGTAGTTTTGGAGATGCTTCCTAAAAAAATTGATCTCTCTCTAACAAACGTTTTGTAAATAAAGCAATCTCAAACTAATCCTTAGACTTGCTATGAGTCTATTGACTGTGAGCAATGTAATTGATCATCTTATATTTGCCAGCTATGTCCCTAGTAGCTTTGTTTTTTCTCTTTTTTATAAAACTACGTCTCCGAATTCTTTAAGGTTACTAACAGAGGTTTATAAGTCAAGTCATATGGTATTAGTAAGGGCATAGACGCATAAGGGTATTTAACTAGAAGTTGGTGTATTTTGTAATAAATAGAGGGAGGGGTGGAGAGAACAAATAATTGTTGAGTGGTTTTGGGCTTGAGTTAGTATACTCAAGAGGGAAGGTTCCAGTGCCTTACATTTGGTTTATCATGTAGTTCTTAATCTTCTATATTTCAATATACTTCAGATCTTGATTCCTGTTAGGTGGCACCCTAACAAGAAAATGTTAGTATCTTCGTAAAACTTTGGAATTGAGAAACAAATTTAGGTGGACTAATTAGAAATTCTCTTTAGTTTATTTTCCTATGATTGAACAATTTTTATGCAGATCTAGGAGAGAAAAGGCACTTCAAAACGTAAGTAACTTACTCCAAGTTTATTATCAGGACGGTTGATTCATTAGATGCTTGCATTTATGCGGAGATCAGAACCAGAATCCCAGATACGATCTCATGGGATTACAATTTTGAACCTGCTGGAAGCAGCCCACTCAGTTTCACCGTCAAGGTATAAGTTCATATTGTCATTAACTTTGAAATCTTTTTATATATGCCAAGGATGACACCTGATATGGTTCCTAGAAGACATAAAGCTGAAGGCAAGAGAATAATGAGAAGGAATAAGTTATGAATCTAAATATTATATTACAGATCATCAAAGAAAAATAACTGGAGCTTGTTGTTTAAATACCAGTCTGCAGCACTGAAGGAAGCTATTGATGATCTTGAATGGCCTGGATCAAGTGTCCTTATAGCTCTACAACCGTCTCCCCCTTCTGTCACCTTCAAAGCTGAAGGCCATGGAGACTTGCAGGTATGGTTTGTCGTAATCAAACTGAAATGTCAAATTCTTGTTACGTGGGTAAAAATGAGCATGGCTCAACTTCGAACATGTATTATTAACCTCAAGGTTGGAGGTTCAGTCCTCCCACCACACATATTGTTGAAAAAAATAATATAAATATATATATTAGGAGTTAGGTTAAAAAGATTTAAAAAACACTTTTTGTCCCGCATTTTCAATTTTTTAAAAACTTCTTGAACTCAGTTTCTTGCTTCGCACCTAACTTTCGATCTAGGTTTTCCTAGCAATAAGACGATTTTTACGTTCAAACTCCACCCTGGGGTGGATGCAAACCCCGTTTCATCCTTTGAATCTTGTAATTTATATCTTGAAAAATATTATTAAGATTTAATGAAGTTACTTACATGTATGGATCCATAAACTAATCGGAAACAAATCTATTTATGAATTATAAATACTTAGCTGTTATGTATATTGAAGCTTGACATCTGATTTCAATTTTTCGAGATAGGAACCAAATTATTAAAAAATTCAAAGTATAATGACTAAGTTGTTACTTATTAAAATATAATGAAAATTGTTACTTATTAAATTGTTATAGATTTTGAAGTATAAGTACTAAATCCTCACCAATGAAAATTTAAGGACTAAATTGTTTCTTCTAAGTTTAGAAACTAAAAATTTTTTGTAAAACGTATATATTAATACAACCTAATCCTTCCTTTGCAGGTGGATTTCATGTATTATGCAAATACCGATCTTCTAATCTCGTTCCATTGCGATCGACAAGTATCCTACAGGTAACACGGTTCCTTCACAAAGTTAAACATATCAAATCCTAACACATATTTCACTCCGCCACAATTTTTGTTTTTGTTTGATCTTCAATGAATTAGGTACAAATACAAGTTTCTCCGTGCGACAACTTCGAACATACCAAGCAGTGTGATAAGAGAAAATAGAGGAAGCAAACTGACTATTGGGAGAGGAGGATTGCTAAAAGTTCAACACCTTGTTTCTGTTGCAAAACCATCAACTTCGCACACACATATAGATTCTGCTGGCTATCAGCAACCCAGTAGAATTGCTTTCATTGAGTTCTTTGTAAAACCCGAAGAAGATTCCTCAAATGATTAGTAGACTTTTTTAAAATGTTATTATTTTTTTAAACATTACATTGTATTTGGATCGAAGTAGTCGAACTTTTGACTTACTAGAGAAGTAGAGATGTCTTAAGCTGTTGAACTACAAGCCTTCTCAAATATCTTTCCCGTCTGTTGGCTCTTCGTTGGCCTTAGCAATGGTCATAAGGGGTTCTTAAACTTTTGCTGATACGTCAATATTTTCATTAGTATCAAATTTTCATGAGTTGATCGTAAAAAAAATCGTGAAAAGGCAATAAAATCTAACATAATTTAAAATATTAAATATTTGAAGTATATAATGTTTATTAACTGATTTAAATAATTAATTTGAACTTTTTATGTTGATCGGTTTCTCTAAAAAATTTCATCAATAATGATATTTTATCGATATTCTTTTTTTTTTTTTTATCAATATTTTAAAATTGAACACACAAAATTTGTTCCAGGTTCGAGTCCGTTGGTTTGACTTGTAAGTTTGAGTTATGCTTGATCAAATGATTAACTCATGTTTACCAAAGTGGAGTCCTATGAACTACCAAAAGAACATTGTCATTTAGTATTAGTTTTTCTTTGCTTTGGAAGATTTTTTTTTTTTTTTTGATCTTTTGGATCTATTTATTCATTCCGTCCTTATATTTCTAAACGTTATTATAAGTTATATTTTATAATACTTAAGTTCTTGATGTTATTTCAATTTAAGTTTTGATATTTTCTTCTCTATCAAAGTTTTTCACTTAAAAACATAAACTTTTGAAAAATCTTAAAGTTAAAGTTATAACATTTTCAAACTTACGAAATAATTGAGTTAAAACTCAAAACTTAATGACTTAAATTTTAACATTTTGAAACTTGACCCAAAAAAAAATAAAAACAAACGTAATTAAGGCTTCGTAGAAATATCGAAACGATAATTTTAAAAAATCATTAAAATGTCGATAAATATCTTTTAAAAGAATTATGAAAACAAAAAATTCAAGAAATAAATTTAATAAATAACCACTTTACATAAATTAACATATTTTAGTTATTATATTTATATCAAGATGTATGTTTCGTAAATTTCTCAACAATACAATGGAAATATTGATTTATCCCTCATATCGATGTCAAACTCATCAAAATGTGAAGATATCAGTAGAAATATGAATAAAATTTAATACTATAGATATCTTCTTTATATATTTTAATATAGATATTGTTTTTGTTTCATAAGAATAATTGGTCGGCAAAAACTACATATTTATCAGGATTTGCAGAAGTGAAAACACAGCTTTGAGTATCATAATAAACCAGAAATAACTAAACAAAATGTCACCCATTGCATTAAATTCTATCTGCCTTTCAATTCATTTAGGCTGCCAGAGCATCTTACTCCACCAATTTATCACCAAAATCCTTGAAGGAGGGCAAGGAAAAGCACAAGGTGCAAAGGACAAAATTATTGTATTTCCTTAAAGATAGATAGCTTTAATGACAAACGGGAAAATTGAGTAATGTGGCTAAACACCTTAGTGTACATAAAATTGTTTGTTGAATAAAAAAGATACACGAGGCCACAAAAGATGTGAATGTAGAAAGCCTTTAAATGGTTATGAGAAATATGTAATTGAAAAAAGAGGGATGAGGTGACTACAAAAGAATACTCTTTCAACATCGTTTAACCACATATTAACACCAACATCATATGTTTTATTTGTCTTATTAAGCACATAAAATTTACAGATACAATGGTTAGTTTTTCTTTTTCTTAAAAAACATTTTTTTAGTAAGGAATAGGGCATCAAACCAACTTCAAAAGAAGATCATGTCAATTATTGTTGAGCTAAAATTACTTTGGCTACAAGTACAATAACTTTGAAGTAGATAAATATTCTTCAATCAATCAAGGGAGGGAAAAGAATACTCCTACTTAGCTTCGATTAACTCAATCCTTTGAATTGCTTAAGTTGAGTTGAGTACAAATAAGGCCCCCTTGGGGTATTTATAGACTCACATAGCCGACATTAGGGCATTGAGGTCGATAATGGCTTCTTCTATAACCATCTCAATAAGTTTTAGCCCTTACATTAAGCCCTAGAACATTCTAGACCTTTCATGACATTTCTAGACCGTTGTAGATACGAGATCAACGTTAAAAGTACCATCATGGAATATTCCAACGCTGCCTAGTATCATCCCGCACGTTCCAATGCCTTCTTGAGTGGTTTGAATGCTTCTAGCACATTTTGATACTGTCTCGAGCCTTCTAGAGCCTTTCAAGATTGTTTAGGCCATGGATGGGCTACAGCACAACCATGGCGTGCTGGCCCTTCTAAAGCCTTCGAGAGATTTGCAGAGGCTTCTAGGGGCATCTAATGCATAGGTGCGCACGTAAGGTGCCGCAGGCGTTTGAGACTTGTGTGCGCTGGGCTGGGCACACGATGTCACGCACGACTGTAGGGCATGCACGTTGGGCGTGCATGTCTAGTATGCACGAGGTAGTACACATGTCATGGCACAGGAAGGGAGCATGCTATGTGTATGCGCGAGGTGGCACTCATGTTATGGGTCTGTGTTTGGTGCGCATGCCATGCATCTGCAAACATGGGCAGTCATCTGGGTTGAGCATGTGCTTGTGTGTGCACATGTCTGGACTGCCACCTAGCCATGCGCACATGACTGTGCGCGAGTGTTGTGCATGAAGAATTAGAAAGATGTGTGTCTTGACATGCATATGGGTTGTCTTGACACGCATAGGTGCCATGCACTAATGGGCATCTGAGCATGCCTATGGAGCTATGCGTCTTGACACGCATATGGGTTGTCATGGGCATCTATCTTGGCACTTGCGAGGCTTGGCTACCTTGGATGGGCAAACGCCAGTGTCATGTGCATGTGTCTTAGCCATACATGAGCTATCAAGATAAAACATTGGGGTCCTCTTTGACTTTGCTAAAGGAGCCTTGGGCACTATTTTGGTGCAACTTTTGTGGTCATTTTTGTAGGACGTGACACTATGCTTGCATATGTGACCTGCCAAACCTCTTAAAGACTCGCTGCAAAAAGTTTAGTTTGTAGTACTCCTAGGCTACTCATCGATTTATCATATAAAAAGACGTAGCATGTCAACTACATTAGAAAGATGTGCTAGACTATGTAGATTAGGATCAATATAGATTGAAGTAAATTTGATCCCACAAGTAGAAGACTCCTGAATTTGTTGAGCACCTATTGGACACAAAATGAGACATCTATTAGAAACTTTTAAATTTTCGTAGACTTAATAGACGTAAACCTCAAAAATTAAACTTATAATCAAACCTTTGTATTTTTACAAGAGGCACGTATCTAACTGTCATGTTTAATAGAATGTCCTCTCAGCTCCTGACATAACACGCCTATACTTCATTTCAATTCTCACCTTGAAGCACATGGTATAACGACCATCACTTTGTCTTTGATAATCTCGATGATATATCAGTTGGCATGTACTCCTCTGTGTTCAAATGTTCATATCCCCATACTAATATTCTCCATCCGTGCAATTGAAAAGGTTTCCAAGATATCGATATAAACATCACCCATTCAACTGAATGTTGTTCTAACCATTCTCACATTGGGTTGTTCCAGCCTGGTCCTCACATTGGTTTTAACAATGTTCAATCAGCGCAACATTCCAATTAGGATTTCAGAAACCATTGAGACCAGAAAATCAGTATGCTAGCGCAAATTATGGACCATGAAGGCTCAGTCATGACATTTCTCTTAGCAAATCTTATCCCAGCAAGTAATTTAGAAGTTAAATGAGATCATAAGCAGAACAAAAACAATTCACTTCCATGCACCAAAGTCAACAGATTGCAAAGAAATGCGACCCAAATACAAATCCGCCAAATGTTGTTTGCATAACCCAAATCGTCGTTTGTTCAAGCTAGGATGAATGGAACTCGAGAATCCAGTCTTCCATCCCGGAAACTTTTGTCTCTCCATGACATGAAGAGTATAAACACTTGGTGCAGGAGCCAAACAGCCAACGACAAAACAATTGCAAGGACGAGATCGGCTGACCATTCTAGCAAGAGATAGCAAACACAAACCACTATATGAAATTCCATAATTTAGTGCCTCATCATGGTCTAAAACATGGGTATCTGTTGACTTCTCTTTTCCTTGCTCTATTTCAGGAGAGGAGTAAATCTTACTCAGTTCTGAGTCAAATTTTTTTTCTATTTCACTTTCGTGTATCCGGTGCTTTGCTGCTAGCGTTCGGATACAAGATTTCCTAACTTGATCGAAAATTAAGAATAACTCGCTGAAGTTAGAAGATTTGTTGTACCATCTAAACCAACGACGAGATACTCCTAAAAACCAGTCAATAATTTGAGTGTTATCTTGTAAGATGAGGAAAGGAGAGGAGCATGGATGTCCTTTATTTGTGACTAATCTATATCGAAAAAGTCGTTTTCTGATAGAATTGACAGGTGCTATAATCTCAGTTATGAAAGTAGGTTTGACAGAAGGATCATAATTTGGTAAAAGAGCAAGAGTAGAAGCTGTCTCAGAAGAAATGTATTCTTCCACACGCCTTTGGAATTCATAAAAGGAATCTCGAAGTTCAAAAGGAAGAGAAGGTTCCACTGCATGCTTAGATAAGATTTTTTCTTCACTCTCTGCAGCTCTTGCATTTAGATCTTGCATCCAAATTTTCAATAGAACCTTGTACCAGTGATCAGTTTCCATTCCAGGTTTACGAAAACTGGAAATTTGATTCAAAGAGCTATTTTTAGCTAAATGCTTGATCTCAGACTCTTTAACCTTCTTCAAACCATGAGCGAGCCATTTCTTTCCCAACCACACTGTCCAAGATTTCCAAGTCTCCTGCTTTTGTAAACCAAATAGCTCAACTTTTTCCTTCAACTTGTGGATGGACTTCACAGCAGGACTTTCCTGCACACTTCGTCTGACCAAACAACCAAGAAAACGAATTCCATGAGTCTCACATGATACCATTTCCTCTTCATGGTTAACGTCCAAATGCAAAGTCTTCTGCATGAAATCAAAAATCTCAGACCTAAAACTAAGAGCAACATCTTTAGAACCCGATACTGCTAAAAAGATTTCATCCATATAGCGACAACAGTATACTCTTATCTTGTCTTTCTCCTCACCTGGATAATCAGAACTATTTCCTTTCAATTGTCTCCTAAACCAACTCCGCAGCTTTGATTGTGACCCATCTTGACCAGTATTACCATACTCATTAATAGCCTCGTATTTCATAGATAATCTGAAAAATTCTTGGTCAAAGAGGTTTAGATAAATGTTTGTTAATATAGGAGACAGAACTCCCTCTTGTGGAAGACCGTGACCTTTTGGGAAACTCCCAAACTCCAAATTCAGTGCCCCAGCCAAATGTATACTTCTGATAACAGCAAATAATTTGGGGTCCTCGATCTTGTCCTCCATTACTGTAATGAGTTTAGCCATCACAAGGTCATCCATCTTTTTGCTTAAGTCAACTGTGAACCACCAATCAGGATCTTTTATCTCTTTTTTGATGTACTTCAATGCTGTTGAGTGTCCTCTTCCACTTCGACAACCATGAGATATCTTGGAAAAATGTGGCCTAAACACACACTCCAAAACTATCCTAATGGCTTCCTGAAGAACCTTCAATTTTATCTTTGGTAAAATTAGTACTTCTTTTCTCGAACTTAATATGGAGAAAGTATTGGTATTGACATCAAAATTACCATGAGAAAGCTCTTCGGCCATAGATTCAAATGAGATCAAACAATCATTCGACTTAATGTCAACATTTGAGTTAATTCTAATACAGTCGTAAGCATTCTGAAGAGTATTGGGGCAGGCAATTACATTCCCCATCAAGTCCAAAAACTTCCCATTCAAATATTGTGCCTTCACCCTCTCCTTAATCTGAATTTCAAGTGATCTCTTAAGTTCCATTCGAGTCTTTGATCTTCTCAGATCAACATCAAGAGATTCTTCAACAAGCGAGGCCAAGTTCATGGCCAGTTTCATTTTCTCCATTCCCTTGTCAATTTCATCATCAGCACGGGCAAGAGTTGAATAATTTTCGGAACTTTGAACTATTTGAAAACACTTTCCTGCCAAAAGTAATAAAGGTCCACAGACAATCACGTACAAGTCACATAATTTACCAGATGTTAGAAGAAATATACAAATAAAATGTCTGATTTTAAAACTTTTAAACGGATTATTCAACAAGAAAGTAAAGATCAATTGCAGAAGAGAAGGTTCGTTGCATCATTGCATTCTATAAAATTCGGAACATCACAAAGAATAAAATCAAACATTTCATACCATGAACACTGAAAAAATGAACTAGAAAATCTAACCAAGGAGCAGCTGAGTAGATTGGATGTTTACCAATGTCAGAAACAAAGGATGAATTGACAATGCAAACATTTACACTTTGCGAATTTGAAAAGTTCCGCTTGTTGATCTTGCAAAATCTTCGAAGCCCCCCAAATTGCATTTTTGCTGAACTGTAGAGAACATCGAGAAAAAAACATCAGAAATGCAATTCAGAACTTTGCCAAATACGAGCAGATTAAACAATCAGAATTTGCCATTAACCCTGATTGCTTCAGTTCTTGTCAACCAAGAGGATCGATGAAATCTCTCGTAACTATAAAAATTAATAAAAGGAGAAGAAGACAGAATAACACACTTGTTGAATCTTTACGAGAAGGGAACCAGAACTCTTTCTATTTAAAAATGACTAAGTGTGACTTTCAAACTAAAAATCACCTTAAAGAGTGTCTTAACTCTCTTCAAAATGCCTACGTGTGCCTTTCAAACTCAAAACCAAGCACAAAATATCCAAAAAAAGTGTTTAAGTGACACTTTTTAACTAAAAAACAAGTTAAAAAATGTTTAAATGGCACTTTAACTCAAAAAACAAGTTAAAAAGTGTTTAAGTGGCACTTCAACTCAAACAAACAAGTTAAAAAGGGTTTAAGTAGCATTTTAAATGTCAAACAAGTTAAAAAATGTCTAAGTAGCACTTAAACTCTCAAAAGAAATTAAAACTACTCAAGTGAGACCTGGAAACTAAAAACCAATTAAAAATCACCTTTTAAATGTCCTAAATCTCAAAACATCTTACAAATCTCCAAGTCTACCTTCCTAACTCAAAACCAACCCCAAAATCTCTAAAAAATGGTCTAAGTGGCACTTCTAACTCTCAAAACAAATTAAAACTACTCAAATGTGACTTTCAAAATAAAAACCAACTAAAAGTCACCTAAAAAGTGTCTCAACTCTTAACTCTCAAAAGTACAAAATGTTCAAGTGTACCTTCCTAACTCAATGCCAAACACAGAATCTCTATAAAGGGTCAATCTTGACACTTCAACTATCAAAACAAGTTAAAAATGCCTAAATGTGACGTTCAAACTAACAATCACCTTAAAAGTGTCTTAACTCTCAAAACAACTTCAAAATGTCTAAGTGTTCCTTCTAAACTCAAAATCAACTACAAAGTATCTAAAGAGTGTCTAAGTAACACTTTAACTGTCAGAACAAGTTAAAACTACCTAAGTATGACTTAAAACTCAAACCTACAAAATATATGTAGGATAGCCACAACATATTATAACTCAAGCATACAATAAGTATGAAATATATGCATGATTGACTACCGTAGTTGCAGGATAGTCACAACATAATACATCTCAAGCATACAATAAATATGAAATACATACATGATTGGTTATCGCAGCGGAAGGATAACCGCACATAATATCAGTGTCAACCTTAAAGGCTTCCTAAAAGTGTGAAATATCAATATACTCTAAAAACAAATTAAAAAAGTGTCTAAGTAACACTTTAAATCCCAATACAAGTCAAAACTCCCTAAATGTAAATTTCAAACTAAAAACCAACTAAATCACCTACAAATTGTCTTGACTCTCAAAACAAGTTTCAAAATGGCTAAGTGCACCTTCCAAACTCGAAACCAAACACAAATTCTCTAAAAAGTGTCTAAGTGGTATTTTAACTCTCAATACAAGTTAAAAAGTGTCTTGGACTTTCAAACTAAAAATCACCTAAAATGTGTCTTAACCCTCAAAACAACTTACGAATAATTAAGTGTGACTATCAAACTCAAAATCAACTATAGAATCTATCAAGAGTTACAGTTTAAGTCTCAAAACAATTTAAAATACTTAAGTATTAATTCAAACTCTACCAACATACAAAGTTCACTAAAAGTGAGAATCAAATCTCAAGATAGCTTTCAAATGTGTAAGTGAAACGTTTTACTCTCAAACCAACCTAAAAAGTATCCAAGAAGTGCCTAAATGTGACTTTTAAACTCATAACCACCTACAAATTACAACTCTAAGTGTGACACTTTCACTACTAAAGCAACTTTAAAATGATCATTGTGTCTATCAAACTCAAATCTAAGATGCTTACTAAATACTTACTAAATACAATTTTTCAAAATATAGTAAGCCCTACCTCAAGCATTATTACTTGATATATTATGACTAAAGAAATAGGTAGTGGCCAACATGGTCATCATAAACAACATCATGAAAAAGAATAAAAAGAATAAAAAGCCTAATTGAAACCAACATGTCATAAGATTAATAAACAATGTCCAATTAATTTAAATAAGTGAGTGAGATTAAGAAAGGCTACAATGGTTTCCAAAATGACTAGTCAACTGGGACAAATGAAACAAACTAAATCCAAAGTTTACTCATCCACTCTCTTCCTTTTGTTAAAGTGTTCCACTGCAACTTTCAAAATCTCCAAAAAAAATTGAAACATAACATAATCATTTGGTGTTTTCTTCGTGAATGGAAGACACCACTTTCAAAGGCAAAGGGAGATTTGAAACCACTTACAAAGACAAAGGCCAAGATTGGAGGCGCGCGGCGCACGACGGCGGCTGGAGGCGTGCGACGGCGGTTGGTAGCGCGGCGACGACGGCGGCCGGTGGATGCTTTTCGCGTGGAGACAAAATCGGAGGAAGAGAGATGAGAGAAAGAAAGAATTTTGTAGGAATGGCGAAATTAAAAAAAAAAAAGTGGTTTTTTTAGGAAGGGGGAAATAGGGGAATTTTCCTTTGCAAAAAAAAAAAAACAAGAAAGAAACAGGGGAATTCTTGAAAAAAAAGATTATTTTTTATTTTTTATTTTTTGGTAGGATGGGAAAAATAGGGGTTTTCAGAAAGTGGGGAAAAATAAGTAAGAATAAAGTTTTTTTAAAAAAATATGGGTTAAAAGCTTTTTCCCCACCTAAATTAGGTCGGCAAATTTTAAAACATTTACCCATAGAGGGAGTGGCCAAATACTAAATTAAACGTACTAAAAATCCAACTTAAAAATTGTATATATTTTCGTCAGTAAAAACGAGGATGTGAGTGGACACAACATAACTTTACCCACATTTTTTTACGTTGACATAAAAACTATTGACAAAGACCAAAATTTTTGTTATATATAAAGCTTTTGGATGAGCTAGTAAGATGATCAGTTGCACATGAATTCAGGATCCAAGGTTTTCCTACCATCGATACTAATAAGATTGAATGATTGCGAGTTACTTGATTGTGCAATGGCTGCAAGTGAAGATGTACCGGGATTACTAGAATTAAGGTTGGTGGGGCACCGACAGAATCACTCATAAAGGTCATATCATAGTTGTACTTATCATTCGGCGAGCCTATCTTACTATTCGGTGATTGGGTATGTAACTTCCAACAATTCTCTTTTGTATGCCACGATTTCTTGCAATGTTCACATATCGAGACAGGTTTTCCATTCTACTAGTCACTGTCATAAATGGACTTTGCATCGAAGGTAGCAGAATAAATAGATGAAAAAGCAGTTATGGTGTTCATTGCACTCATATGATCTTCTTCTAAACGAACTTTTGAGCACACCTCCATTAAGAACGAGATAAGTCTTTCACCAAGTATTCTACCATGAACAAAGTTGAATTTGGAAATCAAACCAGCAAAGAAATCATACACAGGGTCAACCTCCTCTGTTCTGGAGTATTGAACACCTTCGCAAGGACATCCATGGACAATTTCTCTACATAATACATTTCCTGCCAGATTAAAGATAATTTATTAAAGTAGGATGTAATGTCCATAGTCCCTTGCTTGCACTCATGAACATATTTTCGTAAAGTGTAGAGGCAAAAAGTATTCTGGTGCTTCGAGTATAATTTCCGAACAGTTATCTCAAATGTCTTGGGTTGTAGCAGCATACAATAATGGTTTTCCAATTTGTGGTTCTATATTATTAATTAACATGTATCGAAGAAGAGAGTCCTTCCCCTTTCAAATTCATTCTTGAGGATCTCCCGACCTAGGTTTCTATATCTCCCCTATCAAATACCAAAATTTATGTCATCCCTTAAGAGTCATATTTGTCATGCCCTACCCCAAATGTCATGCCCTACCCCAAATGTCACTCCTTACAACCTGGTAAAGGCGTACTGCCTAGATACTTAACGTGTATCACACCGCGTGATAAACGTTGAACGTTTAGTAAGCGAAACAACTTCTTAAATCAATCTTAACGTAAAACTCCAACTTTGAACTCAAGAGATATTCACAACATAACACAGCGAAAATAACAACCAAACTCACTTAACTTAGCTTTACTTAAGCTCTTTAACTACCAAGCGATAAACACATACAAAGCAGCAGAATACAAAGTAAACAACTTCAAGTAACTGATAAACGTGACATCTTTTATTACTCGGACCAATGCTTTACAATTTCACTTTCTTTACTCCCTTAGTACAAAGACAAATCTTGATCTTGAACGCCTTGCCAAACTCTCACAAAGTTGAGATGCGGCTCCTTCTGCTTGCGTACAAGGCTTCTATAAATATAATAATTTTCCTATTACATGCAAATACGATATAAAAGGACACATCTTGCTTGCTCAGCTTCTACGCGTAGCAACTCATCATACCTTTCTTTACTTGGCCTCAACGCCTAAACACTTAGGGAAAGGGAACTCAACACGTAAGCCAAATCTTAGTACGTGAGAGTTTAGAAATACCTTTTGGGGAATATAATACAGTCACATAAATTCATTTTCATTTTCACAAACACGGGTTCTTAGTGCCTCATTTCATAAATCATGTAAATCACACATTAGTTTCCTCTTATTCATTTCCACCAAGAACATGAACCATTCGCTACGCATAGACTACTGGGATTCACTCTCGCCAGCACTCTATGTTTAGACTACTGTGATGTTCACTCCATCCACAGCAATTGAGAATTTTCTTGATTCATTTCTCATTGCACAAGTCGTCCACACAATGCCTTTACACATTATGTGCACACCACATAATAGCTGCTCAATTGATAGGGATAAGACTAATGGTTTACTTGCACACAAGCATCACAATCATCACATAAATTATCAATAGTTTTCTCTTTTCAAGTAACAACATCAATAGTAACACAACAATATATAGATATACAAAATGGGTTATGCATAACTACAGACTAAAAAAGAATACTTTCAAAACACATATTTTCTTTATGAAAGTCATTTGCAAAATACTTCTTTTATTTTTATGAAAGCCACTCACAAAATGTCACATCCTATACCAAATTACTAAACACAACTAACTTAAATAAATACCATGCAACGAAAATAAAATCAGTAAACTTCTCTTATTAACTCAAACCGAACAATTTCTACAATAGTACATGACATGATACAAATTTTCACAACAAAATTTAACAAAGAAATTCCAAAGGCCTTCACAAACTTCAGCCCTCAACAATCATTTAGGTTCCTAGTCTGATTGTGTAGCTTCTTGATCGATCATTTAGCCCTAATTGCTTACCCTTTCAAACACGATCGTTTAGCATCCTCAACGATTACTTACCTTTCTAAACCTAGGGAGGAAAAAATTAAAACGAATGTCAAAAGACTTAATGAGTGATGTTTTTGAAAACCTTTTGGGAATACAATTCATAAAATATTTCCATTTCATTACACAAGCTCAACGCTTTCTTTTCATTAATCACAGTAAGAATATGAACCATCCCTCACATAGACTACTACGATGTCCTTTCACAATCATCAGCAAGCAAGCGGCCATGTGGTCCTTTCACCTTATGGTTTCCTTTACTCATTACGTGTACATAATTAATTAGCTCATTGATAGGAAGAAGACTAATGGTTTGAATACAATTTAACATTCATTTAAAACACATAAAACTTCACATAAGCTTTCATTTGAAATCTCTTTGTAAACATTCATGTATGAAATATGATTACAAATCAGCATGAGTTTAGAAGAAAGCTTTAAAAATCTATAAACATTTTTGGAAACTCACTCACACTATAAACTTCCTTTCTCAGAATGTCCAGCCCTCTTCTGCAACGCGTCCAATCTCTTAGCTTTTCTTAACAAAATTTTAGAATAATCATTTCCTTTTTGTCATCTTCTCTTATTTATATTAATCTTAAGTTGGATTAGTCATTCCTTAAACTCTTATAATTTTGCCAACTCCTACTTAATTAAATTCTGAGTCTTTGCATGCCATGACACCAAGAATCCACTTCACAAATCTAATATTTAACCCTGATCGAGAATCTCATTAAATCTCCTACATGATTGGTTAGCATTCTACACAATTGTTTAGCCTCTTGTACGACCGTTCACTCCCCTTGCATGATCGTTTATCCATTTAAATGATTGTTTCCTTCTTATACGATCATCTAGCTTTTCTTATACAATCGTCTAATGCCCTACATTATCGTTTAAGTGTTCTTAAATGATCGTGTAACTAAATTACCTCCTTTTCAAGAAAGAGTCTCACACAAAATGCTTAGTTTTCTTTCTTTCAGAGCACCTAGCTCACTTCTTCTTCTTGCCTAGCTTCTTCAGCAAACAGTTCAACTCTTAGCTCTTCCTTTGCAACTTAACAGGATAACCACAACCTCTTTGATCCCTTCGATCTTATTTATACTAATCCTTTGGCTCGGTTAATCACCCTTAAACTCTCTTTATCCATAAATTCCTACTTATAACTTTACATGTGTCAAAGTACAGTTCCTCAGGCCATGCAACCAATCTAAGCTCAATACGTAGCCAGTTGTCAACTCAAGATTAGACATTCCCTTGAAATGCTAACCTTATCTTCTTGGGAGGCTAAACTCTTCCTCGCATACTTCTTCTCTCGACAAACTACAAATGTCCACTTCTTTTTCTTGACTTCACTTTGCGTTACCACAACGGAACATCTACTTCTCTTGCAATAAAATGTCTACTTCCCAACCACAACACTTAGACAAAAGCTTTCACCCCGTGTCGCCTTTCCTTAAAACGAAACCTTCTTTGTGAAACACCTCTTATTTACACTTAGCCAAAATAATCCTTTCATCAAAGATCCTCTTTGACGAAAGGATTATTAACCTTCTTCGTGAAATGACTTTTCTATTTTGGATCTAGGCCTCACAATCTTAATGGATTGAGACCAAGAGAAGTAATTCTGACCATTTAGTTTCTCCCCTGTAATTAAACTTGCATTTCTCATGGCAACTGAACTATAGAAACAACTAGTAGTATTTAATGTAGGGAATAATATTACCAGATTCTCTGAATACATCAGTAAGGTTGATGGAATAAGAGAACTCATGAAGAGGGAAGCAACTAGATCTGCCTCTATAGTAAAGTACATAATAGTTCTTTAAACTCTCACGTTAGACTAGAACAGTTATCCATTATCGCCCTACTTGGTAAAGAGGAATTAATCTGGTTATCTTATACCAAACAAAATGTTTAATTCAATTCAATTAAAAAAACATGGACATTTGTAAAACTAGAGAATCCCAAAATTTCAATCAATCTACGAAACTAAAGAGGGCACGAATACCTTGCCTGAAGCATTATGATATGTGGAGATCATTCCAATATAGGCTCTTACTTTTCCTATAACGAGAGTAGTTTCTTTTAATGAAAACAACTTTAATTATAAAGGCATACATGTTAGGGCTAGAATAGACCAAACATTTTGTACTTAACATTTTCTCCATGTATCCCATTTACTCAATAAATTTATATTTTTACAAGAAATATGAATCTAGACATCGATACAAGTTCAATGTAACAAAAATTGCTTAAATTGGAGCTAAAACAAGTGAGAACGGACCAAAACAAGTTCAATGACGACATTTCCGTAAATAAGATGTCCGCCCCTAGCCTGCAATTTTCACTTCAAAAATCGATTTCCTTGTACAAAATTCTCTCTGCCATCAATAAAAACTCTATTTTTCTCCAAGATTCTACAATTTCTTCATCAATTGTTGGCAAAATTCTTCTTGAATTGCTTGGCTAAGGTAACTCTTCAAGAGAAATCGGAGTAGAAAACCGACCTAGTCAAGTTATACTAAGGGAAACTGACAACCGATGTCCAAGAACGATTTTCGATCGGCCGAACCGCGGGTTGGTTTCAGTTTTCTTGCTAGTTTTTCCTTGTTTTTAAGACCTTAATGGCCTATTTAGCTGACAACCTTTCTTTTACTTCAAATATTTATATTATATTTATTTATATAATGTAATATTAAACAATATTTATATTACATTTATATATATATATATATATATATATATAATATTTTAGATTCGATCAATTTCGGGTAACAAGGCAGTCGATTTTGATCAGAATTTTGAAACCTTTTAATTAAACCGACCACCGATCGCATTTTTAATAAAACCGACCTCGGGTGTCGGTTTGGTCGATTTCGATCATTCTGATTGATTTTTCGAGTGTTGATGCTCACCCCTAATTGAGTTATTTTTTTTAAAGTATATTAATTATTAACTTAAAATACTTAAATTTGTTTAAAACACATTTTAATAACTAAAATTTCATAAAACGCAAATGAAACTTAAATGTTAAATATCAAAATTCAACATATCGATTACAAACTTAAAAAAAACTTAATAATAATATGTATGAATTATAGTATTTATAAGTTGTAATATATATTTTAATAATATTAGAAATTCAGGTTGGATTGAGTCAACCCGTATTTTTTAAAATGTAACCCGAACGACCCAACCCAACTCGAAAAAAACATTAAAAAATCAACCCAACCCAACCGAAAATGAAAACTAACCCAACAAAACCTTTATAATTTGGGTTGGATAGTTCGAGTTGTTTGGGTTGTTGGGTAATTTGAACACTCCTAGTTGCAAGTGTGCTAAACACATAGTTGAGAAATAGATGTTGATAAAATCCTCTCTTGTTTCTTTTGTTTAAAATTGATCCTAGAATTAATTTTTCATGTAAACTTGCTTCATTGATCTTGATGGGAGTAGTGGCTTCATATTTTAACTAGTCTTGATTTGATAACTCTTGATTATAACGCATTTTTAGTTCTTATGCGAAAATTGCTAAATTGGAAACACTTAGAATGGCAACTATAAACCGTCAAACATTTTAAATTTTTGTTCTTATGATTCCAAGTTGTTTATGACATTTTTAATGATTTTTGACAGTTTTTAGTTCTTATGCGAAAATTGTTTGAGTTTATGACATTTGTAGGGGTGACATTTTAAATAATGATTCCAAGTTGTTTATGACATTTTAAAACCGTTGAGAAAGCTGTTGTTCATGACATTTCAAAACCGTCAAACATTTTTCTATTTTTGTAATTGTAATTTATTTATATTTTTGTTCCTGTATTATGCTCCCATTGGTCCTGTATAGTGGTCCAACAATTGTTCCATTTTAAGTACATATAAACGACAATATTCATCAAATGGCAACTCAACATCATCTATTCATATCATTTTCAAAACTTTACATGATATTAGCAATCAGATCACTCTCACCCGTACAAATCAAAGGACAATCTCTCGCGAACAGAAGTTCATAATACACTCAAGATTAAGACTAAGTTACCCAGGTCATTCTAATGAAATAGAAACCCAA
The DNA here is from genome assembly GCF_025177605.1 of Cucumis melo. NCBI lineage: Eukaryota > Viridiplantae > Streptophyta > Magnoliopsida > Cucurbitales > Cucurbitaceae > Cucumis > Cucumis melo. The sequence continues at coordinate 24,217,817 of NC_066864.1, read as the reverse complement.
CTAGTTAATGGAGTTATATTTAGTGATTATTATTTCGTGGTCTGGTCTTATGCAAACTCATTGCATAGGATACTCTCACTTGCATGTCGCATACATGAACACATTGGATCAATGTGTTTGTATTAAATACAGAGTGAGTCGTATCCACAACGTTACCAGGATAAGGTACTCAACCTTAACCTTATATTATAGACCCTTTAAGCTGATCTTGAACATTGATCCCCATATGTCTCTATATATTGTTCAAGACTCATCAAACAACTTAGGATTGTTAGTTTATTGAATTTAGGTTATTAAGACAAAACTAATAATATAATAAATAACACTTATTGAAATTATAATAATAAAACACTTTATTAATAACGGTAAATGGATTATATTTACTATCTACGAGTTTTAGGACATAAAACCCAACAAGAGGGTCGTTTCAATACTTTACACGTGTCTTCTTACCAACTCGCCACATCATGCATCCAACCCAAACTTGACACGTGGGCTATTTGTTAGTGGCGATTGGACTTTCACACCTTATCTCTTTGGAAAGCCAAACACTTAAATAGTCTGACCCTCTTATCTTCTCGAGAAGTAGCAGACATTTATATCCTCTCAACGAGTGATCAAGTCATCTTGACAAGACACTTTTTTGCCTATATTCTTAGGCGTAGGCACTTCTTTTTCTCATTGCATCACTTGCCTTCTTGCAATTGAACTTAAACTTAAGCACATATTCTCGTGTTGCTTCCTCCCTTTTTCATACTTTCTCGCAGGATGTCCTATACTCTTCTTCACTCAAACCTCCTTTTTTCGGGTCAAGGCCTCATGTGTATTCCTAGTCATTAGCCCTTTATTGTGTTGGCCATACGCAATCAAGACCTCACATTTAAGGCACTAAGAGGTGTTCGTCTTACTTCAAAGATAGTTAACTACTCTCTATCGCATCAAAGCTTACCGCATAGCTTAACCGTGTATAACGTGGAGACCTTCCTTTACACCTTCTTAACACAAGTTAGTTCACTTTTCACTCTTATCCCACTTCTTTCCACCTTTACAAAATCCTTAGTGTAGATATTAGGTCTAGTACATATATATACTTTTACGTTATACTGTATAGATATTGTTTACTGTCTAGATAAAAAATAATCTTTATAACTAAGGTTTGATGGGAATTCCCTGAGTACGACCTTGGCTTACCTAGGAAACCTATCGTTTCGCTTATACATGGGCAAGCGATAGAAAAACTTGTACTACACGTTTATCATCTGTCAATCAACAACACATTGGTAGGAAACACTTTTTATAGCATGATCTTATTGTAATCGCCTATTAAGTCAACTACTTAGAGCTTACACGATATAATCATGAACAAATGTTGCACACACGATCACATTACAAGCAGTAGAATTAAAAATGTAAAAAAATTTAATATTGTAATGAAAAATTAATGAATATTAACAATATAAAAGTAATATTTTAAAAATATATAAAAAATTATTATTAACAAAAATTTAAGAGTCTTCACTTAATTTTGGAAATATAAAAAGAAAAATATTGTACACCTTGACGAAAACAAAAACGCAGATCCTTAATGCTTTAACGAAAATGAAAACGCGTAGCTCTAATCCCTTAACAAAAATGTTCAAATGAAAACATTTACACATTGCCTCAACCTGTGACGAAAACGTTTATAATCCCTTGTCGCTTCGTTTTGTAGGACCATCCACCGATGTCCTCCACTTACCTCATCTCTTTTGGTGCTGCCGCTATCCTCTAGTGTCGCACAGTTGCCGCCTCTAACTCTTCCAGTATGCCCATTAAATTTTCTACGTTTATAAAAAAATTAATTATCATCAGCGCCCAAACTCTTCCAGACACTACTTCTGATGCATTGTCATCGAATGTTCATGAATTTCTCCTTACTTTCTGTAATGCCCCCAAAATAAGGAAATTTATTAATTAGATATTTTTTGGAAAATATTTAATTAATTATTTGAAATTTGGAACTTTTGGTAGAAAGATTTGATTTAAGTGAATTGTGATTGGTGGATCTATATTTGGTGAAGTTGAGAGAATTGTATGCATGCATGCATGTGCATGCATGTATGTATGGATGGATGTATGCATGGATGTATGTATGGATGTATGTATGTATGTATGGATGGATGCATGCATGGATGCATGCATGTATGTATGAATGTATGGATGCATGTATGTATGTATGTATGGATGTATGTATGTATGGATGCATGTATGTATGTATGGATGTATGGATGTATGTATGCATGCATGTATGTATGTATGCATGCATGGATGTATGTATGTATGTATGTATGTATGTATGTATGTAGATGTATGTATGTATGGATGTATGTATGTATGTATGTATGGATGGATGCATGCATGGATGCATGCATGTATGGATGTATGAATGCATGTATGTATGTATGCATGGATGTATGGATGCATGTATGGATGCATGTATGTATGCATGTATGTATGCATGTATGGATGTATGTATGGATGTATGTATGGATGCATGTATGTATGTATGAATGGATGCATGTATGTATGCATGTATGTATGCATACATAGATGCATGCATGCATGTATGTAGATGCATGCATGTATGTATGTATGTATGTATGTATGTATGTAGATGCATGCATGTATGTATGCATGTATGTATGTATGAGAATAATTATATTATTGGAATAATATAATTATTTGAGAAAAGATATAATTTATTTGGGAGAAAATAATAAAAGAAGATAAAAGTGATGATTTGATAGGAAGAGTTATTGAAGAGAAAGAATATATGAGTTTAAAAAGGAAATTTGGTTGTAAATGAAGATTGAGAAGATTTTCAATTTTGTTTTGAAATAAGGAAAATAAGAAAAGAAAATAATAATAATAATTTTAATTATTATTATTTCCATTAAATAGGCTCCTTGGTAAATGTGAAATTTCACTATTCATCTTCTTCATCCAAAAGAAACCCTAGTGCAAATGCTAGCTGTCACCATCTCCTTCGTGTTGCACGTCGTCCCTTCGTTCATGATCCAAGCCATCGAAGCCAACCCCTATGTTCGCAAGCCGTCGCACATAGGTCCTCCGTCTTGCGTGATCTCTGCCACCACGCTCTCTTCCACGTTGATCGTCTCGTGCACTGATCAGTAGCCATCGTTGACTAACGTTTGAAGAGCCATCGTTCGAATGTCATCTCCTCCAATGTCTCCAATCCAGCCAACATTCGCGAACCACTATCCGAGCAACTTCTAGCCTTAGGTCCAAGTCATGCAACCTGAGCTGCACGCGAGTCGTCCTCAGTGTCTGAGCTATACGCGAGCCGCTCCCTATCTTCCAAGCCGTACATGATCCGATCCCTTTAGCTAAGCTACAAGCTTGTATTTTGGTCTTTTCCTTTTTTTTTTGTAAGTATTTAATGGGTTTTGGGTAATACCCATGAGATATTAATTTTCGACCATAAATAACTTAATTTTAGATTAAAGTGAGTTATTTTTTTCATGAAGGCCGGTTACCTCTAATTGGAAGAACTGAGAACTTTGATTTCTCCCAAATCAAGGTTGAATTAGAATTCAACCTCAACTTTGGGTAAGTTGAACTCAATGATTTTTGGGTCTTTAGGCAACTTTTAATTAAATTAATGAACTTAGTATTTTTCCTTACTGTTTAGAACTTGATTGTTTGGGAAAGCTTGGCTATTTCTGTTAGGACTATCTTTGGTTAAGCTAATCTCCAAGTAAGAGATTCTCCTACTAGACCTTCGTACTGAAGTAAGGGTTTGCATGTGATTTTTCCTATTATGCATTGACGTAGCTAAAATGCATAATGTATTGATGTTGATGATGACTGATAGTTATGAATGAGTTTATGTTGATGATGATGACTGATAGTTAGGATTGAGTTTATGTTGATGATGATGACTGATAGTTAGGACTGAGTTATGTTGATGATGATGACTGATGTTGTTAATGTTAATGCATCAAATATTAATCTCCTGATTAAGAATGCTATAATTAATATTCATGCCATGATGTTATGTTATGCTACATGCTATGGATAAGATGTTTTGTTAACTTATCTATTAGAGTCTTACCTATATGGGTGTCCCTCAGGATCACCACCTTTTTATGACTGTGTAGTCCGATGGGATCACCAGCCCGATATAAGATGATATGTATATGAGTGACTTGAAGGGGTCACTCACAGCCCAATTGTCTTAGTATCTTTTTCGAGTTCACTAAAAACCAGTTTTGTCCTAGGTGTTCATTTGAGTTCATCGAAGACCAGAGATGTTCCTACGGGATCACAATTTGCAGCGTGTTCGGGAACATGCCAGTTTAGGGGTACTACTTTGCAAGACTTTAACAGGAAGTTAACAGATACCTAACAAGACTAGTAGTAGGTCCCTTATTGAGTATATTTTTATACTCACTCTTTAAATGTTTAATTTTTCAGGCAGAGGTAGAGGTAGAGGTAAAGGAAAGCTGGCAAATGACAAGAAGTGATCGTGGTGTGCCATAGGGAAACGTTTTGCTTCTGTCGTTATGTTATCAGTTTTGATTTCAGTATTTTTGTATTTTCATTATTACTCTTTAAAACTAGATAGCGCCTGAGGTAGGATTTTATTTTAGAGATTTATTTCTGCATACATTAGTTTACTTATGAATTTATTGAGTAATTGAGGTTTTGATTTTAAAAATTAGTTTTATTTTTCATTTTTTTTAAAAAAAGTTTTATTTTCCTTTAAGTAGTAAGGACCTCAAATTAGTATAAGAAGTTGGGTTGTTACACTTTCCTTCACCTCATTCGTAGAGTACATCCTCCGTTTTTTGTTTCTTAATTGCTTTTGTAACGGTGTTTTGGTGTTTTGGTCGAAGGATAAAATTTTAATCTTAGTATACTCAAAATTTGTATGATTGCTTTCTCAATTTAAAATCTCTAATTCTTTTGACCATCTATGTTTTGGAAAATCAACTATAACATTAATAAAAGTCAAATTTTCCTGGGACAAGTTGCTGAAAGTTCTGTTTTCACTTTAAAATTTTTGTGGCAGCTTAAGTGATAATATTTCACTCCAAAATGTCTACACCTTTTGACGTCTCACTCTTTAACTTATTATCTAACTTCATGCTATTAGTATTCACCACATTTGCGAGTTGAAATTTTTGAGGTATTATTGTGTTAGGCTTGTGTGTACATGAACGATCGTTTACCTTTTATTTTGGAGGTGTGGTTATGAACTGATAATTCACTGCTCTCAGAATTTGGCCAATCTTGTCTCTTACAAAGGAAGCATTCGTTAAATATACATATTTAACTTCAAAATTTACTTGTTGAGATTGAAATATGGGATTACAAACTCAGCGTTAAAGTTAATATAGCAGCATGAAAGTGTTGATGTTTTGTTTTCCTCTTATAGTAGTTATTGTTACATCTCTCTATCTTTACGCTTTGGTTGCTTTACTCTTTATAAATCAATAAAAGTGGTGGCCACTTCATTTGGCTCTTGACCTACTTTTCTTTTATATCCGTCTTATTCATAATCTTCGATTAATGGTTTTAGTATAAAAAAATTTCAATTGTTTGCTTTAACATTTGCAAATTGGTCGAATATTATTAGTATGAAAAGTAACTTTGATAGTCCACTTGCTGCCACATTATCTTCTCATATTTTTTTATATGTTCAAGAGAAATAGACTGAGTTTACCTACTTGAGAACTGGCCTATATAAGGTTATGAATGACAAACCAAAATTTGAAAATAATTTCTAAACTATTATTTATGATTAGATGTTTTCTATGCTTGAATCTGAGTCTATGATACACGATTTCTACTAATGGTTCCAAACATAAGTTACAAGCTTAGGTTTTATAATGAAATTTATACATGATCACATTATTACTGGCTTCCTCAAAAGTAATTGAAACATATCATTTTAAGCTAGTATCGTTTATAGATTTTAAGTTTTCCATGAACAAGCTAAGTAAGCTTGAGTTTTACAACAGATAAAAAGATAAGCAGACATATATTAATGTTTTTGAAAAACAGTAAAAGATAATCAAGGACCCTTCAGTTACGACTGCAACTAATAATATAAGTAATAACTAGTGAGATAGCAGAAGAGATCAACACATGAGACTTTGGTAACCCAGTTCGGCCGATATTGCCTATGTCTGGGAAGCTGCGCATAGCTCAGATGAGTAATTTTATTAATAGTCACCATAAACATCAAAACATCAATATAACTTATGTATACATCTCAATACTATAACTATATGACTTGTGAATTAACATCAGACTCTAGGCTCCCACTAGAATAAAAAAGACTCCCGTCGACAGCGTCTGATGGTCAGGCTCCCCCTGAATGTATGCGTGACTCAATCATTAATCAAACTCACCATAGTCTCATTCTGTATATTACTCATCCGCAAACCTCATCTTTAGATAATCATGCTGCTTCCGTAGTCATAAGGTCAAGCTACCTTTTGTAGCGGACGCTTCAATGATAATTCAGAAGTTACTTCTTCGTATCAGCAATAAAAACTTTTCTCTCTATTTTTCTGCGTGCACCAGCCAATCTTCAAGACACCAATATATACATATATCTCCAGCTATGTATATGCCTTGTATCTTTAATGAGATCCCTAAAGAATAGGAACTTATTATATTCTTGGAGATAATTAGAGAGATTCCATAAATATGAGAGAATAAAATATTCATTGATTATCTTCTCTCAAATATATCTTCTCTTTTAATTTAAAAGATATTCTTTTAGACAAACTACACTTCAACAAACTCCACCTTTTGTCTACAAGGAATTTCTTTTCTGGTTCAACAACAACAGTACCACAGAGTCATTTCATTCACTCGCAACCTTCAATTCTTAGTAAGACAGATGTCATTTCATTCAGAAGATATTCCATTCATAATACAAAAGAATTTATCAAACTTCATCTGTCACAAAAATAAAAAACTACAGTCATAAAAAAAATAGGGCCAAAACACAAATATTATTCATTTCTACCTAAAACCATTAAAAAAAATCCCATAATATTTCCTCATTACATCCACTTCCCCTTTGAACTGGAAAAGTAATGACATTAACCAGATGGTGGCTCCTGACGACTAGTAGATGGTGCCGAAGACTTCAGATGTCGAATGAGAGCATCAACCTCTAATCGACGTTCATACAACAGAGTGATGGAGTTAGTCAGTGCATGAGATTCAACAGTTAAGGAATTAACAATGCGGGTAGCTAACTCACGATCCATATAGAAGCCTTCAGCAGACTCATCCCAGTCAGTAGTGTCAAAATACGTGGGTCTCGAGTTGGATGCACATCATGGTCAATATCAGGCACATGACTGCCTTGAAAGAGTCTGTGGCTAAGAGCAATTGTCTTAGGTTCAGGTCCAGGAGCATCAGTTACAGTAAGCACTGCTCCATTTAGGTGAAGCAGCAGACTGGAGAACAACCTCAAAAAAGCAATGGGAATCTTGACCTCAAATGACCCAACATGCCTCAATAGTTGATTGTAAATGAAGGCACCCGTATTTACTTTATCATCATTGCAAATTTGATATAAAAATGTACCTAAGGCAGCAGATATGCTTGAGGCATGTGAGGAAGGGAACCAATTGGCAATGTCAATCTTGTGCAAAATGGCATACTTGACGCTGAGAGCAGCCGCAGGAATTCCATTCACAGGCCATGTGGACAAGGTCCCTCCAGATAAGACAGTAGCTAGAACCTCAGTAATAGGACATGATGGAGAGCAGTCAAAATCAACAGTATTTTCAAGAAAACCATTTATCACAGTAGGTGAAATCACAAATTTGAACCCTCTAATGTGCACTGTCTGATAATCAGCACTACTCGGATCATTAAACTCATCAGGCAGATTGACGATAAATTCTCTAATTAGTTGGGGATAAAAAGGGCCAACATTCGAGATAGTTTTTTCCAAACCAGCCTTATGGATAAGGTCCATGATACTCATGCAAGATTGGTATTTGTCAGATATATTTACCGCATCGACAATTCTCCTCTGCATCACAAACTTCCAGCGTTGAACACTTTCCTCGTGGTGAAAAGAAATTCCATCAATGGGAACAGATGGAACATTCGTAGGAATTTTCTTTCGACTTGTTTTTGTGGTAACATTTCTCCTAGCCTGTTGAGTTTTTCTTTTTGGGGGTTTATGACCTTTAGGGAGATTTTGGCCTTCCTTCAGAAGATGGTGCAATGGGATCATCAATAGAAGGAGGAATGTCTTCAAGAGGTATCTCAGTATGGTTAAAAGAAGCACACTAATCATCATTTTGAGAACCATCAATTTGCTCCTCACGTGCAGTAGTAGTGATTTCAGGACTGTGTGCAGGCACCGCATCCGGTTGCGAAGTAAGTAGCTTCGATTGAGAAGGGTGAACAGAGGGAGAATGACCTGAAGGTATAGCTGGTAAGCATCGAGGGTCTCCTGGAGTTGGAATGAATACCCCTTCGGTTGATGAGCTCTTTTGAGAGTGAATGGAACCTGGGGGATCAGAAGGGAGCCTCTCAGTTATAAATGGATCTGAGGGTTTCTTTAACAATCAGATTAACGGAACATCATCCTGATCATCTTAATCCATATCCGATATAGTGGCCTCAAAAGCTCGTTGTGCATGCACAGTAGGAGAAACAGGAGCAGCAGACTCACCAACTTCAGACACTGCCTCAGAACGTAAAGACTCCTGCAACCTATTGGAGGCCTCATCCAACACTTTCTCAAACGGAAGCCGATAGGGTCTACGGGGAGGAGTGCTTTTGAATCGGCGACCTTTGACCCTTGCATGTTGTACTGGAGGAGGCGAAGAGGTGATGACATTAGATGCATCTTTAGACTGCTTAGGCATATAAGACCCCTTGCGAGTATTCACCATGACGAAAAAGATTCGAGTAACTGATGTATCAACTCCAGAATGTGTAACGACTTAAGATGATCTCAGTTTAAATAACCAAAATAAAATTCAAATAGTCAGAAATTAAACATACATGAATGAAAGAAGAACCCCATCAGCTGAAAAGACCTCCATTTACTCCAAAAACGGCGCTGACAACTTTAAAGATTTGAAACATGGAGACATGCACCGTCTTTATAGCTAATCACGAAGTTAAGTGCGACACACACCTAAACCAACACGTAAGTATTCGAATGAGCTAGCATCCAGGGGTTTAGTGAAGATATCAGCTATTTGTAAATTTGAACGAATATGATCAAACTTGATTACTTTGTCTTCAACTAGTTCTTGAATAAAGTGGTGTCTTATATCAATATGCTTAGTTCGACTATGTTGAATAGGATTCTTAGATATATCAATTACACTCATATTGTCACAATACAACGTCATAGTGTCCTGATCAAAGCCATATTTAGCTTCAGCTGTAGATAAAGAAACACAGTTTTGCTTCTTACTTAACCATGAGATTAAATTGTTTCCCAAAAAGAAGCAACTTCCAGATGTACTTTTACGATCATCAGCTGAACCTGCCCAGTCAGCATCACAGTATCCAACTAGAGTGGGATTGGTATCATAGGAATACATCATTCCAAAGCACTGGTCCCATGAATATATTTAAGAATTCATTTAACAGCTTCTAGGTGAGTGATGCGGGGATCCGCCTGATAACGAGCACATATTCCTACAACATAAGCTATGTCAGGTCGACTTGCTGTTAAGTATAATAGGCTGCCTACTATACTCCTGTAAAGTTTGTGATCAACTTCAGCACCTTCAGTGCCTTTTGTAAGTTTAACATGTGTCGTAGCTGGAGTCCGCTTATTTCGAGCCTGTTCCAAACCAAACTTTTTGACCATATTCCTGGCATACTTTTCTTGTGACATGAAAATGCCATCATTCTTTTGCTTAATTTGAAGTCCCAGAAAACATGAAAGCTCTCCAACCATGCTCATTTCAAATTCTGACTGCATAATATTAATGAAATTATTTATTAGATCCTGAGGAAATCCTCTAAAAATGATGTCATCAACATAAATTTGAGCCACCAACAGTTGGTCAGATTTCCTGTGTATGAACAAAGTCTTATCAATTTCTCCTCTGGAATATCCTTTACCTCTCAAGTATACAGTTAGTCGGTCATACCAAGCTCTCGGAGCTTGCTTTAGTCCATATAAGGCTTTGTTGAGCTTATACACATGCTTCGGGTGCTGGGAATCAAAAAAACCTTTTGGTTGAGCAAGATAAACCTCCTCATTCAAGTACCCATTTAAGAAGGCACTCTTTACATCCATCTGATACAATTTAAATTTCTGTATGCATGATATACCAAGTAAAAGTTGAATGGCTTTAAGTCGAGCAACAGAAGCAAATGTTTCATCAATGTCAACACCTTCAACTTGAGTATACCCTTGAGCTACTAATCTGGCTTTACTTTTCGTCACACATCCAGTTTCATCTATCTTATTTTTAAATATCCATTTGGTGCCAATAACGTTTACACCTTCTGGCTTTGAAACTAATGTCTAGACATTGTTTCGTCTAAATTGCAGTAGCTCATCTTGCATAGCATTTAACCAATACTCATCCTTGAGAGCAGAGTCAACAGTTGAAGGTTCAATGGTGGAAGTATAACACAAATTAGCAACCATCTTCAAATAGTCAATCTTATCTTTCCTTCTGGTTTGCATCCCAGCTGATGGATCACCTATGATAGTGCTTGTTGGATGATTTTTCTTTACATAAGCTGAAGGGATTAGTTCTGATTTTTTAGTGATAATTTCTTCTGATGATTTTTTCAAACTTTTGCCTGGATCGTCAGATGAATTGGCATGTATCATAACGTGAGCCATTTCTTGTAATGTCCTGTTCTTTCTTTCTACTACACCATTTTGTTGAGGAGTTATCGGTGCAGAAAACTCATGGTGTATTCCTTCTAACAGACAAAAACTGTTAAAGCCTTCATTATTGAATTGTTTACCATGATCACTTCGGATTCTTGTTATCTTCTTCTCTTTTTCACGTTGTAGCTTCAAACACACATTTTTGCATATTTCAACCATATCTGTTTTTCCTTTAAGAAAATAAACTCAAGTGTATCTTGAGTAATCATCAACAACAACCAGCACATACCTCTTACCTCAAAGACTTTCTATTTGCATTTGACCCATGAGGTCCATATGTAACAGTTCCAAGACTCTATTGGTATAACATTCTTTCAAACTTTTATAAGTAGACCTTGTTTGCTTACCAATTTGACATCCACAGAAGAAATTTCCATTGACGTTTAAATCAAGAATTCCCACAATTGTTTTATTTTTAATAATTGTTTCCAATCCTCTCATACTGACATGCCCCATCTTTCTGTGCCATAGCCATGTTTGATTTGATCTTATCAACTGACAGGTGTCAGACATATTTGAATTTCAATGATAGCAACTATCGGCTTGTCGTTACTACCCATACAAATTTGATTTTATTTATTCATAACAACACAACTAATATCATCAAAACTAACTTTGTAGCCTTGATCACATAGTTGACTTATACTGATCAAGTTAGCTTTTAGTCCATCCACATACCTAACATCGTTTAGACGTGGTAGGTCATCTTTGTCTATGTTACCTTTAGCTATAATTTTTTCTTTTGCACCATCAGCAAAGGTAACATGTCCGGTGACACAGTCGTTTAAGTTCGTAAAGTAGGATCTGTTTCCAGTCATATGTCTGGAGCATCCACTATCAAAATACCACGCATCATCTGCGGTCTGAATGGATGTAAAGGCAATCTTACATCTTTCAGCAGATTTAATTCTCTAAACCATGCGAGGTTGAGCACGGCTTCTATTTCAGTGTTTCTGTTGACGCAACTGGTCTTGCCTTAATTTATAACAAATTGACCTGATATGACCTTTTCGACCACAATAGTAACAAGTTCTCCTAAAAGATTTAACTAGAGTCCTAATGTCAGTCTCTGTATGAATCGTGTCATATTCAACTCTCATTGAGGCAGAAACAAATTTGATTTCTGATGTAGCTTTAGAACTACTTGCAGAGGCCACAAATCCCAACCCATATCTATGAGAGCCATTATGTTCAGCTTTAAGTATTGAATCTAGATTCTCCGTTCCTGAATTTAGCATTTTAACAGATTTTAAAATATGATCATTCTTATTCTGAATCTCTTTCAATTTTAACTTTAGAGAAGATATTACAGACATCAACCGTTCATTTTCTTCTAAAAGATCTTGAATCCTTTCCTTTTGTATTGCCCTTGCTTCACAATCTTCTTTCCATAGAGTTTCAAGCTTTTCAATTGACAATTCATCATTTTTTCTTTCTACCAAACATTCACTATCATCATCAGTGTTCTCATCAGTAATTCGTATCGTGAAAGCATTTATGTTGCCATCATCATCTCTGCTATCAATAGATTCTTCATCTGACAGTGTGACACAAAAGTTTTTCTTCTGTTTTCTCAGGAATGTGGGACATTTTGCCTGATAGTGACCAACTCCTCCACATTCTCTACACCTGAAAATCTTTCTGTCACCTTCCTTTTTCTTAAGATAACCATCACTTCTTCTATCAGAATTTCATTATTTCTCCTGGTACGACCATTATCATTCCTTCTTCGTACAGATTAGCAGTTTGAACATTCATACCTGTGGCATTCGAACTTTTTAAATTCCAAAGGGCGTTTGTGAATTGTTTGGTTAATAAAGCTATTGACTCATCCATATTTACTTCAGTATCGCAACCAGCCTCCTCACTTACATGTGTGGATTTAAAAGCAATTCCCTTGCCTTTCTTACTTTCTCTATCAGTAGTGGCCATCTCAAACGTAAGCAACGAGCCAAACAATTATCAAGTTTCAGCGTTGTAATATCACGAGCTTCCTCAATTGCAGTAACTTTCATATCGAATTTTATGGGCAAGCATCGAAGTACTTTCTGAACCATCTTAGAATAAGGTATCTTTTCACCGAGCAGCAAGGACTCATTTGCAATTTCAAGAACTCTCTTATTGTAATCAAACACTTATTCATCCTCAGTCATTCTCAATGCGTCAAACTTAGATGTTATCAACTGTAGTCTTGAGATCTTTACTTTGGAGGTACCTTCATACGCTACCTCCAAGGTTTTCCAAGCTTCTTTGGCTGTACTGCAGGAATTTATTAACTTGAAAAGATTCAGGTCAACACCATTAAATATCGCTTTAAGAGCTCGGGCATTCCCAACAAAAACTTGCTCTTCTGCATTGGTCCAATCAACTTCAGGTTTTGGAACTGAGACACCATTCACGGTAATTATAGGAGGATCATAACCAGCCACAAGAGCTCTCCAAGCTTTTCCATCTAACGTCTTAATGAAGAAGATCATCCGAGGTTTCCAATATGAGTAGTTTTTACCATCTAAAACAGGAGGACGAGATGCAGATGGTCCTCCTCTGATTATCTCTATGATCTCTCAACCAGCTCTGATACCAAATGAAAAACAGTAAAAGATAATCAAGGACCCTTCAGTTACGACTGCAACTAATAATATAAGTAATAACTAGTGAGACAGCAGAAGAGAATAACACATGAGACTTTGGTAACCCAGCTCGACCAATATTGCCTACGTTTGGGAGCTGCCCACAGCTCAGATGAGTAATTTTATTAATAGTCACCATAAACATCAAAACATCAATATAGCTTATGTATACATCTCAATACTATAGCTATATGACTTGCGAATTAACATCAGACTCCAGGCTCCCCCTGGAATAAAAAAGACTCTCGTCGACAGCGTTTGATGGTCAGGCTCCCCCTGAATATATGCGTGACTCAATCATTAATCAAACTAACCATAGTCTCATTCTGTATATTACTCATCCGCAAACCTCAACTTTAGATAATCATGTTGCTTTCGAAGTCATAAGGTCAAGCTACCTTTTGTAGCTGGCGCTTCAATGATAAATCGGAAGTTACTTCTTCGTATCAGCAACAAAAACTTTTCTCTCTATTTTTCTGCGTGCACCAGCCGATCTTCAAGACACCAATATATACATATATCTCCAGCTATGTATATGCTTTGTATCTTTAATGAGATCCCTAAAGAATAGGAACTTATTATATTCTTGGAGATAATTAGAGAGATTCTATAAATATAGGAGAATCAAATATTCATTGATTATCTTCTCTCAAATATATCTTCTCCTTTAATTTAAAAGATATTCTTTTAGACAAACTACATTTCAACAGTTTTCATATTACTTTTTGAAATTTCTATTAATTACATGACTGAGATGTTGAGCCCGAGGCTATATGGTATAATAATATATATTTTTTGAAATAATTTGTTTAAAGCCTAATAAAAAAACTTCACAATCTTTTAAGAAAACACTAGCTGTTAGACACAAAGATAAATAATAATATAATAATATATCTTTTAAAAATAATTTGTTTAAAGTCGAATAAAACAACTTCACAATCTTTTAAAAAAAAAAAACTAGTTGTTAGACACAAAGATAAATAACGATATTAAATTCATTTTCTTTATAAAAGCCAATAAAAGAAACAAAAGCAAAAATAAAAACAAAAACCACGTGTTATTTCTCTATTGCTCCATGTGGCTTTCTCTAATTGGATCAAATTGATTATTTCGCTCCCACATCACCATCTCAAGTATTATTCCATTTAAGCTTCTTTCAACAATATTTTCTTCGTTTGAACTTCGATTTGGGTGATTCAAGAGGCGTTAGAATCATTGTTTCGAGCTCTACGTAATGAACTATTCAAAGTAATAAAATTATCAATAAAAAGATTTAGATTTGTTATCATCAAAACATTAATTAATTAATTAAAATTAATTAATTTGAGATTAAGAGCCAAAAAGCCAACAATCTCCCCCTTTTTTATGATGACAAATCATTAAAGAAAAATAACTTGAAACACACATAACCATAGGAACAAACATAATCAACAAGTAATTATATTATCAAGTTTATGTATATCAAGAATGTATATCACCATAATGTACATGTATCTATTTCACCACAAAGATCAAACTTGAAAATAATTGAAAATAGATACTTCTCCCCCTTAATTAATTCTTCCTCTAAAAAGGAATATGCATTATTAAATAGAAACAATTATGCAACAAATTCACAATAAACATATTTTTCTTATACCTCTCCCCCTTTGGAATCATAAAAAAGAATAACTAGGAAGTAAATTCTTCCTAACAAATTATGAACACACATACAAAATGTCTAATTCTTCCCCTATCAACATGCATTCGGTAACGATATCAAGTAAGATATAAAATCAAGATGCTTCACAACAAATAATACAATGCTCAAGCCTATTTTTATAAAAATGTTCTTCATTCAAAGGCTTGGTAAATATATCCGCTAATTGATTATCAGAGCTCACAAGCTCAAGAGTAATATGACCATTTTGCACATGCTCTCTAATAAAGTGATGTCTAATATCAATATACTTAGCTCTAGAATGATGTATAGGATTCTTAGTCAAATTAATGGCACATTATCAAATTTGAATCCAAAATCACAAAGATTTTGTTTCATCCAAAGAATTTGTGCACAACAACTAGCAACCGCAATATATTCCTCTTTGGTAGTGAATAAAACAACGGAATTTTTTTTTTACTAAACCAAGATACTAAGGAATTACCAAGAAATTGGCTAGTCCTACTAGTACTTTTATGGTCAAGTAAACTATCGGCAAAATCCGCATCGAAATATCCTACCAAATTAAACTCAACATTTCTAGGATACCATAATCCAACATTAATAGTTCCAAGCAAATATTTAAGTATCCTTTTTAACGGCATGCAAATGTGATTCTCTAGGAGTAGATTGAAATCTAACACAAAGACATACACTAAACATGATATCGGGTCTACTAGTGGTCAAATAAAGTAAGGATTCGATCATACCTCGATAAGTCTTTATATCCACGCATTTACCTTTTTCATCTTTGTCAAGCTTAGTGGTAGTGCTCATAGGAGTTTTTGCAATTTTACCCTCATTGAATTTGAATCTCTTGAGCAAATCCCTTGTGTATTTTTCTTGACTTATGAAGATGCCATCGTTGAGTTGTTTGATTTGAAGATCAAGGAAGAAACTAAGTTCTCCCATTATACTCATCTCAAACTCATTATGCATATACTTGGAAAATTCTTCACACAAGGATGAATTTATAAAGCCCAAATATATTATCATCCACATAAATTTGCACTGTAAGCATGTCATTGTTTTTAACCTTAATAAAGAGAGTATTATCAATTTTTCCCATCTTAAAGTCATTCTCAAGTAAAAAATTGCTAAGTCTATCATACCAAGCTCCACAAGAGCCTTTTTCAACTTATAAACATGATTAGGTAAATAAAAACTTTCAAAGCTCGGAGGTTGTTCTACATAAACTTCCTCTACAATATAACCATTTTAAAAAGCATTTTTTGTATCCATTTGATACAAAATGAAATTCTTATAAGAAGCAAAAGTAAGCAGCATTCTAATAGCTTATAATCTAGCAACTGGTGCAAAAGTCTCTTCGTAATCTATACCTTCTTCTTGACAATAACCTTGAGCTACAAGTCTAGCTTTATTTCTAATGATATTTCCGTTTTCATCCATCTTAGTTCTAAAAACTCATTTGGTTCCTATGTAGATGTTTTAGAAGGCCTAGGGAACAATTCTCAAACTTTGTTCCTTTTAAATTGATTTAATTCTTCTTGCATAACTAAAGTCCAAAACTCAGCACATTCGGCATCTTTAAAACTTCTGGGTCCAGTTTGAGACACAAAAGAAAGATTACTTAATAAATTAAGAGAAGAACGAGTTTTCACACCTTGTTTGGGATTGCCAAGAATTGAATCTTTGGGATGGAATGGAGCATATCTCTACTCTTTCGGCAAGGATGAAGTATCATCTTCTTTCTTTTCTATGATGTTCACATCTTGCATACTTGGAACAATTTCTTTACTTTTATCACTAACAAGTAAATCTCCAAAATCTTTTTCTAAATCATCACTACAAATAGACTCATTAGAAACATTATTACAAGATTCATCAAACACAACATGCATAGATTTCTCAATAACTAAAGTTTTCTTATTTAAACTCTATAAGTCTTACTAGTACAGGAATATCCTAGAAAAATACCTACATCCATCTTAGAATCAAATTTTTCAAGTTTTTCTTTGTTATTCAAAATAAAAAATTTACAACAAAAAACATTGAAATACCCAATATTTGGAATTTTGTCATGCCAAAGTTCATAAGGAGTTTTATCTAGAGAGGGTCTAACTAAAACTCTATTTAAAACATAGCAAGCAGTGTTAATGGCTTTCGCCCAAAAATATTTAGGCAAACCATACTTATTCAACATTGATCTAGCAAACTCTTGCAAAGTACGATTTTTCCTTTCAACCACACCATTTTGTTGAGGAGTTCTTGGTGAGGAAAAATTAAGAGACAAACCATTTTCTTCACAAAAAGTTTTAAAAGCATCATTATCAAATTCTCATCCATGATCACTCATAATTTTAGAAATAAAAAAATCCTTTTTCATTTTGAACTCTTTTTGCAAAGGTAATAAAACTTTTCAAAGCATCATACATATGTTTTATCATCAAAATCCAAGTAAATCTAGAAAAATCATCAACTATCATAAATGCATAATAATTTTCTCCATAGCTAGCAAGTCTAGAAGGACCAAATAGGTCCATGTGTAACAGTTGTAGGGGTCTAAAAGTAGAGATCACATTTTTAGATTTGAAAGAGGACTTGGTTTGCTTACCCATTTGACAAGCATCACAAACTTTGTCCTTTTCAAATTTAAAATTTGGAAGACTTCTAACCAAACAATTCTTGAAATTATTTGAAATTAAGTGCATGCTAGCATGTCCTAGTCTTCTATGCCATAACTAAGAATTATCATGCAAAACCGAAAGACATTTATCAATAATAAGACAATCATTCAAATCACGAGTGTACACATTTTCATCCCTATTTCCAACAAACAAAACTTTTCTATCACTAACATTTTCAATAATGCAATTCTTTTTATCAAATATTACTCTAAATCCTTTATCACACAATTGACTAATATTAAGCAAATCATGCTTTAAGCCATCAACCAAATGAACATTTTCAATCAATCATTTTCTATATTACCCTTACCAATTATTTTACTTTTCTTGTTGTCACCAAAGGTTCCCATGCCTCCATCCTTTTTGAAGAAAAAGATAAGCTTGGATTGATCTCCCGTCATGTGTCTTGAGCAACCACCATCCAAGTACCGTTTGTTTTTCTTGAAGGCTTTCAAACAAACTTAAAAACAACCAAGTTCAAGTTTGATTCTTTGGTGCCCATACTTGTTTGGGTCCTAGAATGTTAGCATTTACATATTTAGGGATCCATTTCTTTTTTCAATAGACATTAGAAGCATTGGATCTAGATAGGTAACAATAGTAAGCTTTATGTCCATACTTGCCACAAGAAAAACAAACAACATTATGCAAGGATTTATTTTTCAAACAAATTTATGTACTTTATTTTTCTCGGAGAAATTCTTCCTTGGAGAATTGTAAAACTTTGCTTTTTGTGAAAAATTTCTTCTTGAAGAAGTAGTGTGAGCATACTTCAATTTAAAGCATTTTGGTCTAGTGTGACCTTCAACACCACAATTATGACATGTAGGTACAAAACTAGATTTAAAATGATTAGGCACATCATTAGGCATATTAAGCTTAGACACAATAGGAGATGCTTTAACAAATGTAGTTTTAGAACTTAAAGGAGTAGTGATTCATCAATATAGCCTAAACCTCTCTTATCACCAATGATTTTCCTACTTCAATAATTTTGTCCAATTTTTGAGCACCTATTATAAACTTTTTAATAGTCTCTGTAGCTTTATCAATATCTTGTAAAACATTTAGTTCATTTTCTTTAAGCATTTTAATCAAGTTATCTTTTTTACAACTATTATGCTCATAAAATCTAACTTTATCAAGCAAAGCATCTTTCTCGTTACAATCACAAACATGCTTATCACTAGAGACATTCAATTCTTCAATTTGCACAACATTTTCATTCTCTTTAAAAGAAGCAATTTTATCGAGTAAAGACTTATTTTTACTAGTTAAAACATTGTATTTCATTTTAAGCACAACATACTTCGAACTAAGTTTTTCTAAGTCATTTTGCATGTTTTCAAAATTTTCAAACAATTCATCAATAGAAGGAGGTTCTAGAGTTACCACATCACCATGTTCATCTTCTTTGTCACTATGAGCCATGAGGCCAAGGTTTGCCATTTCTTCAACTTCACTTTCACTTTCACTATTATCATCACAAGTAACCTTCTGTAACGGCCCAACTCCTTATACTAAGTCGAAGCCATTACTAAATGTAAATGACAGAAATAAAGTTATAAAGTTTGGCTAAAACGGACAAACCTCAAAATTTTATTTATTTAAAAACCAAATCAGGGTAATGTGCGAAATGTAAACAAGTATTAAAATCCTACTCGGGTCCTATCTACTTTTAAAGAAACGAAATAACAAATAAAGAATAATAAAAATTCAAATACTAAAAGTTTAAACTGGGGTGTGAAGCGGAAGCAGAGATCCCATGGCTCGCCACGGTCACTTCTGGTCGCTCGCTAGCTTGTCCTTGCCCTTACCTCTGCCTCAACCTGAAAAACATGAAATGAAAAGAGTGAGTATAAAATACTCAGTAATGGACCCACTACTAGTCCCACTAGGTATCTGTTAACTTCCTATTAGAGTCTTGAAAATGGTATCCAAGAACTAGCACGTTCCCGAACACGTGCAACATGTGATCCCGTAGGAACAAAATCTGGTCTTCGGTAACCCCAAGGAACACCTAGGAAAATCTAGTCTGTAGCGTACCCGGAGGAAGCGCTAAGATAATCGGGCTGCGAGGATCCCGTCGAATCGCTCGAATCATCTCTGTACCAATGCTAGACTGGTGGTCCCGTCGGACTACACAGTCCCAAATAGGTGGTGATCCCGAAGGACACCCATGCAGGTACGACTCTAATAGGGTAAGTTAACATGCACCTTAACCATACATATAGCATAACATCATCACGTAATCATATCACATCTCATCACAATGTCCAAACATAAAGTCATAACAAGCCACGTTATTACATTATACCATGCCATCATATCAAATCACATCATCAGTCACATCATGTCCTCATTAATTGACATATCGTTATACAGTCTAATCCTTAACATGCATAACTAGGAATGCATGCAGTCTCATGATTCTAATCGTAGAGCTAGTAGAACAAATCTCTTACCTGGAGATTTGCTCAGGCGTATTTTAACAGTAAAATCACACGCCTTCCACGCAGCGAGGTCTTAAATGATTAATAACGCCAATTTTCATAACTTGAGCATTAAACGACCAAGGACTCAAGAATTTAGTTGGAATAACTTACTCGTGGTCGGGTTACAAGGAGATGGCCCTCAACTGGAAAAATCTTACGCTCCACAAATCAATTGGTCCAAGCTGTCCTTTTAAGAAAAACAATTTAATTTAATCCAAATAAATTATTTAGCTTCCAAAAATATTAAGTCCTTGCTGGGTGTGCCAAAAACCCACTCAACTTACCAAAATAGGTGCAGAGGATCGGAGCAGGCTGACGGCTCAAAGACAGACAAATCAGATCGGCTAGAAAGCAAGAATCAACTCGGCTTGCGGCAGGAGGGAAACGCGGCTCGGCTGGGAATCGGCTTACGAAGGAGGGCGCGGGCGTGGCTCGCGGTGTGGAGCGGGCGCGGGTGGCGATGCAGAGCGGGTCTTCGGGTCGGTGCGGGTCAAGTTGGGTCACGAGTCGGTGCGGATTGATTGGGGGGTTTGCGGAGGTGCGATCGCGGCTTGGCTTCGCCGACTTTGACGGGTGGCACTCGACATACGACGACATGGCTGAGTAGGCGACTGGGCGATCCGGCTGAATCCGTGGTTGGCGCTCGACGGCGTACTGTGGCTGCAGGTCGACGGCTACCCTTGGCTAGACGACCCAACGCCCGCGGATGGCTGGAGACGGAGGCGATGCTCGACGTGCGGCGACACGCGGTGCGGCTACGGCGGTGGCTGCGACACTTCGTAAGGGAGGTGGCGACAGTGGCGGCGACGACGAGTCCGTCGGAGGCTAGGGTTTCCAACAAAATGATAGGGTTAGCTTCCCTTTTTCTCTTCTTTTTTTTTTTTGAAAAAGATGGTGGGTTTTTATGGAGCACGGGTCCCTATGCCTCATTTAAACACCCAATAACCCAACCTTCTCTCACCTCCTCCAAATCTCACCAAAATTCTCCTTTTTTCTTCTTTTAATTAATTTTTCTTTCTTTTTCCAATTAAATCATCACATCTCTCTCCTCAACCAACCAACCAAACCTCTTTATTTAAAAACAATATTTCTACCATTTTATCATCCAAATAAAATAATTATATTCCTCAAAACTTAGTTAATCACAAAGTCAAAATATAAATAATCAAGTTCCTCAATTACATCCAACGTTCCCATAATTACACTTAAGACGATAAATTAAGTTCCAAATTGTTGGGGCGTTACACCTTCATTGCCGTCTTCTTGCATTTCTTAGATGATTTGAGGAGAGAGCAATCCGTTCTTATGTGACCCGTCTTTTTGCATTCATAACAAATCACCTCATCCTTTTTCTTTTTTCACCTTTTGTTTCTTTTTAGGTTGATAGTTATTTCTTGAAATATTTTTTCCTTTTTATGAAATTTTTGTACTTACATGAGAAATAAGCAATGTCATCTTCGTCAAGGTCATCCTCATCTTTGGATCAACCTCTAAGGAGATGGTCTTTAATGCAATGCTCTTCTTTTTCTTGGACTCATTCTCCAAGTGCTCCTTCATAATGATCTCAGTTATGAGTGAGCCAATAAGCTCATCTAGTGGAAGTTTAGTGAGATCCTTTGCTTCTTGGATTGTCGTTACCTTAGCTTCTCAAGTCTTAGGTAGAGACCTTAAAATGTTTCTAACATTTTCCAAAGTTGTATAGACTTTACCAAGACCCTTTAAAGCATTTATGATCTTAGTAAATCTAGTAAACATATCGGTGATAGTCTCATTAGCATCCATCTAAAACAACTCATAATTATGAACAAACATGCTAATTTGAGACTCTTTAGCTTAATTTGTTCCTTCATGAATAATTTCAAGAGTATTCCAAATTTCTTGAGTAAGAAGAACACATGGATATTGAATTCATCTTTACTCAAAGCACAATATAAACAATTAATAGCTTTAGCATTAAAAGAACACTTTTTCATTTCATTTTCATCATACTTTTCTTCTAATTTAGGCTTATAAACATTATCAATCTTTTTCATAAGTACATAAGGGCCTTTAGCAACAATTAACCACATATTATAGTTAATAGATTGCAAATAAATTTTCATTCTAGCTCTCCAATATGCATAATTTGAATCATCAAAATAAGAAGGCCATGAAGTAGATTGGCCTTCAACAATCCCATTTGCCAATAGGTTTGCCATAATACTCTAACAATAAAGTTTATCAAGAAATTGAAATTTCAAGACGAGCGACCTCGCTCTGATAGCAATTGCTGGACTAGTATGACAACCCTAGTGGGGGGTGAATAGGGTTTAATTAAACTTTTTAACAAATAAGCCTAAATTAAACTAATTAGATAAATTTTAAATTAAACAAAGAAAATTAGCTAAAATATGTTAAATAATAAGATTGATAAAAAGTATGAAATAGAGTATGCAATCAAATTAACTTAACCAACAAGAATATGTAATTAAAATTAAATGCAAAAATAATTAGAAAAGAGTTAGAGAAGAAGACACCGTAATTTTATAGTGGTTCGGTCAAACTCGACCTACATCCACTTTGTAACGCTCAAAATTTAAGGAAATTAGGATTAATTACATATTTTGGGAGAATATTTAATTAGTTTAGAGATTTGAAATTTTTGGTGTTGTAAAAAGTTTTGATTTAAGTTGTTAATTGGTTGATTTTATTGGTGAGATTATGGGTAGTTAAATATATATATATGTGATTATATAATTAATTAAATTTTGATGGTTATAGATAGTTATATTATCTATATTATGAAGATAATATAATTATTTAAGGAAATATATATTATTTTGGGAGAAGAGAAAAAGAAGATAAAAAGAAGATTTGATAGGAAGAGTTAATGAGGAAAGAGGATATTTGAATTTTGAAAGGAATTATTTGATTGGTATTTAAGTGAAGAGAGAGAATATGTGATTTGGTTATTTTGGAAAAGATTATGGGAAAAGGAAAAAGTAAAAATAAAAATAATGATAATATTATTATTATTATTTTATTTAAATACACCCCTCAAAAAGCGTGCAAGTAAAACCACCATATTCATCTTCTTCTTCCTCAAAGAGTCCCTAAAAACCCTAGCCGCCAAATCAAGATTCAGCCGCCGTCGCGTACCTCCACCGCACGTCCACTCGCCTGTTTCTTTCTCCGTTGTTCACCGTCATTATTCTTATCGTCCATTTTGCCGTCCATCGAAGCCAATCGCGAGCTCAACTGTTATTAGTCACTAATAGTCGTCGCCGTCTTCTTTCGTCAATCCCTTACCGCACATCGTCATCTCCGCCATGTTTATATGCCGTGCAATATCATTGTCGGTTGTCGCCAATCATCGTGCTCACCCATCCATCCAGTCATTATTTGCATCCTAACCGAGTCCAATCGAGTGGATTCTTCGTGAGCCGCTACCCTTCAAAGCCACCTCCTAACCATGTTAGTGAGCCGTTCTCTGTGTCCGAGCCACCTGAGCCACCTCTCCTTTACCCAAGCCGAGTTCTTAACTGAGCCAGCCAAGTTGAGCCACTTTCCTATTTTTTGGTAAGTTTTGGGACTTTAAGTAACCATTGAAATTATTATTTTTAGTTATTGGGTTCCCTTACTATTTAGGACTTGGACTTTTTGGAAAGCTTGATTGTGACTGTTAAGATAGTTTGGTTAAGCTAATCTTGAGATAAAAGATTCTTTTACTAGACCCTCGTACTAAAGTCAAGAGTTTGCATGTGATTTCTGTATTATGCATAAAATGCATAACGTATTGATGACATATGTTGATGACTAATATCTATGACTGAGTTATGTTGATGATGATGACTGATTTATGTTAATGGTGATGCATGAAATATTAATCTCCCAATTGAGAGCGTTATGATTAATATCTGTGCCATGTTTATGATATTATGATGTGCTACATGCTATGGATTGGGTATTCTGTTAACTTTGTCTGTTAGGGTCGTACACATATGGGTGTCCCTCGGGATCACCACCTTTTTTTATGACTATATGGTTCGACAGAATCACCAGCCTCATGAGATGTTATGTATATGAATGGTCTGACGAGGTCACTTAAAGTCCAATTGTTCTAAGTGTTCCTTCGGGTTTACTGAAGACCAGTTTGTCATAGGTGTTCCTTCGAGTTCATCGATGTAACGCTCCAAATTTTGAGGTAAATTTTAACATTTTTTATGTTAATTTTTGGGGATTTAAAATTTTGGGTGTTAAATGTATTTGGTTCAGAAGAGAAAAGAAAAAGAAAATGAAGGGTATTAATTTTTAATAATACAATATAATATAAAATAATATAATAATAATAATAATAGATTATATTATTATTACTATTATTATTATTATTGTTATTATTTAATATATATATATATATATATATATATATATATATATTATTTTTTTAAACCCTAAAACATCTCTCTTCTTTTCCCGCGCCGCTAGCCCCCCCTTTCGACTTCTCTCTGTTTTCTTCTTCTTCTTCCTTCGCTCGACCACCGCCGCTTTCCTCCATCCATTTCTCTTTCGTTCATCACACACAGCCGCCCCATCGTCGTCTTCTTGCCCCGAAAATCGACCGCGTCCGCATGCCTCCATCTCCGTCTCTGCGGTAGTCTCTCTGTCTTCTTCGTCGTCGGCTTCGCAACGACGACGTGCAGTTACCGCGGCAGCCCATCTCACGTTCTCTCTCCTTCTCTCACCGTCCATAGGTTTGTCGATCGTCTCTGCCTCAACCACACGTTCCCCTCCTCCGTACGCCGTCCGACGCAGCCCGAAAGAACAGAGTTGAATCGCGGACAGTCGCCGCCATCGTCGTGCGTTCTTCTCGTCTGTCGTCGCGTGCAGTCGAAACTAGTCGTTCGCGTGCGCTGGCTGCAAGTTGAACCAAGCCGAGTCGCGAGCTGAGTCTCGAGTCGAGCCGAGCTGCAAGTCGAACCAAGCCATGTCGAAAGCCGAGTCGAGTCAAGCCGCGAGTTGAACCAAGTCGAGCCACGAGCCGAACCGAGCCTCGAAGGTACTTTCCCCACACGTCGAGTCATGATAAGTCCTTGGTAAGGATTATTTAGTGAGTTTCCTAACGTTGCTATAGCTGATTCAAGTATAGATATTGGAATAAAACGTGGAACTTATCGGGTGGTGTTACCTTTCGTTCCTTGAAGGTGTTAGAGAAGTGGCGCTCAAGTTCTTGGGTTTCACGACAACCTTAGTTGGAGATAGCGCTCCTTTACTCGGGTAAATCGGCGGATGTTGCTTTGGAACGTTTTAAATGTGGATGTTGGTAATGCCATCATTTAAACCCTTATGTTTGTGTTTAGGTTGATTCGTTTGGACGTTGAATTGAACAAGGACTTTAGCAACATTTCAGGTAAGGGATTTCTTACTACTAGACCTCAGACCAAGACTGGAAACGTAGTAACCCACATGGGAATTATACGATAGCGACTGTACTGAATTGATTGATACATGTTTGCCTAGAAAACATTACCAATATGCACTCTTGGATTGATTAAAGGTGACATGATCGTTAGTTGTAGCCTACGTATTTATATATGTGAATGAGTTGTTCTGCGGATGGAGCACAGATGCCCAGATGTTCCGTGTAATGTAGTTATGTTGATGGGCTGTGCTGTTAACTGAAATAGTAATGTTGATGGATTGTGAAAATTCGTAATGTTATGTATAGTTGAAGTATGTTATTGGGCTACTAGTTATTGAGTTAGGTTGTGGAGGGATAAAGAGTTTGAAAACCTCATATGTAGATTGTGTATTCGCTGTTGGACAATGTTGTAGACTGAATACGACCGTTATGCATAATATGGACGTTATGCATAACATAGATTACCTATAGTTGTGCTAGGGTTTGAACTGAGATGAAGTTACCGTCAGGTGATTTTATAAAGTGATGATTTGACTAGTTGACTGGATTTAGGTAATGTCACGATGACGTGTGAATTGGATATACGTATAGCGACTAAGGAGACTGTTGATTAAACCTAAACTGTCTGACTAGCTAAGCTTATAAACGTTAGCTTGAACGTTATTGTAATGTGATTGTTATAGACGGTTTAGTATGGGCTGAGGGGTAACAGTTAGCTTTATCTATGGGGTAGTGTACCTTGCAGGCATGGTGTCCTTCGGGATTCCTCGACTGATATATGTATCCTTCAGGATCACTAGACTGATATGTGCATCCTTCGGGATCACTCGACTGATATGTGTATCCTTCGGGATCACTAGACTAATATGTGCATCCTTCGGGATCCCTAGATTGATTGATATTTGCGTTCTACGGAACCACTAGACTGTTTATGTAGGGTACCCCTTAATAGGAAGCTAATTGTTATTACCCTAACGGGACCAGTAGTGGGTCTCTTACTGGGTATATTCTTATACTCACCCTTTTCTCTTTAACATTTTAGGTAATGGTAACGCGAGGGGCAGACCAGCGAGAGGTAAGAAGGATGTGTGAAGGTCATATGGACGCGTCTGGTTTTCTTTATGCTTCCGCTGATGTATTTGTTACTTCCTATTTCTTTTAATTATCAGATGAAGTCATGGTTAGAACATCTATTTTACCGTTTTATTTTGACGACTTTGTGAACTATGTTTTGGAACTTTTGGGAAAGTGATCTAAAATAGGGTCCGAAATTATTTTTGTGATATTTTGAATGCTTTTAAATGAATCGTAATATGTCTTTTATGAGTTTGTGCGTTTTACTATCGAGTCTTAGTAGTAAGTAGTGACCTCAACTTAGTCTGGAAAGTTGGGTTGTTATAATCGAAGACCAGTTTTGTCCTAGGTGTTCCTTTGGGCTCACGAAAGACGAGAGATGTTCCTACGGGATCATTGGATTGCGTGTGTTCGGAAATGCGCCAGTTTAGGGGTACTAATCACATCCAATTCATCAAGCTCAAAAAGACATAAGTCGGCTTTAATCGTGACACTTCAAACATGTATTTTGCAATCTCTACATACTTGTTCTAATAAGAACAGTTACCGGAAGGGGTACTAATCAACAACCCATTTTCTAGTGGTTCTATTTGGTGATTTAAAGTTTTAACGTGCGAAATAAAAATAAAAGAATGTATAGCCCTAGAGTCAAATAACATAGAAGTAGAAGAACTACAAAACATTAACGAACATGTGATTACGTGAGGGTTGTCCCTAGCCTTATTTCAAGTCATAGCACAAACTTTTCCTTGCGACTTGGGCCTTTTTGGCCCTTGACTCCACTGGGTCCAGCCTCAGTTTTGCCTTGTCGGTGAGTTGATTAACCACTTGTGACATAGTCTGTGGGTTGCCTTAAGCTCCCACATTTGGACAGTATCTGGCAAAATGGCCTTGTTGTCCGTAGTTAAAACAACTCCTTGGAAAGCCAATTTTTTCCTCAAATTTTCAATTTTGCCCCTCTGCTGGCCTTCGCTGAGGCCCATTCTTTGTCCACATTGAGGTACCCTATTTTCCTTGGTCTCGTTGTTGTCTCTAGAATCCTTTCGCATAATTGATCTTTGAATTGGAGGGGTTATAAGAACGAGTTTTGAAATTTCCCCGTTGTTGGACGCCTGATGCTTGTCGTCTGGCCTCGTCGTGTAGCTCATCTCCTCTTGAGCCACTGAAACCCAGACCCCTTAGTTCTTTTTCAAAAAATTATTTTTCTTATCATCTGCCATGCACCTTTCCACTCTCATGGCAACTTCGACCAGCTTAGAAAATTCATACCAATCCAGGCTGGTCGTAACTGGTGCTCTAATTTTGATCTGCATGCCTTCTTTAAATCGCTTGCACATATCTACTCAAAAGGTCTTGGTTGGGGCCCCAAGCCAAAGTCCCGACACATTGCTAGCAGTTCTTCATTTACATCTACCGAGTGAGAGTTGGCCCATGTCAGAGAGGTTAACTAGCTAAAAACTCGTCTTGAGGTAATAGAAGAAGAGAGCCACAGAACGCACGAAGAAAGTGCTCGCTTGATAGAAGCTTAGGCTTGCCATATGGAAGAACATGCTCGACAAATGGAAGAAATGAGGAAACTGATTGAAGATCTCTTTCGGGCTTCGAAAGGACCTTAATTTCATTGAGGTACGTAATTTTCAAATTTACAATCTTTAGTTTCATATTATTGGTGATATATGTTTAAACTTAATTTCGTGTCATTGTAAGTTCGAAAGCATGGGTAACTTTCATGGGACACCGGCCTTAGATTATGCATTTAGTTTTATGTTTTCAGTTTTAAGTTTTTCGTTTTCACTATGTATGTAATTTCTTAACTACGAACATGTATTTTTAAATTATTTTTAATATAAATTTTATTTAATATTTTATTATATTTACGTTTATTGTTTTTAGTATTTGAATGAATTTAAATCAAATTCCATTCCAATTTGCAAACAAAATTCTAAAAAATAAAATAAAATAAAAATATATTATAATAAAGATTTTGCGATGCATACTACGCATCACAAATGGTCGTTCTGACGATGCTGCATTATCAGAAGGTCTTTCGATGCCATGTTGATGGTTCATGTATGCGGACATACATGACGACGTCGGAAGTAACGTAATTGCGACATCATTGCCAGACATTGGCAGTTACCCACTACCGACGTGTTGACCATGTCGACGAACATTGCATCATCAGTAACCTTTGCCAATGTCGATCCGATCGTATGTCAGGAGTGCCTTTCACAATGCTTGTCTCACGACATTCTTGCCGATGTCTATTTCTATGTCTGCGTAGCCTTTGCCAACGCATTCCTGGCTTCTACCAACACATCTCAGCGTCGATATACCCCTTGCTTCTTGTAGTGCTCATTGGTTAGAAGGCTAAGGCATACTTAGCTAACTCAGTAAATCTTTTCTTATACTCTATGACAATCATGTTGCCTTCGACCAAGTTCATGAATTCGCTTCTCTTTGTGTCACAGAAGGAACGAGGGTAGAACTTGTTTCTGAAGGCCTTCTTGAAATCATCCCATTCGCTAATACCTTCTTTGCCTATCCCAACCCCGTAAAGAGTCCATCAGTCTTCCGCACCCTCTTGCAACAAGAACGTTGCTAATTTCACCTTTTTCTTTTCAGTGCAGTCCATCACCCCAAAACACTTTTCTATCAAACTTAACCACTTTTCTCATCAGCCGGATTAGTGATTCTTGAAAGGTTTCTGCCCCCAATGCTTTTAGCCTCTCGATGCTAAACCTTTTATCTATCTTCTGAAGGAGGCGATCCACCATTCCTTCCTTATGCCTTTTTCCCACCGAACCGTGTGGGTTACTTGACACTTCGTCTGATGCTTGCGCTTCATTAAAGCTCCTGGTTGTTGGAACATCTCTTGTTACTTGCCTGACTTGTCTCGACCTTCCTCGTGGTGCCATAGTTCGTATATCACATCAGTATGTTAGACTTTTATTCTATTACTCTATACAACGGTACATGCATGACTTTACTTGAGACTGTTCCCAAGAACTTATGCTCTAATACCACTTGTCACGCCTTGCTCCAAAGGTCCCTTCATGCGACCAAGTGGGGGCATGCCGCCTAGTCGCCCATCATGCGTCTCCTCATGAGATAGCATGTTGAACGCTTAGTAAGCAAAAAAACTTCATAAATTACAAATTTAAACATGAAAGTAGAATTTGAGAGAAAAATGAATACTTCATTAATGAACAGCCAGGGTACATTTGATCATTGGTACACAAGTCCTCCAAAAGGGACAAAATACGTACAAAAGAATGACTCAACTTTACTCGCCTACCTCCTACATGTGATGTAGAAGGACAATGGTCACTACCAAAATGATGCGAGTATAAGGCACAGAAGGCGATCAAGGCTACAAATTTAACGCTGGATGTCCTTCGCTACCTAGAGGAAGGGGGGAACAAAACATACATTTAAAAGGTTAGACGAAAATGCCTAGTGAGTAGGGTCTTTAATCAGTCACTTTATATAAATCATTTTTGCTCTATTGTCACAAAATCAGTTATCAATGTAGGTGTTATAGCAAAACGCAACTTCATATTTTACAGTTTATCACACTGAAAGCTTCTCACATACCAGATAGTCATTTCAAAAAATCATCTTGCATATTCAATTACATCCGCGAACCCTTTCCTCGGCTCAAGCGTTTACCACACTGTTTTACCAAGTTGCAGCTATGCAAAGTAAACTCAACGTGTATAGCAAGTTCCATCAATTCCTCTACGCACGATGCATCTTCCAATTCTAGATCACACGGTAAGCAAAGGACATCCCATACTAGATCATACAGCAAGTATGGGGCATCTCATACCAGATCACACAGCAAGTTTGAAGCATTTTATTCAAGATTGCACAGCAATGATAAGGTATCATATCATCGAGGGAACAAGGTCAACTTACTTCAAAAAATAACATCAAATCTCAAAATTTTAATCATAAAGCAACACAATATTCAGGGAATACATAATCACAACATTTCTTCTATTCCAAACTATTCCTGAAATACTTCCTTTACATTGGTAAAATCACTTACGTTGGTGAGTGGAAAGTATATTGAAAATCATCTGATTCATGGACTCGGAGAGGGGCATTAAAATTCTAAACACAATTTAGAAACTCATTTCTTTATTAGGAAACACTTAGTAAAAAAACCACTCACTGTTACGGTCGATTAGTTTTCCTAGCTTAGCTTTCCAGGCCAAAGTCTCCCTGCTCGTTATGAAATCTCTAATCGAAAATGAGCTCATTCCTTGTCTCAAATGCTTGAAAGTTCTCCAGTTATCTCTCTTAGCAAAATAAGGGTAAGAAAAAGTAATCTCAAATGACCCTAACTCTCTATTTATAGACTTTTCTAGCGAGTTTTTCCATACCAAAATGATTTCTCTAATCGACAGCGAAAAATGGCCCAATCCTAAAACGCCACATACCTCTGTCTACCCTTATCCTAAACTCATATTGGGGGGTTGGGTACCATCAATTACCAACCTACTGTTATATGCATCATATCACTCTCTTTATGTGAAGTAGGTTCTTATTCGTTTGGTCATCGTGTACCTTCTCCGAGTAGGGATTCTTATCACATAACTCATTTAGAGATTGCACTTTACTAACAAGAGACTCCTCGTGCATTATTCTTATAGGAGGATCTTCATCAAGTTAATGATATGCGATCAGGGCTTTACATAAAGGATCTGAAATATTCATGTATATGTGAAGTTTTGGAAATAATTATATATGTATGGTGAAAGATTTTATTTATGTTGATTTTTGAAACTGTGTTTAATGAATATTGTTGTTCATATATATTTATGGAACTGTTACTTGACCACTATATAGGGACTATGGAAGCACAATACAAGAACAAAAATATAATTCAATTACAATTTTTTTAAAAAAAATCCAAAACAGGCTTGATAGTTTTTAAATGTCATAAAGAAGTACATTCTTGATGTTTTTAAAATATCACAAACAAGTACATTCTTGGCGATTTTTCAATGTCATAAACAACCAATTTCTTGACAGTTTCTCCGTATCAAGTAAAGAATAAGACGGTTATTCAATATCATGAATACTCATACTCTTGATGATTTTTAAATGTCATAAACATTTATACTCTTGACGGTTTTTAACTATCATGAATATTTGTATACTTGACGTTTTTAAAACGTCAACGTTCACTATTCTTGATGTTTTATTAACTGTAGAAACTTCGACTTTCTTAATTTTGGCCTCAATGACAGTTTTAAAATCGTCAAGAATAATAATTCTTAACATTTAAAAAACGTCAAGAGCGTCTATTTTTTTAGCAGTGAGCTTGGTCTAAAAGAGTTTAACCAGTTAATTTCCGATGGTTGGAGTCCATGATCTATAGGTCCATTAGATTCCCCTGCTAGCTCATATGGAATAAACTTAGACAATATGTTGGACTAGTTCGAATAATTTGAATTAATAAAGGAGAGAAAACTAACAAGTATATATATGATATAGCTATCGATCATCATAGAGTTTTATGTTAATTTGAATATCAAGAATATGAATGTGGATTCGTATTCAAAAGCTCAAAAATGATGGAAATAGTTAAAGTTGTAAAAAGTCAAAGGTTGACTTTTGACTTCGAAAAGTCAAACTTTGATCAAATTTATATTAAAATGTGATTTGAATTTGAGAGGAGTGAATGCAAATTCATGCTCGGAAGGTCAAGATTAGTCAAAGAAGACAAAATGGTTAAAAGTCAAAATGTTGACTTTTGATTTCAAAAGTCAAAGTTTGACTTTAACTAAAAGAGTGAAAAGATCATTTTACCTTTTGACTAAAGTTATTGACAAAATCCAACAGCTTGTTGGATAATCCCACTAATTTCTTAGTGGGATATGTGTTTGCATGAGATGTTGACACCAAGTCTACTAAAGCCCACTAAGAGTTAATGGATCGGGAGGTATTCAACTTTGATGAATTTAAACATGCAATAGTTGCATGTAAAATGTTTAAATGTTGGAAAATTTTTTGTTTTTTTTAATTAATTTTACTTTCTAAAATATTTACACAAAAGAAATTTATTCCTAAAGTCTTACCAATCCTTCTTTGTTAAGATTTTGTCAAAAAGATTTAATGAGATTATCTTTTATTTAATGAGTTATTTAGTTCCAAAGAGATAAAAGATCTTCCTTTATTTTAGGAATCTTGTAACGATATCTTTTTTAGATTATTCTTGAGAATATATATATATATATACACTGCGGAACTTGTGGGTTTCGGTACGATTAATGAAAAAAAGAGTATTTGGTTATGCTAGTCGAAACTATTATTGTAGTAGCTGTGAGCGGAAAAAGGTAGTGCGATTATCTATCTATGATCTCAACGTGTTGATATGTGATGAACTAAATGATGAGTAATATGAAAGAAGAAGTAATGATCAAGAGATCATCTTCAATTCAGATGGAGTATGAAGACATCTTCAAGTAGATTCACTCGTATGTTCAGGGGGAGCATGAACTCTTAAGTCATTAAGTGCTTTAATATAGTCATATGCTTGAGTCGAATATCACTTACTCTATTGATGTATATTGACTACGTGAATCTAAATAATATTACTCATCTGAGTTGTGCGCAGCTCTCCAGACGTAGGTTTTATTTACCAAACTGGGTTACCAAAGTTTTCTGTGTTATTTACTTCTACTGTCTCTCTAGCTAATACATCAGTCAATTACTTTAGAATTAACTAGAGGATATATTGATTATCTCATAACTTTTTCACTCAAACTTCCATTTATCTCTCTCTCAATTCCTATACTCATTGGATCCCACAACCCGATTCTAAGTTCGAAGAATAGATGGTTAACATTAGTGGTAGTCTGATTCATGTTTGTAAGAAGATCACGAGCAATTCAGGAGCTACAAAGGTATGTGTTACTAAAAACCCTAATTTAATTTAATTATGTCCATGCATGTCAATTTCTAATTAGATTATATGTAATTAGAGTACGTTTTTTATCCTTAATTTTGATGCGCATGTCTTACCTTTTCCATGAGAATTATGGCCTGATTTGTTACTCGATAAGGTATCAAATTGTGGGTGTATACTTTTGAATGTTACTGGATTATAGCCTGATTCTTTACTAGACGAAGTACTAGATGGATTGATAATTCTGGAAGCTACAATGTATTGACCTAGTTTCTTATGCAATCGGGTATTTAACCATTTCACTAAATTTTTCCTCTTCCTTTTATTTTTTTTAAAATTATCTGTCCTATTATAATATTCATTTTTGTTAAATTGAATGAAAATTTCTCTTGTTTAGATTTGTTTTGGTGGTGTTTGGAATGAAAGAGAAAAGATTATGATGGAAGAGAGTTTATGGGGTTTGACATAGAGAATAGAACGATGTACAATGAATTTCTAACCAAGACTTAAAGGGTTAGCAATGTAAACTCACTTGAATACGATCTTGTTATTAGGTGTCTATTTCAATTGAGTTGCAATTCTCAAGTATTCGTCATTTGAAATTGTGAATATTTTTATACATTTATAACATGGAAAACGATATCAGTTGTACCCTTTACATATCCCAGTTCTAAGACGTTCAGGTACACAAGGATTTCGTCCAAATAATTCATATATCCTAGGAACTGATGAAATCCTATTAACTTCTAGGTTTGTCCCTTATAAGACGAGTGAGGATATTCCACTCTCTCCTACATATTTTGGTATAAAGCCATCACTTGCTAATGTTGTGAGGCCCTGATCTGGAGATAGAAAGTTCTACCGAAAAAATCCTTATTAGGAAGTTATCATGGATAAGTATGACATTCCATGAGGAAATGATGCGAAAAGAGAAAGACAGCGCGAAAGGAAATGCTTAATGCTAAGTTTTATCTTGAGAAGGCAAGCGACGCGATAAGAATAAGTTGGGGAGGAAAAGCCTGCGTTGGATTCCTAGAGTTGGGCACTATGCATGGTAATGCAAGAAGAAGTATTTATGCCTAAGAAAGTGAGGCGAAGAAGTATCTTGTCAAAATGACTTAACAACTCACTAAAAGGAAGTAAATTTTTGTTGCTTCTCGAGAAGATAGAAGATTCAAGCGATTAAAGAGTTTGGCTTCCCAAGGAGATAAGGTGAGTGTCTCGAGGGAATGTCCAATCACTGCTGACATTGTCGAGTTTGGATTGGCTGCATGGCACGGTGAATTAAGTATGATGACAGGTGTAAAGCATGAAAGTGACCATTGGATTTGGTAGATCACTATAAATAGAACCAAAGTTCGAAAGGAAAAGGTTGTTCGAAAGTGTTCGACTTCTCAGACAAAAGATATCAAGGAGAACCTCGAATGATGAATGGTCAGTTGAGAGAATCGTTTAGCATGGAAAGGAATTCAAAAGCATAGAATGAAGGGGTTGAAGCTAAGTATTTTTGTGAGTGATAACAAGTTTTCAATGTGACTTTCTGAGTTGTTAATTATGAATAATTTTTTTGTGAGTGATTCTTATAAATGTACAAATGTTTGTGATTGACAGGCAAGATTTCTACGTGATTTTAAAGTGGTTATTTACAGTTAAATGCTTTCTATGTTGAATGAAAATTATGAATAAATGTTTTTTTTAGTAAGTTTTGGTAAACACAATCTTGTTGATCTTTATCAAAGGATGATATGTTTATGAATGATTTTTCCAAATAGTTTGTTGTTTTCATAAGCTTGTTATGGGAATGTTTGCATTCTATGGTTGATTATCTGAAAGGATTCTATCATTGATGTTTATTATCTTATATTATTGCTACTATGATATTATGTAAGTGGAGAAAGCTGGGAGGCTAACCCTTCTGTTTGTCGTGTGGGTTTGTAATGTGAAAGATAAGATCCATCGCAAGACGCTGGTAGAAATCCTAAGAAACTCGCGTGACGCTGGTTAAATGTGAATCCCAAGTCTAGGCAAGGGGAGAATCCCAAGTTAGACGAGTTGTGATGTGCTCTTAATGCAAGACGCTGGTAGAAATCCTAGGTAACTCATAAGACGGTGGTTGAATGTGATCTTAGGTCTTGGAAAGGGGAAACTTTTGGTTTAAGAAATATTGACGTGACAAGGTGCTGGTAGAAATCTCAATTAACTCAAGTGAATCTCAGGTCTAAGTAAGAGGAGAATCCCAGGTCTTAGTGATGAACATGAATTGCAAGAGGATCTAAGCATGTGGTGCTTGTGACATTTATTGTACTAATGATTGAATTATTTATGGCTTGACACGAGGAAATTTATATGTTGTGGTTTGACCCTATTATTACTAATCCTGCTGTGTTTTCCCCAAAAAGGTTTTCTGAAACTCATCACTCATTAAGTCCATTTGACTTACGTTTTAAGTTTTCCCCTCCCCAGGTTGTTAGGCATTGAGGCTAAGCAAAAGACTGATCTTAGGCATTGTAGCCTAGTTAAAGAAGGAAGGTAAAGTTACTTTGTAGTCTTACATGGCGTGCTAGCCATGACATCTCATCATGCGTTTAAGGAGTTGATTGATAAGCACATCACTCTTTAACACCCAAAACTCAGTTTAATAGGGAAGCGAGTGTACACCTAGGCTAGTGAGGCCAAGCCAGTAAAAGAGTCTAAGAATTGAGTTAGAGAAAGGAAGCCCTAAAGGTTATCTTCTAAGTTGGGGTTGCTGGGTGACCAAGGTGAAGAAGGGAATGAGGGTCTTACATCTCTTGGTGCTCTGCCTCAAAGAAGCAATTGAAGCAGTGAAGAAAGAAAATGGGGTCTTATACTCATGAACATCGTGGTACGAAAAGAAACCCCTTAGTAAGAAGAAGAAGGACGACATAGAGATTAGACTAGGATTTGTTTTATGCAAAGCAAAGTCTAAGGGTTGCACTTTATTCATTGTTAACTTTGCAAAGGTGTTAAGTTTAAAGAAGAAGTATAGTTATTCCGTTGCTTGTTGTTGTTACCTCTCTGTGCATGTCGCCTAGGAGTTAAAGTTAAGTTATGCTATGTAAAATTACTAGGCGATAGAGTAAAGTTCAAAGTTTAAATCATTTTCCGTTATGTTTATCCTTGTGCTTATTGCCTACAAGTTGTCGATTTAAGTAATACGAGTTACGCGACGAAGCTAAGTTGAAGAGTTGTTTTCCACTACAGATAATTGTAAGAATCTCTAAGTTTCAATAGAAGTGCTTGGGAAAAAAACAAGATTAAGAGTTTGTTCCGCTTATTAGGTATTTCGAGTGTCATCTCACATAGAGATACACAATGGATATCTAGGTGGCATGCCCTCATGGTCGTGAGGAGTGGCTTTTGGGTCAGGGCATGACAAATTTAGCAATGCATAACTTGGGAGATGATATTGACCATATATCTCAAACTCAATATTTCAATGAAGTTGGTGTTGGAGGGAGACAAGTGACGAAGGTGAAGATGAAGTAGATGCAACTGTTGATGGAAACATCACTTACAATGATGCACATCATACAGAACAACAATATGTTACACATGCAACATATCGTAATGTAGACGTTAGCGATATATTTTTGTCTAAAAATGATTTACAGATGTGGTTGAAGGTTTTAAAACCGTCATTGAAGCCAGTGTCAAGAAAGTCACTATTCTTGACGGTTTTAAAACCGTCATTGAAACCAATGTCAAGAAAGTCAAAGTTCTTGACGGTTGATAAAAACGTCAAGAATAGTGAACGTTGACGTTTTATAAACGTGAAATATACAAATTTTCATGACAGTTTAAAACCGTCAAGAGTATAAGTGTTCATAACAATTTAAAACCGTCAAGAGTATGAGTTTTCCTGACATTTAATAACCGTCAAGAAATTGATTGTTTATGACATTGAAAAGCCGTCAAGAATGTACTTGTTTATGACATTTGAAAAACGTTAAGAATGTACTTTATGATATTTTAAAACTGTGAAGCATGTTATGAATTTTGTTTAAAATTGTAATTACCAAGATTGGTGAAGTCCTGCGAACTGAAAATTCTGGTTTGACTTTTGCATATGAATTGCAAGAGGATAAGTATTTAAAACTTGACTTCATGGCCTTGGGTGCTTCCATTAGGGAATTTTTTAGTTGCAGTCACCACGTTTTGATTGTAAATGGAACAAATTTAAGGGGTAAGAACAATGGTAAATTTCTGCTTGCAATGAGAGTGATGGAATAATAACATAAATTTAATTAGTTACGTTTGGTATATCTGGTAGAGAAATTGATGACTCTTGATTGTGATTTTTTCAAAAGTTAAGTACATTTTGGCAAGTTCATAATTTGATTATTGCGTAGCATAAAAAAGTCAATTGCGACGACCTTTCCAAAAACATTTTATTGTATCTCTATCCATCACTTAGTTAAAAACTTTATTATTAATTTTTAAAAATAAGGATGTTTTGAAATTAACAAAACAGCTAAAGCATTTCTAAATTTAAATATTTGGCTTTTTATGATGGTCACCTTTTGTCCTTTTATTACCATCGTCCACTCAATTATTATACCTTTGTACTCATTGTCAACCTTGTAAAAAAAACATTATTTTTTATGTTTTTGTCCTTGGTTGAAAATTTGAAAATGGATTTTTCTTTTAAATAATAATAAAAGCACTCAAATGAATAAGAAAGAATCATATATATATATATATAATAGAATAATGTGGTGATATATATATATATATATATATATCAAGGCGTAACGTTCTTGTCATCTTCTTTGAGCTGATTTACAAAATGGAATCTCATATTAGTCTGGTGTTGGTGGGGAAACTAATGATCCTTGATTGTGGTTTTTTTCAGAAGTTTAGGGTTTTTTTTAGAAGTAAATCCGGGCAAGTTCATGATTTGGTTATTTTGTCAGATAGATAACCTAGCATAAAAAAGTCAGTTGTAATGGCCCTTCCAAAAGCATTTTATTATACGTAAATCCATTGCTTAGCTGACAACTTATTAGCAACTTTTAAAATTAAGGATGGTGTTCAGTTGATTTTCGACAAAGCAACTAAAGCATGTCTAAAATACAAATATTTGGCTTATTGTGATGCCCACCTTTTGTCCTCTTATTATCATAGTCAACTCAATAGCTTTTATATTAGTCAATATTGTAAAAAAAATATATTCTTTTTTGTGTTTTTGTTTTTAATCTTTAGCCACTAATTGAAAACTTGAAAATGAGATATTTAGAAAATAATAATAATAATAATAATAACAACGATGTACATGATAGATTAACATGGTGATATATAAGACATAACACTCTTTGTCACCTTCTTTGAGTTGACTTCTAAAACAGAATCTCACGTTAGTCTAGTGTGTTGAGATTTTTGTCTTAATGAGATTTTTTTTATTATTTAAGAATTATTTAAAAAAGAGGTTAAAATATATTTATTTTGAAAGATAAAATATCTTCTTCATAGATAGATATGAGATTCTTTTTATTATTTAACAAATTATTTAATAAAAATGTTAAAAAAAGATATTTGTTTTAAAAGATAAAAGATCTTCCTCATAAATTGGAATCTTTTATCTATATCTTTTAAAGAGGATCTCGAAGATTTGATAGAGTGGCTATATATTGAAGCTTTGTGCTTGGTTCGTTGTGGGCATTACTGAACATTCAATTTGAAAACATACTCTTGGAAGAAAGATTTCGAAGGTACATCAATTACCTTCTTTGTGAATACAAATTACTGAAGATCTATTGGTGATCTTACTGTATACGAGTTGATAAGAAATATGAAAGAATATTGAAATAGTTGAACTGTGGTTAATGAACTCGAGGAGAGCCTGGATTTATCTTCAAGAAGATTCATGCATAAATTTAGGGGGAAAGATAGTCATAGACATAAGAAGAATGTTTCTTATTGTATTAATTTATATTGAAAACTTTGAATCTTAATAAAATTTATTATTTCAACTGTGTGCAGCTCCCCAGACGTAGGTGGTATTTGCCAAATTGGATTATCAAAGCTTCATGTGTTATTTACTTCCATTATTCATCTAACTATTACAACAATTAATTACTTTAGAATTAAGTAAAAGACTATATGAATTATCTCATAACCTTTTTCACAGTGCAATGTCCAACACTGTAATGTTCTACTCAATGTAACTTGAAGCAATGATGAGTTGAGTACAAAATGGAATAATATTGCATATATTTAAAGATTAGTGTTGCCACTATATTTACACCACCCTCCCTCACCGACACATATTTATGAGCCTTGTATTTGAGAGCCCTATCAAGAGAAGAGTGGTCGAACCAAGTTTGATTAACTCATAAGAATTAGTTGGGGAGTTATTTTACCCATATCGTGTATACGAGGGTTTTAGCAGCTCTACTCTACTAGTGTGACTCACACCAGACAATCCCTGGGCCCTTTGGCAATTGCTTGTGTGTAATATCTTCCATTATCAAATGTTGATGTGACAGATCTTTGGACTTCGGCTCGCATGGGCTCCCTCACAATTGTCCCCATCAGAGATTCCAATGTGTGATATATTGTAGATTCATCTCCAAAATAAATCATAAAAAATCAATATTAACCATAATCAAGTATTTAAAAGGTGTAGGTCTTTTATACATATCTTTTTTAGAATGAGATCAAAGATAGTAACACATAACCTATTTTTCTAACTTAAGGAATGAGAACATTTACATTCATGCCACTTATTTTCTCAAGGAAAATGAGAGTGTTTATTTTCTTCGTCTTAAATCTTAAATGTCGAATTAATTTTTAGACAATTTTAAATTATTTTAAAAATTTTAAAAATTAAAATTATTCTTTTTAAAATTTTAAGGATCAAATAGATATTATCACCTAATAAAATGACTAAAAATACATAGTTTAGAATTATTTTATAATTACAAAAATAATTTTTTGTTAGAACTTATTGCATTTCATTAATTTTATTCAAATCATCCTTATGTAATATTTCTAGAAAAATGCCATATGTCCTGGGATTCAGGAATTTTGCAACAAAAAGAAAGTTGACTAAACATTAAATACATTGCATCACAGTACTAAAAAAAGCAACAATTGCAATTAGTTAAATATGTGGGAAAGACAGTATCAACTTTTTTTTTTTTACTATAAATTATAAGTAGTAGTGAGCTACACTCATTTTAACAATAAAAAACATGATTAAAAATTCAGACCTTCATCGAAAATGAAGGCCTGTACTTAATTTTTTCTTATATACTAATCATTTTTAGAATGAAAATTATAATTTGTCAAGGGGTGTGTTATTACAATATGATTAACTTTTTTATTACAGGCAAAACTTGGAACAACATGTTTGGTGTCGTGCTAATTATACTTTGAGATTGATTTCTTATATGTACGTGTTCAATACAAGAAAAAGACCTACCACGACAGTTAAAATATGTTATATTTAAAATTGTTGACAGTTTTTTTTTCAAATATTGTACGCCTGAAAAGATATGACTATCTATGACAGATTAGAAAAATTGTCACAATAAGTAATTTCATGACAAAAAAAATCACATATCCAGTAGTATTGACAAATAATGAATGTCATTATTTTATATTTTATGACAATAACCAACTATCATCAGTTCACACATATTAGACTAATTATCTGTAATTGTTTGCATATAAAATGCCTCGACATTTTTTTCTTGTCAAGAACATGTTAATCATGACTTCCGTCGAATGTCAAGGACAGACATAGCATGACAATCATTGAATGTCAATAACACACCTAACATGACTATACTTGAATGTCAAGAATATCTTTACCTTAACAACATTAAATGACAGTCCTTATTTTTCTTGTCATCCTGTCATTACACATACTAGTTCAATTACAAAAGAA
The DNA here is from genome assembly GCF_025177605.1 of Cucumis melo. Lineage (NCBI taxonomy): Eukaryota > Viridiplantae > Streptophyta > Magnoliopsida > Cucurbitales > Cucurbitaceae > Cucumis > Cucumis melo. The sequence continues at coordinate 24,176,118 of NC_066864.1, read as the reverse complement.
CTTCTAATATAACACCCCCATATTGAAACAAACAATCAACACTTTAATATATATACGTTATCATACACTTTATAATATTTGTACAAAAAGATTGAATAATAACCATAAAAAAGGTTTACAATGAAAGAATAAACAAAGACATCTTTTGCTACGAACAAGCTTATCTGTCATTAGAATTTTTTCAAATAAGTGCTTTATTGTTTTTGTTCTTGCAGAGTTGATTTATTATTTCCTTGAATATTTTATTAAAGCTATTCATAACTGTGGCAATCTTTCAAACCACAAGTGTGTCAATCTATCATCATAGAAGATTGTATTGATGTAGATCTTAAGACTTACTCTATAAAATGTTGGTTTATTCTTTAACAACTTGATAAGAGATTCTCAAGCTCAGAGAGTTTAAGTTCACCAAGTGGAGTATCTTCATTAGAAGGTGGAAAGATAATTAATCGTATCGGTGAGAGAGAATCTCACACTTAAGGAGAACCTAAACGATCATTGACTAATATTATTATACTTAAGAAGGCCTAAGATTCATCGAGAGGAAGTCTCACACTTAGGAAATGATAAGTGATTGTTTGCTAAGTTCGGCTATTCGAATGTCACTGTAATCTCAGTTTATTTATAGATAAGTACATCATTTTACTTGCTTAATTGACTTCATATTAGTGAATAAATCTTTCCATGGACACATTGCCCCTCAGATATAGGGATATTACACCAAACTGGTTTACCAAACTCTACATCAATCTATTCTAACTTTAGTTTTCTCTATTTATATATGATGTTTCAAGAAATGTTATACCATTATGTGTAATAAGTTTTGGTATGTGTTAGATAACCAATAGCACTTATTTTTCTAATTAAGGAATAAGAATATTCACGTTCATGCCACTTATTTTTCTAATTAAGAATGAGAATATTCACCTTCTTTGTTTTAAAGCTTAAATGTCATGTCATTTTTTAGGAGTTTTTTAGAATCATTTTTAAAACTTCAAAGATTAAAATTGCTCTTTTCAAAATTTCAAGGACCGAATAGATATCATCTTCTAACGTTAAAGACCAAAACAAAAGTACAATGTCTACAGATATTTTATTATTACAAAAAAGAAATTTTCATTAGAATTGAATATATTATATTAATGTTATTCAAATGAACTAAATGTAATACCTTATGTCATCTGTTTAGAAAAATCCCTTATGTCATGTGATTTAGCAGTTTTACAAAAAAAAAAAAAAAAAAGAAAAAAGCAAGAGTTGACTAAACACTAAATACAAGTGTATTATTAGAAAACAACAAAGGCAAGTAGTTATTTCATAATATACGCGTTATTAAATCTTTTATTCATCTTTTAATTGCTAAGCGAATTATATGTTAGTTGAGGTATAGTGGTTTTAATAATAAAAAAACACGATTATCAACTCAACGTTGTACTAAAAGAGAAAATCGGGCTCTCTTATTTAATTTTTTTGTTGTATACTAATGATTTATAGAATGAAAATTATATACCTTAACACACATCAATCCCTAGGAAAACTTTTAATCTTTCCGCAATGCAAGCCTAATTCTAATGTAAAATAGAACTTGGTCCATTATATGTATTCAATTCATTAAGATAATTGGTGCAGTCTTGTTTATAATAATTTCATGATTGATACTTAAATAAAATAAAAAAGATTAATTATTTCATCAATGAAATAATTGATGGGATTGAATTAGGCAAGATGACATAGGAAAAATAAGTTTGATTCTATAAAGTCAAATGTTAAACAAATAAATTAGTCAAGTATAACTCTTTAATTAACTCCGGTTAATGATATTAGCTTTATTACTACGTCATATGTTTTATATAATATATATATAAAAAAAACTAATTTTATTTACTCGAGTTAATTCTCCCGATTGAGATGTGTAAATCTAGGCAAGGATACTCATTTGATCCATACGAGTGCTTCAACATTGAATTTTCTAGTTAAGGAGACAGGGTTGAGTTGGAAAAAAAATGCACACAGGTACTCAATATACACATTTGGATGCTTAAGTTCAAAAGTGGAAGAGCAATACAAAAGTTTGCAAAAAAAAAACTTATAACTTCTATGATAATTTCATCATAAGCATCAAATATCAAACGACTAAATCTTTGCACTTTATGGCTGAATTTAATCTTTATTCCATTTAACTTAATATTAGGAAATCTCATTAGATCTTAACAATAATATTTTTTACTATAGGATCTTATTATTGTCTATTATTGTGAGACTCAAATCATGTCCTAAGCTACAAAATAAGACTGTAGGTGGTAAAGAGTTGTCAACTGAAAGTGTTTCTCGCAAGTTAAAACGCTGAGGAAGTCCCTATGCATTCTAAACAATAGGCGACCTAAGATTCCTTAGCAAAGAAGTACTTGATGTCATTCCTTATATAAAGGGTGGCGCTCAGTTCTGAGCCAGTTGCTCCCTACTACAAGAAATCAAGGTTCTCCGGACGCAAAGAAAGACATTGGCAGAAAAATCATCGGGAATGACAAGATCTTCCGACGCCCAGTGTAAAACGTCGGGAGAAAACGCTATTCCCGATGCCATAAAATGAACGTCGGAAATTATATGTTTTCTCGATGCATACATGACGCCTCAAGAAAGAAGCATCGGAAAATAGATGACATTAATTATGTTAGAGATGTATTCCCGACGCCATGCATCATGCGTCGGGGCGGCGTCGGGAATTACATGTTATCTTGACGCGTCGTGTATGAATCAGGAAACAACCGTCGAAAATTAAGTCACATTAATTATGACAGACATGTATTCCCGACGCCATGCATCATGCATCGGAGACGGCGTCGGGAATAAGGAGCAGTCCCGACACTATTGTTATGCGTTGAGAACGACATCGGGAATAAGGAGGATTCCAGACGCCGTTAGTGTGATCTCCCAACGTTTTCGGACTGACGTCAGGAGATCCCCTATAAATTTCATTTCAGTTTTGTGAAACACAGAACCGAAACGAGGTAAACAAAAAAAAAAAAAAAGAGAAGCAAAACGAAGAAGGATTCGTCGTCGTGCCCTCTTCACCGTTGCCTTCGTCACCATTGCCCTCGTCACCGTCGTCCCTTGCCGCCGTCTACCGCCGTACATTGAGGTAAGTTTAAAATTATTAACTTTTAGGTTTATTTAGATAGTTTAGGATTTTTTTAAAAAAAATTGTTTTAGAATTTTGTTTTGGAATAGATTTTTGTTTGTGAAATGTATTGTTGTACTGAATGTGTGTTGAATTGAAACTTTGAATGTTGTTGAATTAAAATTTGAAGTGGGTTGAATAAAAACTTTGAGGGGGATTTTAATGGAATATTTGAAGTGGGGGTTGGTTTAATTTAAATTTTGAAGTGGTGGAGGATGAATTGAAAATTTGAAGTGGATTTAGCTCAATTTAAATTTTGAAGGGGGAGTTTAGGGTTGAATTAAAAATTTGAAGGGGGTGAATTTAAATTTTGAAGGGGGTTTAGGGTTGAATTGAAAATTTGAAGTAGGGGGTTTAATTAACAACAAAATACTTCAATCTTTGCAACCCACCCACCCCTTCCAACAACGCTACCTTACAAGCTATCCTACTACCACCCTTTGAAACCATCCCAAATAGAAACAAATTCAATTTAATCCTAAACGAATGTGATTATTTCACAAAATAGAAAACTTGTTTGAGGAATATATTTTAGGAAAAAATAAAAATTTAAATATTAATATATATATATATATATATATATATATATATATATATATATATATATATAAATATATAAAGAAATTCTTGATGCAAACAACGTCAAGAATAGGTTGCACACGACACGTCGACAATAGTTTTTTCCAATGCACATCCAACGTTGGCTATAAGCATATCGGGTGAAATCACTACCGACGCACAAAGGGACGTCGAAAATGATCACATCGGGAATTACTATTCCCGACACGTGTCACGTGTCAATAAATTAGACGTTGGGATAAAGTTATTCTCGATGCCTTGTTGGTGATGCGTCGAGAATACTTCTCCCAACACATTTCTTTCGACGACGATCTCGATGTAGGAAACGACTTTTTATTGCATCGGAAGTCCCTCCACTTCTTGTAGTGTAGCTAATGATTAGAAATTGGAAGGTCAAAGCTATGTGGCAGAACACAATTGGTTGAAACTCATCATCGAACGAAAGTAATCATTTCAGCATGAAAATTCTTGCTGGATAAGTATATAAGTAGGGGAGTTCCTGGAAAACTTTAGAACTTAATAAAAAAAACCTTGAGCTAAGGGGTTGGAGAATTTACGAGGAGTTGAGAGTAAGGGTGTTTAAGAAATGCAGTAACCTGACCAACCCTGATTGCCCAACCGAAATTGTGAGGGTTCAGTTGGGTTAAATTTTGTTTTGGGTTAGGAAATTGAAAAAGAAAAATAGGTTAGGTTACCGGGTTGGGAAAAGTTTGGTCGGGTTAACCCAACTTGATCCATGTATAACTTCCACACGATCGTGTATCATTTCCAATTGAATTTTTACACTTATATAACCAATATAAAAAAATTAAAATAATATAATTAAAAAATAAAAAAAAGGCCAACCCGCCAACACAACCCAAATTTTTGGGTTGGGTTGGGTTGGGTTGACCCTTGCATATTAAACCAACAAAGGTTCAATTTTTGCGAACTCGATTATTTTGGGTTGGTCCATATTTTTCTCCAAACCGGCTTATGTACACTCTAACTTTGAGTGGTTTTTTATTAAAATATTTTGAAAAACCCAAATGAATTTTGACTCATATTTGAACTATTGAGTATTGATGTTTATTTAATATTGTCATTAAATTATAAATTGGTATGTTTTGAAAGTGGATTATGATTTATGCTTGTGAAATATTTTAGTTCTCTATGCGATAAATAATGTCTTGCACTTGCTTTTGTAATTTGGTGTAAGATGTCATTTGCTTGCTTTGTGATCTGGCATTAGAAGACGCGTGTCATGTGTGTACTGAATTTATGGTGTTTGCTAAATGCATTGAGATTACTCTGTACAAACATAACTTGGCTTTGAAAGTGTATGATAACATCTCAGTCGAGGTGATGCGTACAATTGTGATTCCTTGTGATTTTATATTTTATAAATTTATTTTTAAATGGCTTAAGCGATGAAAAGATGAATTTCCAAAGTCTTTGTCAACTAAAAGATATGGGTTTTGATGTTTGAAATTGTTTAAGGCAATGATAAATGGTTTTCATATTTAAAACACATAACCACTCACTCGACATTTTGTCTAATGTTTCAAATGCTTTGTTCCCCCACATAAGTAGCGAAAGACATCCAACGTTTTACTTGTCAAATTGCACTATACAATAAACACACTAGAAAAAACCAAATATTAAAATTTGTAAAGTCAAGACTCAAAGCCACAACCTAGTAATTAGAAGAATGAGGGCAACCACTACACTACTATA